>NC_140259.1:9092717-9095217 GCF_949987555.1 Borostomias antarcticus | reverse complement strand
TTGTGTAACGAGTACGGACGCAGGTCCATTCGAATTTTTGTCATTGCTTGTCCTTGCGGTGTGTTATTAGCGCTAATCAACTTTCCTCATTCCAGTCGCAGGAAGTCAGCTAGACATTGAAAGGTTCCCAAACTGCCTGATGCTCTCACTGTGTTTAGAAGCTCGTTTACTGCAGTGGTGAATGATCTGGCAGATCTATGGCTGCCTTTGGAAGGACAGTACACTATCAGACAGTAAACAGATAAAGTAGTGTGTATTGTTCATTGTGTGTGTGTGCGCGCGTGTACGTGCATGTGTGTGTGCGTGCATGTATGTGCGTGTGTGTGCGTACGTGTGTGTGTACGTGCATGTGTGTGCGTATGTATGTGTGCGTGTGTGTGTGTGTGTGTATGCGTGCATGTGTGTGCTTATGCATGTGTGCGTGTGTGTGTGTGTGTGTGTGTGTGTGCGTGTGTGCATGCGTGCGTGCATGTGTGTGTGTGTGTGTTTCAGTCAGTCGTAATGATCCCCCCATTGTGCAAGTTGCCCCCGGGAGAAATCAGCCCAGAGTTGCTGACTTGAATTTGATGAATTATTGGGGACATGGTATACTACGCACAACCTGTCTAGAACATAACCTGCTATTGTGCGAATATCACGCCACCTCACTGCCCCTGCACAGGCCTCGGACCGGCCTATGTCCATTCACAAGGCCATTGTTATCTTACAGGGGGACACCATCTTGGTTTTGGCCTAGGTCAAATACCGTACGTCCATCAGATACTTAGAAAATATTCGCACTTGTTCTGTACCTGTTTGTGTTGTGGGACTGTCTGGTGCCACTGTAATGGCTGAATTCAATCAAACTCAACGTGGGGATTGGACAGTGTTTGCTGTGTTTGACCCAGTGGTCTGGTTCTTAGCCTCGGGGACGGAGGCGTTTCTGAGGTGGGTTTGTGTGATCTATCAGTGTATGCTGTGTTCATGCGGTTAGCTATCTGTAATCCACTAAACAAGCAGCAAAGGCCTAAAGTAGCTCTACAACTTAACAAGCAGAGTCACTTGACATTAATGACGTGTCAGAATCAGAGTTAAGTTAAGAGTTAAGTCAGTCGTTTATTCAATAAGAGAATATCACATTGTTTTGATTTGAGTTTCTAGTGTGTGGATACTGTGACTATGGTGAAACCCAGTGTGGTCTGCCTCAGATGAAGCAGCTGGATGTTCTCTGACAGTGGAGATGACTCTAAGACAGATATCCACCCAGGTGTGGTCTTGTATACTAGGGGAAGGGGGACTTGACACCAGAAGCATCTACTGTACCACCAGGGTCATGGGCTCGATTCCCTCCGGAGCTGAATACAGCCTGTTGAATGTACCTTACTGTGTGTGTTCACAGACACTGTGTTTAATGGATATAGATGTTAGTGGAGGTCTATGTATGGTTGTCATGTTAGTGGAGGTCTATGTATGGTTATGACGTTAGTGGAGGTCTATGTATGGTTGTCATGTTAGTAGAGGTCTATGTATGTTTATCATGTTAGTGGAGGTCTATGTATGGTTGTCATGTTAGTGGAGGTCTATGTATGTTTATCATGTTAGTGGAGGTCTATGTATGGTTATCATGTTAGTGGAGGTCTATGTATGGTTATCATGTTAGTGGAGGTCTATGTATGGTTATGATGTTAATGGAGGTCTATGTATGGTTATCATGTTAGAGGTCTATGTATGGTTATGATTTTAGTGGAGGTCTATGTATGGTTATGTTAGTGCATGTCTATGTATGTTTATCATGTTAGTGGAGGTCTATGTATGGTTATCATGTTAGTGGAGGTCTATGTATGGTTATGTTAGTGGTCTATGTATGGTTATCATGTTAGTGGAGGTCTATGTATGGTTATCATGTTAGTGGAGGTCTATGTATGGTTATCATGTTAGTGGAGGTCTATGCATGGTTGTCATGTTAGTGGAGGTCTATGTATGGTTGTCATGTTAGTGGAGGTCTATGTATGTTTATCATGTTAGTGGAGGTCTATGTATGGTTATCATGTTAGAGGTCTATGTATGGTTATCATGTAAGTGGAGGTCTATGTATGGTTATCATGTTAGTGGAGGTCTATGTATGGTTATCATGTTAGTGGAGGTCTATGTATGGTTATCATGTTAGTGGAGGTCTATGTATGGTTGTCATGTTAGTGGAGGTCTATGTATGGTTGTCATGTTAGTGGAGGTCTATGTATGGTTATCATGTTAATGGAGGTCTATGTATGTTTATCATCATGTTAGAGGTCTATGTAAGGTTATGATGTTAGTGGAGGTCTATGTATGGTTGTCATTAGTGGAGGTGTTAGTGGTAGTCTCTGGTTATGTTAGTGGTAGTCTCTGGTTATGTTAGTGGTAGTCTCTGGTTATGTTAGTGGTAGTCTCTGTATGGTTATGTTAGTGGTAGTCTGGTTATGTTAGTGGTAGTCTCTGGTTATGTTAGTGGTAGTCTCTGGTTATGTTAGTGGTAGTCTCTGTA
>NC_140259.1:9080217-9090217 GCF_949987555.1 Borostomias antarcticus | reverse complement strand
GTTTATCGCTACCCTCTGCCAGATAAAGACGTCCTGTAGCCTGTCGTGTGTGTGAGGAGGTTTCAGTGTCACCTCTGGTTCTCCCTGTCTGTACCCTGGGTTGCCATATCCGTGTCTCAGAGCTTCACAAAAACGCAACAACAGCAAAACATCTTGTGCAACCAATTTAGAAAGACAGCGGGGGTGGGGGTTGTGAGAGGGAGAGAGAGAACAAGAAGTAGGGAGAGAGAGAGAGAGAGAGAGAGAGAGAGAGAGAGAGAACCCGGAGTCTCGGACAGGGTTTTGGTTGTCTGTGTCTGTGCTGCTAGCAGTACTAGCTCTCACTCTTCGGGATAGACTGCATCCAGGAAGTAGCAGTGAGAAAGTGAGCCAGCGAGACGACCCTCTGTCCCGGTCAGAACCAGCGCTTGTTTTCTGTCTGTCAGTCTGGCCCTTGGCCTGCCCGCTAAAACGGGAACAGGGGCACTGCAGCAGAGCTGGGGGGGGGGGGGGGCGGGGGCCGGGGGGGGGGGGCGGAGCATCAGGGGATGGAGAGAAAGAAAGCGCAAGCTAGAGGTGTGTGGAGATGGAGAGAGGGAGAAAGAGATAAGAGTGAGTAAAGTAGCTAGCTTGAGGAAGAAAGAAAGATAGCTAGCTTGAGGAAGAAAGAGAAGGAGAGAGAGAGAGAGAGAGAGGGAGAGAAAGAGGTGACGTGGCTCTTTAAATGTTCCATGTCACTGTGCCTATAGGGGGCTACGATGACGTGCGTTTGTAATTCAGCTGTGTCACTCTACAGTGTACTCACTCTACACCTCTTACACGCACAATATACACCTCTTACACACACAATATACACCTCTTACACACACAATATACACCTCTTACACACACAATATACACCTCTTACACACACAATATACACCTCTTACACACACAATATACACCTCTTACACACACAATATACACCTCTTACACACACAATATACACCTCTTACACACACAATATACACCTCTTACACACACAATATACACCTCTTACACGCACAATATACACCTCTTACACACACAATATACACCTCTTACACACAATATACACCTCTTACACACAATATACACCTCTTACACACACAATATACACCTCTTACACACAATATACACCTCTTACACACAATATACACCTCTTACACACACAATATACACCTCTTACACACAATATACACCTCTTACACACAATATACACCTCTTACACACACAATATACACCTCTTACACACACAATATACACCTCTTACACACACAATATACAGCTCCTCCCCTTCTCACCTGGTTTCTGGCGTCATCAAACGACCATCTTTTGTCCTGTGGTGTTGGCATCCATCAACGTCATGTACTGTATAGAGCAGCTTGACATGACTCACTCTGTCACTATGTCACTCTCACTCATTCATTTCTCAATGTGGTTAAAGATTGACTTGTGTTCAAGGGGCAGGTTCTGGGATGGAGGGCCGTGATTTACGGTGGTAGAGAGGAGACATGTTTGAGTAATAGTGGCAAACTGCATTTTGACATTCTTCAGTTGGCAATAGTGAGAATCCACACTGTGGACATGCAGGAGCGTAGAAGCTTCTAGAAACAGTGGATTAACCAGTTGTTCATCTCTCCCAGCTCCCCCAGGTCGGAGCTGTCCCTGGCGCTGGACGACTGCATGGCCGGCCTGGACCTGTTTCTCAGGAACCATTTTGAGGAGGCCCAAGCCCGGCTACGATGCAGGTGATACACAAACACAACCCTGGTCACGTTCACCACAACCTGGGTCACGTTCACCCAACCTGGGTCACGTTCACCCCAACCTGGGTCACCTTCACCCAACCTGGGTCACGTTCGCCACAACCTGGGTCACGTTCACCCCAACCTGGGTCACGTTCACCCGACCTGGGTCACGTTCACCACAACCTGGGTCACGTTCACCCAACCTGGGTCACGTTCACCCCCCCTGGGTCACGTTCACCCCAACCTGGGTCACCTTCACCCCAACCTGGGTCACGTTCACCACAACCTGGGTCACGTTCCCCCCACCTGGGTCACGTTCACCCCACCTGGGTCACGTTCACCACAACCTGGGTCACGTTCACCCCACCTGGGTCACGTTCACCCCCCCTGGGTCACGTTCACCCCAACCTGGGTCACGTTCACCCCAACCTGGGTCACGTTCACCCCAACCTGGGTCACGTTCACCCCAACCTGGGTCACGTTCACCCAACCTGGGTCACGTTCACCCCCCCTGGGTCACGTTCACCCAACCTGGGTCACGTTCACCCCTCCTGGGTCACGTTCACCCCCCCTGGGTCACGATCACCCCACCTGGGTCACGTTCACCCCACCTGGGTCACGTTCACCCCACCTGGGTCACGTTCACCCCCCCAGCATCTCAGAGTAGCAGTGCTGATTTAGGACCAGATGTGTCTTTTGAATTAAATAACAGACAGACAACAGGGTCCCTTTCCTCCACATAATCAAATTCAAAAGGCATAAATTCGTTTTTTCCAGGTGCATGGATAGCAGCTTCTGGTGAGCAAAGCCAGAGATGTTTTTCAGAACCTTATACAACCCTTTTTTATTTGTTCAGTTAGAAGTTTATTTTTGTTAGTTCCCTTTGGTTTGAATGACCACCATAGTTGATTGATTTCAGGGAACATAACAGCAGTACTGATTCCATACCCTGAGTTGTGTAGTAAACTCTGACCCAGACCTGGGCTGAGTTTCCCAGAGGTATCGTAGCGCTACGTTCATCGTAAGCTACGGCGTTCATCGTAGCGCTACGATGCCTCTGGGAAACTCAGCCCTGCTGTACGCAGCCAGAGACGACGGCTCCTGTCATAGCAAAGTCAAGATGGCCGCTGCAAATCCTTCCTAAACTCCAGCTGTTCCATGCTTTATAACACCCTCCTGGGAAGTCAAACCAACACCCCCATCTGGGGTTACCTATTGTTACATCTCTCTCTCCTCAGATCTCGTCTTTCCTCCTCCTCTATCCTGACCTTTATCATTCTATCCCTCCCTCCTTTTTACCAGTTTTCTCTAGGGTGTTAGCTAGGCTGCTCCCTTGACCCAGTTGTGTGTGTGTGTGTGTGTGTGTGTCCCAGCCTTTCTCTCTTACATAACTGAATCAAATCAAATCAAACTTTATTTGTATAGCGCATTTCGTACACAGAGGCAACACAATGCGCTTTACAGAGAGCAATGGGGGATGGGCATAGGTCCCACCACTACATATTTCAGAGGGAAGCAAAAAAAACAGTTTCACCCGGGGGCCATAAAAGTGAGCTTTAAAAATTCTTCCCTGACCTCTCTCAACTAGACGATCGAGCAAGCTCCTGGAAAATGTTTGTCTATTGGCTAAGAACATATACAGAGCAGTAAACATAGGCTAAATACTTCACAAGAGAGACATGACTAACAGTAGAGTGCACAAATAGTTACAGAGAAGTTGCCTACATGGTCGGCCATTAATTGTTAGCTATGCCTAGTCTCTAATACTATTATGATATTTAAGTGAATCATATAACAAAGCACAGTAAGCACTTAGCAGAACAGGTTCATAGAGAATGCCTCAAAGCAGAGGTGGGGAAACAGAAAGCAGAGAGCCAAGGGTAAAAAGGGGTGGGGTTGGCTGGATAGGGACAGCTGACGACACAGAGTGGGAAGGAGCTAGTCACGAGGAGGCAGGGGGCCTTTCCAGGAGGCGTAAGGTGGACTTTGGCCGAGGACGGGGGGGTGGTTCTCCAGGGCCTGCAGGGACAGGGGGGTGTCCACAGGACCTGTATAAGAGGGAGAGACACTAGGGAGGAGGACAGGGTTAGTGGCTGTACTGGACATCCACAGCAGACACGGGGGTATCTATCGGACTTGGGGTGATCTGTGGGTGACAGTGGGGCATCCACTAGACCTGGTTAGAAGGTAGGAGGGAGGGAGAGAGGCATTAAAAAGGGTTAGTAGCACGCAGAACCATACAGGTTTATTTTCTAAGAATGGATGCCGCTAACTTACTCACCCTGCTTTACATGTGCAGTTTGACTCCACGATTTTGTCCTGATGAATTTCAATCTGGAGTTTGTGAGAGGGCTGTGCCTTCTGCATAGATCGCCAACACCTAGAGTCAACTTGTATGTGTTGTCACCTACTCCATCTTGGCTTCCTGACAGCTTATCTCCTGGGGCTGGGGCAAGGGGATTATGGGAATTGTATTGTAAAGGGAGGTGGCCCAGGCAGGACTACTGTATAGGAAGTCCCTTGTTTCTTTAGTCCACTGCAGAAAGAACAATGTTCAGACAGTGACCTGTGGGCTCGACATCCCATTGTGTTTGTATTGGGTTACAGGCACAAGGCAGTGCAGTTACACGGTTACATAAAGTTAGGCCAGATTCATGCTCTACGTAAGCTACGCTGATGCGGCTGTGAACACAGGCTCTACGCAAGTATACACTCTGAGTGCGTGGGGTTGGCTGCCTTGCCTCAGTGCCCTATTGGTTTGTGTGAAATAGCACTTGCGCTCGCGTAAAGTCAAAGTTTTTGCCATGACACGTTTCTACGCAAGGACGTGTCAACATCACCTTGCGTAACTTGCGTAGAAGCGGAGAAGCAGGACGACGAAACTCTTTTCCTCCAAACGTTTAGCTGAAAAGAGTGAGCGGAAGTGGACGGAAAAGCTGCCGTTGTATAGTCGCACACACACTAACCAACATCTATAATGATGCTAATTCGTGGAAGTATAACGTTAGCTGGCTACTGCTAATCTCACAGTGGTGAAGCTAGAATAGTACCTGGCAACCCAGCGCGCAGTACCAACGCTGTAATACTATTGGCTGGTATGATATCAACAGAGTGTCATTGTCGGCCCGTCAAAATTTCATAATGTAATAATTTCAGACAAAATATATTTTTCAATGGAAAAGCAATACTTTTACTCTGCAGCCTTCGCAAAGCTGTATGTATTATTTTTGAAAAAATGTTCATTTTAATACACATATTACATATTATACCTTTAATGATTAGGATAAATCCAATACAAGAGTTACATAGTCACACAGAGTTACATGTACATATACAGAGTTACTTAGAATTACACAGTTACACAGTGTTACATAGAGTTATGCAGATGTACATAGTTACATAGCGTTACACAGAGTTATATAGAGTTACACACAGTTATTGTTACATAGAGTTATGCAGAGGTACATAGTTACATAGCGTTACACAGAGTTATATAGAGTTACACACAGTTATTGTTACATAGAGTTGCACAGTTACACAGTGTTACATAGAGTTATGCAGAGGTACATAGTTACATAGCGTTACACAGAGTTACATAGAGTTACACACAGTTATTGTTACACGGAGTTGCACAGTTACACAGTGTTACGTAGAGTTAGAGGGTATGAATCTGACTGGGAAACAGGTCCTGGAAGCTGTGTGGTTCAGTCGGAGGGCTTCTCCTCAGTTCCACAGAGCCGTACGCACAACAATGTGGAACTCATCAGGAGGTCACACAGTCACACTCTTCTCATTAACTTATTGTACATTTCCTCTGGGAGACTAATGGTCTTCAATTTGGAGACAAAGGCTTGTGGGAAGTGATTTGATATGGGAAGAAGGAGACCATCGCTTCCTGTGTGTGTGTGTGTGTGTGTGTGTGTGTGTGTGTGTGTGTGTGTGTGTGTGTGTGTGTGTGTGGTTACGGTGTGTTTGATCTTATCAACATTGAGACACACTAGCATGCAGCCTCGTGACGCTTCATTTCACAGCCGGGCTCATTTCACGACATTCACTGACACACACACACACACACACACACACACACACACACACACACACACACACACACACACACACACACACACACACACACACACACACACACCAGCTCATTTTTCAAACATGCCAACAGGGCGAGCAGCACAGCCTTACGTAACAGTTCAGTCTCTCTCAGGTCTGTTCAGTCTCTCTCAGGTCTGTTCTCAGGTCTGTTCAGTCTCTCTCAGGTCTCTCTCAGGTCTGTTCAGTCAGTCTCTCTCAGGTCTGTTCAGTCTCTCTCAGGTCTGTTCAGTCACTCTCAGGTCTGTTCAGTCTCTCTCAGGTCTGTTCAGTCTCTCTCAGGTCTGTTCAGTCTCTCTCAGGTCTGTTCAGTCTCTCTCTCAGGTCTGTTCTCAGGTCTGTTCAGTCTCTCTCAGGTCTGTTCAGTCACTCTCAGGTCTGTTCAGTCAGTCTCTCAGGTCTGTTCAGTCTCTGTGAATTTCCCGCACATTTTCCTGTCCACCGGCCGACAGCCTCGGTTATTACCTTGTTATTACCTTGTTATTACCTTGTTATTACCTTGTTATTACCTTGTTATTACCTCACGTCTTCAGGTGGAGCACCTGCCTCAACACGAGGGCTGCGTGCGGTTATGTAACCCACCGACACAGGGCGTGTTCCTGCTGTGCAGACGTACAGTAGACGTACAGTAGCTCCTCTCTCCACCACATTAGATTTATACCCAGGTGGGGGTGATTACCTTTTAGTGGCCAGGTCAGGAGATCTGTCTGTCTGTCTGTCTGTCTGTCTGTCTCTTTGCCGGCCTGCCTCCCTGTGTGTGTGTGGTGTGTGTGTGTGTGTGTGTGTGTGTGTGTGTGTGGTGGTGTGGTGTGTGTGTGTGTGTGTGTGTGTGTGTGCGTGCGTGCGTGTGTGTGTGTGTCTCTCTGTCTGTCCATCATCATGTGTCTAGCTCTCAGTCAGTCAGTCTCTACAAAACAGACAACAAGTACTGTGATTCATGGCTAGACTTTGTATTGTAGTTGTGTAGCTTTGCAGCTATGCTATCCCTGTATCTCCCAGGCTCACAGAGCTGCTAGCCTATTCTTCCAGCCAGTCCACATAGAACACAGACTAATGGTTTTGTGGACGGCTGCGTTTGGGTACAGAGAGTCCTTAGAGAGCCGTCATACAGGCTCATCAGTGGCTGAATAGCAGCGGCATGTCAGTAATGCAGACGTGCTACATTCCTGTGGAGACTCCCTCTCCCCGTCCCTTCTGCCTCGTCCCGGACGCACCGGGCTGTCCCTCCCAGGCCACCGTCCAACCGGACGCACCGGGCTGTCCCTCCCAGGCCACCGTCCAACCCGGACGCACCGGGCTGTCCCTCCCAGCCCACCGTCCACCAGGACACGACCGGACAAATTCACTGGGAACCAGTCGGACCTGAGAGACCGCCTTCTGATAGCCCGTCTGCGGGAATGCTAGACCAGCGGTATCACATTCAGGGAGATCACACGGGGCTGTTAGCAAGCAGACGGAGAGAGTGCGTGTCGTGGGTGGGTGTGGGTGTGGGTGTGTGGGTGTGGGTGGGTGGGTGTGTAGAATACCTGTGTTTGTGTGGCTAAGGACAGGCCAGTGTCTCTGCTGGCAGGGGGGTGAGACAGTTATCACACAATGAGAAAGAATGTTCCGGAGACATAAGAGGCTGGTTTTACAGGAAGTGTAGGAGCATCTTGTTTTCCGCAGAGTCACAGAGCTGGATTTTTTTGGCCACAACGGCAGCTATAAATAGCCTTGATGTTAACCAGTCTTCTTTCTTTCTTTTCTTTCTTTCTTTCTTTCTTTCTTTCTTTCTTTCTTTCTTTCTTTCTTTCTTTCTTTCTTTCTTTCTTTCTTTCTTTCTTTCTTTCTTTCTTTCTTTCTTTCTTTCTTTTCTTTCGTTCCCAGGACCAAGGACAGCATGTACCATGCGCTCACCTACGCCACCATCCTGGAGATGCAGGCCATGATGACCTTCGACCCGGAACACATCCTGGAAGCAGGGAACACCATGAAAGAGGCTCAGGCTGTGTGCCAAAGGTCAGAGGTCACTCCCCTGTCAACCCCCCTCAGAGTCACATATTCAGAATCACTCCCTATTCACAGTGCACTATATAGGGCGTCAGCCATTTTGTTTGTAGTGTCCGAATTCTCCACGGAATTTTCGTTTCCCTATATAGTCCACTATTTATTACCCACAATTCACCTTGATTTCCAGGGAACAGCGCATGTACCCTACATTTTCTCCGTTCCCTAGGTAGTTCACTACATGGTGAACATAGGGAATAGGGAGTGAGGGAACGAGGGAGCGATTCCGAACACAGCAATGGCCACGGCCGTTCCCATGGGGACGGAGCAGAGCCTTCCTGGTCTGTGACATCATGAGGTGTCACCCGGGTCCCATCCCATCTCAGGCCCCGGTGGAATTTCAGAGTGACCCGTAACAGTCTGACAAGCTATTATGGGGTTAATGTGTGAAGCACACACACACACACACACACACACACACACACACACACACACACACGCACGCAAACATGCATGCTTTGCTGCTTTAGCGCTGCCCTGATTGGCTGTGCTGGTTTAACACTGCTCTGATACCTTCTTTCGTCGTAATGAAAGGTTCTGTCCTGTGTTCTTTCATAGGTTCCGTAAAAAGTCAACGTTCTCCAACAGAAACTTTACAGAGGGTCAGTAGTCTGAACATGATTAAGTTCATGTGTGTGCATGTGTGAGTGTGTGTGAGTATGTGTGTATATGTATGCGGGTATGTGTGTCTGTGTGTCTGTGAGTTCAGTGATTTCTGGAATCCAGTTTGACTGTGTGTGTGTGTGTGTGTGTGTGTGTGTGTGTGTGTGTGTGTGTGTGTGTGTGTGTGTGTGTGTGTGTTGTGCTGCACACTCCTATCAGGAGCAATCAGGGCCAGCCTTGTACAATCCTGATTTGTTGAACTCACATTCTGTTTCCATTCTGGAGCTGTGTGGTGAAACGGAATGTGATCTCAGAAGATCAGGATGGTTCGAGCTGGTCCGGCTGGTCAGAGTGTGTGACAGGTGATAACTGTGCTGTCATGTTCTCCGTAGAGGAGCTCCACGCCGAGGTGTGCTATGCCGAGTGTCTCCTGCAGAGGGCAGCGCTCACCTTCCTCCAGGTAAACCTGACTCAGGATCTGTCACATCTAGTAGATTCTCCCATGCTAGGACACTATCACATCTAGCAGACTCTCCTATGCTAGTATACTGTACTATCACATCTAGCAGACTCTCCTATGCTAGTATACTGTACTATCACATCTAGCAGACTCTCCTATGCTAGTATACTGTACTATCACATCTAGCAGACTCTCCTATGCTAGTATACTGTACTATCACATCTAGCAGACCCTCTCATGCTAGTATACTGTACTATCACATCTAGCAGACTCTCCTATGCTAGTATACTGTACTATCACATCTAGCAGACTCTCCTATGCTAGTATACTGTACTATCACATCTAGCAGACTCTCCTATGCTAGCATACTGTACTATCACATCTAGCAGACTCTCCTATGCTAGTATACTGTACTATCACATCTAGCAGACTCTCCTATGCTAGTATACTGTACTATCACATCTAGCAGACTCTCCTATGCTAGTATACTGTACTATCACATCTAGCAGACTCTCCTATGCTAGTATACTGTACTATCACATCTAGCAGACTCTCCTATGCTAGTATACTGTACTATCACATCTAGCAGACTCTCCTATGCTAGTATACTATCACATCTAGCAGACTCTCCCATGCTAGTATACTGTACTATCACATCTAGTAGACTCTCCTATGCTAGCATACTGTACTATCACATCTAGCAGACTCTCCCATGCTAGTATACTGTACTATCACATCTAGCAGACTCTCCTATGCTAGTATACTGTACTATCACATCTAGCAGACTCTCCCATGCTAGTATACTGTACTATCACATCTAGCAGACTCTCCTATGCTAGTATACTGTACTATCACATATAGCAGACTCTCCCATGCTAGTATACTGTACTATCACATCTAGCAGACTCTCCTATGCTAGTATACTGTACTATCACATCTAGCAGACTCTCCTATGCTAGGACACTATCACATCTAGCAGTCTCTCCCATGCTAGGACACTATCACATCTAGCACACTCTCCCATGCTAGTATACTGTACTAT
>NC_140259.1:9062717-9075217 GCF_949987555.1 Borostomias antarcticus | reverse complement strand
ACATCATCCTGAACTCGTATCCATTCATTCATTCATTCATTCATTCATTCATTCATTCATTCATTCATCCATCCATCCATCCATCCATCTATTCATCCGTCCATTCATTTATTAATGTGTGTGTGTGTGTGTGTGTGTGCGCGTGCATGTGTGTGTGTGTGTGTGAGTGCGCTTGTGTATGTGTGTGTGTGTGCTTGTGTACGTGTATGTGTGTGCTCTTGTATGTGTGTGTGTGCATGTGTACATTTGTGTGTGTGTGTGTGTGTGTGTGTGTGTGTATGTGCGTGTGTGTGTGTGTGTGTGTGTGTGCGCCCCAGGCGATAGCCCGCTTCGAGGAGTGCTGTGAGGCCCAGCAGCAGTGGAAGCAGTTCCATCACATGTGTTACTGGGAGCTGATGTGGTGCTTCACCTACAAGAGGCACTGGAAGATGGCCTACTTCTACGCTGACCTGCTGAGCAAGGAGAACGCCTGGTCCAAGGTAGGAGCAGGGAGGGAGGAGGAGGGGGTCTTCAGAACGTCCTCTGGCTCTGGTGTAGTTGGTCTGGTGTAGCTGGTCTGGTGTAGCTGGTCTGGTGTAGCTGGTTTGGTGTAGTTGGTCTGGTGTAGTTGGTCTGGTGTAGTTGGTCTGGTGTAGCTGGTCTGGTGTAGCTGGTCTGGTGTAGCTGGTCTGGTGTAGTTGGTCTGGTGTAGTTGGTCTGGTGTAGTTGGTCTGGTGTAGCTGGTCTGGTGTAGTTGGTCTGGTGTAGTTGGTCTGGTATAGCTGGTCTGGTGTAGTTGGTCTGGTGTAGCTGGTCTGGTGTAGCTGGTCTGGTGTAGTTGGTCTGGTGTAGTTGGTCTGGTATAGCTGGTCTGGTGTAGTTGGTCTGGTGTAGCTGGTCTGGTGTAGTTGGTCTGGTGTAGTTGGTCTGGTATAGCTGGTCTGGTGTAGTTGGTCTGGTGTAGCTGGTCTGGTGTAGCTGGTCTGGTGTAGCTGGTCTGGTGTAGCTGGTCTGGTGTAGTTGGTCTGGTGTAGCTGGTCTGGTGTAGTTAGTCTGGTGTAGCTGGTCTGGTGTAGTCGGTCTGGTGTAGCTGGTCTGGTGTAGCTGGTCTGGTGTAGTTGGTCTGGTGTAGCTGGTCTGGTGTAGTTGGTCTGGTGTAGTTGGTCTGGTGTAGCTGGTCTGGTGTAGCTGGTCTGGTGTAGCTGGTCTGGTGTAGCTGGTCTGGTGTAGTTGGTCTGGTGTAGTTGGTCTGGTGTAGCTGGTCTGGTGTAGTTGGTCTGGTCTGGTGTAGCTGGTCTGGTGTAGCTGGTCTGGTGTAGTTGGTCTGGTGTAGCTGGTCTGGTGTAGCTGGTCTGGTGTAGTTGGTCTGGTGTAGCTGGTCTGGTGTAGTTAGTCTGGTGTAGTTGGTCTGGTGTAGCTGGTCTGGTGTAGCTGGTCTGGTGTAGCTGGTCTGGTCTGGTGTAGTTGGTCTGGTGTAGCTGGTCTGGTGTAGTTGGTCTGGTGTAGTTGGTCTGGTGTAGCTGGTCTGGTGTAGTTGGTCTGGTGTAGTTGGTCTGGTGTAGCTGGTCTGGTATAGCTGGTCTGGTGTAGCTGGTCTGGTGTAGTTGGTCTGGTGTAGTTGGTCTGGTGTAGTTGGTCTGGTGTAGCTGGTCTGGTGTAGCTGGTCTGGTGTAGTTGGTCTGGTGTAGCTGGTCTGGTGTAGCTGGTCTGGTGTAGCTGGTCTGGTGTAGCTGGTCTGGTGTAGCTGGTCTGGTGTAGCTGGTCTGGTGTAGTTGGTCTGGTGTAGTTGGTCTGGTGTAGCTGGTCTGGTGTAGTTGGTCTGGTGTAGCTGGTCTGGTGTAGCATGTAGCTGGTCTGGTGTAGCATGTAGCTGGTCTGGTGTAGCTGGTCTGGTGTAGTTGGTCTGGTGTAGCTGGTCTGGTGTAGCTGGTCTGATGTAAACTCCTGGCATCATCATGGTCTTTGTCTAATTAGTTGCTGGTGGTGATTTATAGTTTGTTTATGCCATTCTGTCTCTAGAGGTGTCTAGAATGCTTACAGTGGTAACAGCAGCTGTGTGTGTACGTGTGTGTGTGTGTGTGTGTGTGTGTGTGTGTGTGTGTGTGTGGGTGTGTGCACATGCCTGCCTACCTGTCTGTGTGTGTGTGTGTGTGTGTGTTCCTCCAGGCTACTTATGCGTATATGAAGGGAGCCTACCTCAGCATGCTAACCAAGGAGGAATGCCGGCCTTTTGGGGAGAGTGAGGTCGCCCTCTTCAGGTAGGAGGAGCGCATTACACTCCTCTTAATCATCATTTCAGGACCTCATGGGTATTTTTGAGTGATGCACACGGTGAATGAGCAACAACAACCACACACACGTTCATATTCAGGTAGCAGGAGCACATGAACTCCTCAGTTAAACTGGCTGAAAGTTAAAAGTTAAAAAAAAACAAATGCACCCACCCAAGTCATTAAAGTTCTAGTCTTCAGGGGCTTAGATTTTTGCTGATCACCAGTATTTATTTATTTAAATTTTTATATTTTTAATGATTATTTAACCAGGCAGGCATCTAAGAACAAGTTCTTATTTACAAAGGCGGCCTGGCAAAAAGCAAAAAGCCTCTTAAGGGATAGGGGGCTGAAAAAATAAAACAATATGACTAAAGCCACCTTTTGTAATGTCTATTCGTCTGCCACAATAATGTAATGTATTTTAATTAAAATATCTTCATTCGGGGGCTTTTCCTAACAATTTATGATATATGTGATTCATTAGATTAATTAATTACAGATTATGTAATTAATTAGGTTATTTTTTTAATTGATTGACAACCCTAATATGTACTGTATATGTATGTGTTACTGAATGTATATGTACGGTATATGTATGTGTTACTGTATGTATATGTACAGTATGTGTATGTGTTACTGTATGTATATGTACAGTATGTGTATGTGTTACTGTATTATGTACTATACAGTATGTGTATGTGTTACTGTATGTATATGTACAGTATATGTATGTGTTACTGTATGTATATGTACAGTATATGCATGTGTGTGAACTGTAGTTGTATTCCAGACAGGTCCCTGGCCTAAAGCAGAAGATTGCGGGCAAGTCTCTTCCCACGGAGAAGTTTGCCATCAGGAAGGCTCGCCGATACCTGTCAGAAAACCCCATCGCCCTCCCGGCGCCCCCCCTGGTCAGTACAGCACATTACAGCGCCAGGAGCTGCAGGAGAATAACTCGGGAGATACTGTCATCCCTGTCTCCATGGTGTTAAGATACTGTCATCCCTGTATCCATGGTGTTAAGATACTGTCATCCCTGTATCCATGGCGTTATGGTGCTGTCATCCCTGTATCCATGGCGTTATGATGCTGTCATCCCTGTGTCCATGGTGTTAAGATACTGTCATCCCTGTATCCATGGTGTTAAGATGCTGTCATCCCTGTGTCCATGGTGTTAAGATACTGTCATCCCTGTATCCATGGTGTTATGGTGCTGTCATCCCTGTATCCATGGTGTTATGGTGCTGTCATCCCTGTATCCATGGCGTTATGATGCTGTCATCCCTGTGTCCATGGTGTTAAGATACTGTCATCCCTGTCTCCATGGTGTTAAGATGCTGTCATCCCTGTATCCATGGTGTTAAGATACTGTCATCCCTGTATCCATGGCGTTATGGTGCTGTCATCCCTGTATCCATGGCGTTATGATGCTGTCATCCCTGTGTCCATGGTGTTAAGATACTGTCATCCCTGTATCCATGGTGTTAAGATGCTGTCATCCCTGTGTCCATGGTGTTAAGATACTGTCATCCCTGTATCCATGGTGTTATGGTGCTGTCATCCCTGTATCCATGGTGTTATGGTGCTGTCATCCCTGTATCCATGGTGTTATGGTGCTGTCATCCCTGTATCCATGGCCTTATGGTGCTACACACCGTGCCATCACTGAGGAATAGCCATGTACAGTATTATCGGTTGAATAGCCATGTACAGTATTATCGGTTGAATAGCCATGTACAGTATTATCGGTTGAATAGCCATGTACAGTATTATCGGTTGAATAGCCATGTACAGTATTATCGGTTGACGTAGTTGTACTACGCTGTTCAGTTGTCTGTGTCATGGCCGTGTTGTTACTGTGCTGTGTAGGAGATGATGTATATCTGGAACGGATACACCGTCATCGGCAAACACAAGGACCTGACGGAGGGCATGCTGAAAACGCTGGACGAGGCACAGGACAAACTGGACACTGGCCCAAGTGAATACATCAACCTTTAACCCTAGAACCCTAACATTAACCATTTAACATTAACCTTTAACCCTAGCACCCTAACATTCAACCTTTAACCCTAGAACCCTAACATTAACCCTTTAACCCTAGAACACTAACATTGATCCTTTAACCCTAGAACGCAAACATTAACCTTTAACCCTAGCACCCTAACATTCAACCTTTAATCCTAGCACCCTAACATTCAACCTTTAATCCTAGCACCCTAACATTCAACCTTTAACCCTAGCACCCTAACATTCAACCTTTAACCCTAGCACCCTAACATTCAACCTTTTACCCTATAATAAAAATATCACCGTTAGTTTGCCTTTGGTGTGAACTGTTAGTCAATGTTAGTGTAGTATTTGTGAGCACTAGTAACATGTGTGTGTGTGTGTGTGTGTGTGTGTGTGTGTGTGTGTGTGTGTGTGTGTGTGTGTGTGTGTGTGTATCTCAGGGTCAGAGTTCTCCATAGATGACCAGTGTCTGGTGAGTCTGCTAAGAGGCCTCTGTCTCAAACACCTGGGCCACCCAGAGGAGGCTGAACACTACTTCACCCTCGTCCTCTGCAAGTAAGGCCACACACACACACACACACACACACACACACACACACACACACACACACACACACACACACTGGCCCAAACTAGGTACTCCTGTCGTCTTCATAAGTGAATCTGTGTCCTGACCTGCTCTGTGTTGTCCCTCCCCCGCCAGCGAGACCCAGATCAAGTACGACCACTACCTGGTCCCCAACGCGCTGCTGGAGCACGGCCTGCTGTGTCTGGAGCAAGGACGCAAGGACGAGGCCATCAAACTACTGGAGACCGCCAAGTTAGTCTCCCACAGCCTGAACACACACACACACACTTAGAGACCACAACCTGAACACACACACACACACGTAGAGACCACAGCCTGAACACACACACGTACAGACCACAACCTGAACACACACACGTAGAGACCACAACCTGAACACACACATGTAGAGACTACAGCCTGAACACACACATGTAGAGACCACAGCCTGAACACACACATGTAGAGACTACAGCCTGAACACACACACGTAGAGACCACACCCTGAACACACACATGTAGAGACCATAACCTGAACACACACATGTAGAGACTACAGCCTGAACACACACATGTAGAGACCACAGCCTGAACACACACATGTAGAGACCACAACCTGAACACGCACATGTAGAGACCACAACCTGAACACACACATGTAGAGACCATAACCTGAACACACACACACACGTAGAGACCACAACCTGAACACACACACGTAGAGACCACAACCTGAACACACACACGTAGAGACCACAGCCTGAACACACACACACACATGTAGAGACCACAGCCTGAACACACACACACCAACGTAGAGACCACAGCCTGAACACACACACACACACACACACACATGTAGAGACCACAACCTGACCACACACATGTAGAGACCACAACCTGAACACACACATAGAGACCACAACCTGAACACACACACGTAGAGACCACAACCTGACCACACACACGTAGAGACCACAACCTGAACACACACGTAGAGACCACGACCTGAACACACACATGTAGAGACCACAACCTGAACACACACATGTAGAGACCACAGCCTGAACACACACACGTAGAGACCACAACCTGAACACACACGTAGAGACCACGACCTGAACACACACATGTAGAGACCACAACCTGAACACACACACACACACACGTAGAGACCACAACCTGAACACACACATGTAGAGACCACAGCCTGAACACACACACGTAGAGACCACCACCTGAACACACACACGTAGAGACCACAACCTGAACACACACATATAGAGACCACAGCCTGAACACACACATGTAGAGACCACAACCTGAACACACACATGTAGAGACCACAGCCTGAACACACACATATCAGACCCGTAGCCAGCCTTGTGGAAGGCTACAATATCTTACCTTATAAAATACTTTTTCAAAGAAGTTATTCCAAAATATGCAAGTAGACCTCCTGAACTTTCGATTTGTTCCATATTTTTAACCGAGACTACTGATCTGTCCAGATGTCTTTCTTTTTGTCTGAATTCTCACATGGCTAATTTACATATCATCACAGACCTCCTCGTGTGTTTAGCCTATAGGGCTGGCCCCGCACACTAAAGACAGAAAGAAAGCACAAGTTATTTTTAATTTTTATCAACAGATGAATAGGCTGATATTTATACTAAAATAGTGTATATATTCATGATTAATTGGGAGAAACCAGGCAATTCTATGTAAAAGCAGACATCAGCACCCTCATAGAGCCCCATAGAGCCCCATAGAGCCCGAATGGCCCGCAACTGTGACGATTCAACTGTGAGAATGATGTTTCAATCAAATCATCAGGGTCAGCCCTAAACCACAACCTCAACACACATGTATAAACCACAACCTGAACACACACATGTAAGAACCATAACATGAACACACACATGTAGAAACCATAACATGAACACATACATGTATGAACCATAACATGAACACACGCATGTAGAAACCATAACATGAACACACACATGTAGAAACTACCTCGGACCTACAGTACCTACTGAGCTTGTTCACTATGCTTGTACAGTATTCAGATATTACTCAGTCATCTTATACCGTGCTCACACTATCCTGCCTTACTCTCTCAACCTTAACAGACAAAACTACAAAAACTACTCCATGGAATCAAGGACTCACTTCCGCATCCAGGCTGCTCTGCACAAGGCCAAGGCCACCGGGGAGAACGGCATCCATGTTCCCGGCAGCCTCTAGCCAATGGGAGGAGGCCGGGCTAAGGCCGACTTCCTGCCGTCCCAGAATGCACTGCTGCGGCCAGCACAGAAGGACTGACCGACCAGAGCCAGAGTACCAAACCAGCCCTCACTACAACCTGCAATGATCTATGGACCGACCAGTAAACAAGCTCTTAGTCCCGCCCCCCTCACACTGATGGACAGGACTGGCATGACATCACTACAGGCTCTATTACAGTCAGTCACCTGTAGTTGACTATATACCTGCGCTTGAATGTTCTCCCCCTTATAGACTATCTCTAGTGGAAACACACCCATGAGTGATGTATTTACACCAGACACAGATCAAATACATCCATCAAATGCTTGAAAGTATTGATACATTTTTGAGGTGCACTTGATTTATGATTTTTTTTTTCTGAGGAGTTTGTACTCCTGGGACTGTCCCATTGGCTTCGCTGTGTTGAGTGGAGTAAATCAAGTTCACCCCAAGTATGTGACAGTGCTGACTGTGTTTGACCCTGGTCTGCCTGTGGTTGACTGGGTAACACACGGGACCTCCAAAGTTCTCCGCAATATGGCCGACCTGTGACGATGTGTACGTGGTTTGACCATGTACTGTGCTAGACTATCATATTCTGCCCTGATGTCTTCCATGTCTTTCTGGGGCTTTTGTTCTGTTTCTGTTCGCGGCCCCTCCCTCCACCCTGAACCTCTTTAGACACATATGACAATGATTAGTTAATCTGAAAAGCTCACGATTTATCTGTGAGGGAATAAGCATTCCTACTGAAGCCCAACACTGACATCTGCACTGAGCTATGTACGATCAGCCAGCCGTGCTAACTCACGTTGCAAGAAATGTGTGTGTGTGTGTGTGTGTGTGTGTGTGTGTGCGTGCGTGCGTGTGTGCTTGTGTGTAAGTATGTGACTTTGTGTGTGTGTGTATGCGTACAGTAAGTATGCGAGTGTGTGTCTGCGTGTGTGTAGAGCGGGGGGTTATTTTAGCGTGTTTATTTATTAACTGCAAAGACGCCTTTTACAAAATTGTCCCGTTTTAAGTGGACAGATGAATGTGTCTTTTAGAAAGGCAGACTCCCTCCTGTTCTCCCCCTGTGGACAGACTCCCGCAGTACTTCGGCTCGGAACAAACAAGCAGGTCTTTGAGGCGGAGAGAGGAGGCCTGTCTAGCTGCCAAGACCTTCTTTAGAGAGTGAAGCTTTGACAACCACTACAGCCTCCCCGACCATACATCTACTGCTGTGCTCCTCCTGGCTGGGATACGCTGTCCTTACACCTAGAACGACCTGTTTTCATCATAGCTATGATCATGTACAGTAATAATAATGATATAGATAGTGATATAATAAGATGTATATGACCAATGCTGTTTGTAACGAGAAGAACGGGTCATGGATATCAGTCAATGAACGTTTGTCTACAACCACTGAGTAGCCGAAGCCGAGTACTAGGATAGTGTTTCAAGTTTAAAGGTTTGGATTAGAGCTGTGTTGGTTTATTCATAGCTGAGAGAGTACGGTTTGGGCTAAGGTTGGGATACAAGCTGTTGACCAAGAGTCAGACACTTCTGAAAGGTGGAGGATAATATATTACTTCATTTGGTATAGAGAAAAGATCTAGGTTTGGGTGCAATGAATGACAGTTATTAGGATATTTTCTTTTTTTGTTCCAGTTATTTTCCTGGGTTTAACTGATTTAAAGATTCTGACTGTACTGGCACTGTGATTACGTGGTTACGCTCGGCGTATTGTATGGGCATGGCTACTATTGAGAAGATTGACATTCCTGTACATACTGAGTGTTGGTTTTGTAAGATTAAATGATCAAAGTAACTCAACATAAATCTGCTTATTGTTTTTTTTTTGTTTAAATTCTTTCTTTTGGCCAACCACAAACGCCCTTCTAAAGATCTGTCTGTCTGAACAATCTTCTCCTTGTAGTGACTTGATTAAAACTTAAAAATATGAGGACTAATAAGACAGAAAGCATGCAGGCGTTTCTTATTGTGTCTCAGGTGTCTAAGATATCCCCTGCTTGGTGCTCTGTGTTTCTCTGTGTGTGTGTGTATGTGTGTGTGTGTGTGTGTGTGTGTGTTTGTGTGTGTGTGTGAAAATATATAGGGGGGAAACCCTGCCCTCATCATAAGACTCAAAAGTTTTGCGGCTCCAGTCAGATTTGTTATTTATTTATTGCCCAAAATGGCTCTTCTGATCGTACAGGCTGCTGAACCCCTTACTCAGTCTGTCTGACTGATCCGTCCGTCTTTATACGTATTTATGTTTTGCCAAACAGCAATGTGGACCGTGCTCTGATTGGTGGAAGAGGAGAACGTCCTTATTAGAGGCTGCAGGTGATTGGGCAGCTCCTCTGGGCGGGGGGCGGGACTTGTGTTGCTTCATCACCTTCTCACATCGAGGGCTGGAAAGTCCCTCTGACTCCTCTCTCTCCTCTCTGGCTCGTCTTTGTGTAGAGACTAGAGGGACTGAGGGATGTTTGGTTTGTGTTGAACTGTTCCCTTGGGTTGTGCTATTTCTGACCATGCATGGAGATCAGATAGATTGATTTGATACTAGACGCAGCAGAGCGACACAGAGGAAGGAGTTTGAAGAGATGGGAAATTGTCTGAAATCTCCAACCTCCGACGATATCTCCCTCCTGCATGAGTCTCAGTCTGACAGGGCAAGCTATGGCGAGGGGACAGACCCTGACCAGGAGCCCCCTCCACCCTACCAGGTAGGTCAACGTCTCTATATATGGATATAGCCAGCCAGCTATGTTAGCATTAGCATGGCCGTCCACTTTGGCTGGTCCAGCTAGCATCGAGCTAATCTTACTTGTTTGTCAAGATTCCGTATTATCCTCGATTTACTGGGTTTTACGTGGCAGGACTGACTATGAATGGTCAAGCTACAGTACAGTGCACTGTTATTACACATACAGACGGTTTTACGAGTCATTTATAACAAACTAAACTCTGAACCATGAGCTTTAAAACCTAGTCTGTCTGCTGGCATTGAATCTCACAGTCCTGCCATTGTTTACATGTCTAGCAGCCCCTAAAGTTCAGGCCTGGGGGTCGAGACTCCAGACAAGTTAACTTTCATGTTGGGAAACTGTCTTAAGTTATGTTCCTACTTGAGGCATCATTACCACTAAAAAAAGACATGATCATCTACAGCACTCATACTGTGAATCATTCAGCTTGGGCCAAACCCAGACATCTGAGTCTGAGCCTGTCTGGTCTAGCCAGCAGCATTAAGACTATTTGACTTATGTAACACAGGCCCTCTTGCTCAGACCTTATCCGAGGCTTGTCCTGGCCTCCGTCTGTGCCCACGGTCTGACTGTGAATGCTTAGATGCTTGTCTACAACACTGACCAGACTGTAGAATGTGGACATGGGAAGTTAATGCCGCCATATTTAACCTAGTTTAACCTAACCTAGTTCACCAGGGACAGTTGTGAATTGTATAGGACCATCACGAGTTCTTAGTGGATATGTTCAGGCTAGGACATTTGCATATGTCTTCCCAATCTCCCCTTGGCAAAGTTACTGTACTATATAACCAGCCTACTGGTAATGTCAGGACCCCTGTCTAGCTGCCCTTCTCTGCCTGTGTCTGGACTGTTCTAATCTGTATGGCTAATCTGTATTCGAACCCTAACCTGTATTCGAACCCTACCCCTGTCACTTGCATGGAGACACAACCTGAAGGTCTACCTAGCAAACAGTTCACCACCGTAACCATGGTGCCAATCTGCTTAGTTCTGCAATGTTATGACCGATGGTGTCTGTCTCCCATGACATCACACCTATGGCATAACTCAAGCACAGCCTTCATACTGGAGGACTGTTAGTCACTAATAAGCAGAATGATCACACGTGTGAAAGTTTGATAATTCTGGGACACCTGATGACACACAGACCCACATCTCAGGTTCAGCTTCTCATGATAGCAGGATGTTCTGTTTACCTCGAGAAAAAGTTCAAGGTTTGTTTGCCCGTTATTCTGCTAGCCTAGCCTAGCTAGCTGTGCAAGTTGGTTGAACTTCCAACTGTTCATTCGCTACACAGTTGATTGGATCAGTCATAAGACCATGCTGTACAGGCCCCAACTCACCCCCTCCTACATACGCACACACGCATCTGCACACACACACACACACACACACACACACACACACACACACACACACACCAGTAGCGGTTCTAGCAGTGGTTCCAGCTGGGGGGTTAGAGGTTATCTCACCCATACACATAGGGCAGCAACTGGAGTGGCAAGGCCTTTTTCAGGGGTGGCAGCTGCCCCCTTCCCCCCCAGAACCGCCACTGACACACACACACACACACACACACACACACACACACACACACACACAGGGTGTTGGTTGTGTAATATCCTATCCGACCCACCAGACCTTGCGCTCAGAGCAGTGCTTAACCTCCTTGAGAGGCTTGGTGGAATCATGGCGGCTTGGACAGAGAGGCCTCACACCAGTCCAAACCTCCAGGCCCTGCTGAAACCAAAGCCTGAGCCTTTTAGCGGATAAGTAGAAACATCTAGAAACAAAAATATTTAACAGTATTTGTCTAATGGTCTAGAGCTAACGGGGAACACTCAGTTCATAATTTGACCCCTGAGAGAGAATGTTGTCTTCTCCAAAGTGAGTTTGGGAAATGTGATGCGGTTGGCCCAGCCGTGGCGAAGCTTGGCACTGCTGTGCTGCTGTGATGGGTATCCAGGGGTAGGAGCTGCGTGGGCGGGGTATCCTAGTGTGTGCTGATTTAGGCCTGTTCCTGTAACA
This sequence comes from Borostomias antarcticus, assembly GCF_949987555.1. Lineage (NCBI taxonomy): Eukaryota > Metazoa > Chordata > Actinopteri > Stomiiformes > Stomiidae > Borostomias > Borostomias antarcticus. The sequence goes on along the minus strand of NC_140259.1, from coordinate 9,063,326 downwards.
CCTCTCCTATCAGATCGTGAGCTGAGAAAGAACTGAGCTTCCCTGTTAGTTTACTGTTAGCAGCTCTGTTGACGTGCCAGGATAGAGGGGGGGGGGGTGTGTGTGCGTATGTGTGTGTGTGCGTGTGTGTGACAGAGAGTGTTTGTGTGAGTGTGTGTGTGTGTGCACGGCACGCGTGTCATGTGGTAATTTGGAAAGCAGCTGGTGAGAATGCTGACTCATCGTTGTGTGAATGGTTTGGAGACAGAGTGCAAGTGCCTGTGTGTGTGTGTGTGTGTGTGTGTTTGTGTGTGTGGCATCACTCCTAGGCAGGGCGTAAAATTAACTTTTTAGCTCAACAGCCAATGGTGACCTCCAAAAATTCACCGGCCAAACATATTTTTCACCGCCCCCCCACAAAAATCATGCATTATTTGACTAAAAATAATTAGGCCTACCTCATGTTTTTAGTATGAAAATCCATCTTAAGCATCACCTAAAAACAATTATGAATAGATAAAATCACATTACCACTATTTTATTAACTTTTTTATTTCATACATTTTTCATTTTAGTTTTGAAGATAGTCATATTTTAGGGCTGAAGTAATATTTTAAAAACAGAACCCTC
>NC_140259.1:9010217-9060217 GCF_949987555.1 Borostomias antarcticus | reverse complement strand
TAGACCTAGACAGAGATCTCAGACCTAGACACAAGAGAGACCAGAGAGATCTAGAGAGCAGAGAGACCTAGGGACAAGAGAGACCTATAGACAAGAGAGACCTAGAGACCAGAGACCTATAGACAAGAGAGACCTAGAGAGATCTAGAGAGCAGAGAGACCTACAGACAAGAGAGATCTAGAGAGCAGAGAGACATAGAGAGCAAAGAGACCTACAGACAAGAGAGATCTAGAGACCAGAGAGATCTAGAGACAAGAGAGACCTAGAGAGCAAAGAGACCTACAGACGAGAGATCTAGAGAGCAGAGAGACCTATAGACAAGAGAGACCTAGAGACCAGAGAGACCTAGAGAGCAGAGAGACCTAGAGAGCAGAGAGACCTAGAGACCAGAGAGACCTAGAGACCAGAGAGACCTAGAGACCAGAGAGACCTAGAGACCAGAGAGACCTAGAGACAAGAGAGACCTAGAGACAAGAGAGACCTATAGACAAGAGAGACCTAGAGAGCAGAGACCTAGAGAGCAAAGAGACCTACAGACAAGAGAAACATACAGACAAGAGAGACCAGAGAGACCTACAGACAAGAGACCTAGAGACAAGAGAGACCTACAGACGAGAGACCTGTCTAATATAGCCTTCAGACCTAGAGACGAGAGAGACCTAGAGACGAGAGACCTACAGACGAGAGACCTACAGGTAATAGAGACGGAGGGTGTGAGGGAGAGACTAGAGAGAAGAAGCAACCCTGTTTATGTTTCACAGAGTTGAAGGCTCTTGCGTGACATTACACTGTACATTTTTGTCCCATTTACATTCAACAAACATTAGACATGGGTATTGAGGACAGATAGTTGACCCACAGTCTATGGGTTGAGTAGAGGTAAAGACTTTGGCAAGACTTTGGGGGGGGTAACTTCACAGATTAATTGTTTTGTACATCCTGTTTACTACTTTACATAAACTTGAAGAGGCGCTGTGTGCAAGGCTTGATCTGTACGGGAACCTGGCCCTGTTTAGATCTGGGTTTATAACCTGGCCCTGTTTATAACCTGGCCCTGTTTATAACCTGGCCCTGTTCAGAGCTGGGTTTATAACCTGGCCCTGTTTATAACCTGGCCCTGTTTATAACCTGGCCCTGTTCAGAGCTGGGTTTATAACCTGGCCCTGTCCAGAGCTGGGTTTATAACCTGGCCCTGTTCAGAGCTGGGTTATAACCTGGCCCTGTTTATAACCTGGCCCTGTTTATAACCTGGCCCTGTTCAGAGCTGGGTTCATAACCTGGCCCTGTTCAGAGCTGGGTTTATAACCTGGCCCTGTTCAGAGCTGGGTTATAACCTGGCCCTGTTTATAACCTGGCCCTGTTTATAACCTGGCCCTGTTTATAACCTGGCCCTGTTCAGATCTGGGTTTATAACCTGGCCCTGTTTATAACCTGGCCCTGTTCAGAACTGGGTTTATAACCTGGCCCTGTTCAGAACTGGGTTTATAACCTGGCCCTGTTCAGATCTGGGTTCATAACCTGGCCCTGTTCAGATCTGGGTTTATAACCTGGCCCTGTTTATAACCTGGCCCTGTTCAGATCTGGGTTCATAACCTGGCCCTGTTCAGAGCTGGGTTTATAACCTGGCCCTGTTTATAACCTGGCCCTGTTTATAACCTGGCCCTGTTCAGAACTGGTTTTATAACCTGGCCCTGTTCAGAACTGGGTTATAACCTGGCCCTGTTCAGAGCTGGGTTATAACCTGGCCCTGTTCAGAGCTGGGTTTTGTAACTGTGTGTTTCCACACTGGATTGACCCAGTTTACACATCCCTGAGGTGGTCACCAGGAAGGAACAATCGTGCCTTTGACCAACCAGAACCAGGCCAGAACCAGAAGCAGACCAGACCAAGCTGTCCAACCAGACCAGAACCAGATCAGGCCAGAGCGAGACCAGGCCAAACTGTCCTATAAGACCAGAACCAGGCCAGAACCAGACCAGACCAAGCTGTGCAAAAAGACCAGAACCAATCAGACCAGAGGCTTTTGAGGTCTTCTTTGTTGCTCTGCGTTGTGTCATTTTTTATAAGCCTTAGTTTTGGAAGAGTTGCAGCACCATCTAATTATGAACCACGATGTTAATTGCCTTTCTTGTTGTGATAGTCATGGATGAAATCACCCAACACGGTATTGGAATCGGCGACAGATGATAGATTTATTTCACGGAGATACAAGCACATGGATCACTGGGATGTTTCCCTTGTCTCTCTCTCTTTCCCTGCTTCTCTGCTGGCGCGAAGTCAAGGCCTTAACTTCCCTCCCCCGCATTGTGTTATCAGCGTAGCTGCCTGCTGGGAGCGACGAATCAGTCCGTCCGTCCGAGTTGCCTGCCGTTTCCAAAGCGAAGTCTCAAGGTTTGGTTGAGACGCTAAATAGCGCTCTCTCACCCCACCCCTACGCTAGCTCGATTAGGGCATAGTGAAGCCAGATTGGTGGAGGAGCGACCATACAGATGTGTCACCTGTCACCCTAACACGATGTCTCAATCACCAATGGTTGTCAGTCCGGGTTGTGTCTGTTTATAGTGTCCCATAGAGATGTGTCATTGATACCCCAGAGGAGAGGCCCCCCCTGTGGCCTTAGTGTGACCTCTTGACACCCACTACCCCGAACGGCCACAGCAGCAGCAGCATCAGCTGTCTCCCTCACTCTATCGACTACACAGTGTCCACGTGAAAACAAACAATCAAATCAAATGAACAGCATTATTAGGCAGGCTTAATAGGCCTATACGTATTCACTGATTGGTTGCAATACACGTCGGTCTCTTGGCTCGAGCTCCAGTAAGGTAACTTAGCCGAACAGACGTTAGCTTGTTTATGTCGAGAAACCGGTTTGTGCGCTCATGTGGGCACATAAAAATAAAAACTAGAAATCGTCCAAAATAAACCAAACCCTCCTCCGTACTGTTAGTGGCCCGACAGTGGAAAGACAGATGGCAACAGTTCTCACGCATCCGGGGAAGAACGGAGTCGAACTAAACTACCTAGCAACCAGCTAGAACCAGATCAGACAAGCTATCCAACCGACCAGAACCAGATCAGGCCAGAACCAGACCAGGCCAAGCTGTCCAACAAGACCAGAACCAGGCCAGAACCAGAAGCAGACCAGGCCAGGACCAAGCTGTCCAACCAGGCCAGACCAAGCTATCTCAGGACCAAGGCCTTTATATTTTCATTAGCAACTAACATAACCGTTTTATAACGTGCTGACTGGCCAGGAAAGCTCAACATGCAATATGATCACCAAACAAACAGGAAATACTTTGACACCTTTTCACTTCCCCAACCCTGCAGATTGAACTTCTAATGGTTACACCGCTAATGTAGAAGAAGAAACAACAACGTGACACGCAGCACCTTCAGAAACCAGAAACTGAATCGGTGGGGGTCGTTCAAGATGGCCAACTGTCATCCTGTCGTACAGACATAGGCTGGCTGGTTCATGTGTTGACCGTCTTTTACGACTTGAACTTGTTAGATAGATAGATAGATAGATAGATAGATAGATAGATAGATAGATGGATAGATGGATAGATGGATAGATAGATAGATAGATACTTTAATGGTTCCCTAGGGGGAAATTTGTCGTTTCAGCAGTGGAAAATTTACAGCAAGGCTGGAAAATGCACTAGATAGAGAGTAGTAAGCAGAGAACAGGGACTGTATACTGTACATCCATATGTACAGTGTGTACAGTATAGAATAGAATAAAAATATGTACATACATAAATCCAGTCTGTATAAATAGATATATTTAGGAGTACTGATACATACATCCAGGCTGTATAGATGTGTCTAGTAATACACAAACGCAAACTTCCACAACACTCAGGAACACTCAGGCACTGTTATACAGTCTGAGGGCCACTGGCACAGAGGAACAGCTGAACCGCTCTGTACTGCACCTGGGGGGGGATACGCATACCCAAAAATAACCAAAGTGCCTTCTGCCCCCTCCAGGCTTTCTAACAGGGAGTCATGATTGAAGCACATGCACACAAACACAACACAGATGGATGAGCAGGTATGGAGAGAGGTAGTGTAGATGGATGAGCAGGTATGGAGAGAGGTAGTGTAGATGATAAGGAGGTATGGAGAGAGGTAGTGTAGATGGATAAGCAGGTATGGAGAGAGGTAGTGTAGATGGATAAGCAGGTATGGAGAGAGGTAGTGTAGATGGATAAGGAGGTATGGAGAGAGGTAGTGTAGATGGATAAGGAGGTATGGAGAGAGGTAGTGTAGATGGATAAGGAGGTATGATGAGGTAGTGTAGATGGATAAGCAGGTATGGAGAGAGGTAGTGTAGATGGATAAGGAGGTATGCATTTAAAATATTTGAAATCTAATAGGGATGCACGATATATCGGCAATGATATCGGTATCGGTACCTATTATACTGTAGTATAATTATATTTTTGTGCACACAGCGCACCATGAAAAGGGAATGCTGATTTCTGCCTCCGTTGGGTTGTTGACACACAGACACACAGACAGACACACTCAGACAGACACACACACAGACAGACACACAGACACACACAGACACACACACAGACACACACAGACACACACACAAACACACAGACAGACAGACAGACAGATACACAGACACACAGACAGACACACACCGACAGTCAGACAGATAGTCAGACAGACAGTCAGACACACACCGACAGTCAGACAGATAGTCAGACAGACAGTCAGACAGACGGACAGACAGGCAGGTAGACAGTCAATCAGACAGAGGCAGACAGACAGTCAGACAGACAGGCAGGTAGACAGTCAATCAGTCAGAGGCAGACAGACAGACAGAGAGACAGAGGCAGACAGACAGACAGGCAGCTCTAGTGTGTCAGGGAGAGCTGTAGTCTCTAGCAGACAGAATAGCGCCCGGTCGGTTGGTCAGGCTGCTGAGTGGGCGTCCAGCACAGAGAGAGAGGGGCTGTGCTCGGCTGCCACCACTGGACAAACCCAGCCCGGCCGAGGAACAAAAGACAGGCTATTTTGGAACCGGACGGTTGGAATGGTGGGAGCCAGGCTGACATACCAGACCTCCTACCTCTCTCTCTCTCTCTCTCTCTCTCTCTCTTTCTCTCTCTTTCATTTTTCATTTCATCGTTGTACTAAAGACCCGAAAGTTACAAAAATGTTTGCCGCCCTTTCCGAGTTGCGACCCAGAAAAGAGCTGACTGTGTGCATCCAGGAAGTGCCAGTGTTGTGGTCAGCCTCTGTGGGAGGAGCCAGACAGGCCGGTCTGGTCTGGTCTGGTCTGCTGAGTGCCTGACTGTGGTCTGGTTGGCACATGAGGTCAGCCTGCAGTGGCTCAACTGTCTGTTTCTCTCTCTCTCTCTCTCTCTCTCTCTCTCTCTCTCTCTCTCTAGGGGATGACTGATGATTGCCGTGACAGGGGACAACAGAGAGAGAGAGTGTATATATACATTTATATATATTTTTTAGATATGTCACTAATGTTAATGTTATAATTATTTACACGCATATGCATGCGCACACACAAACACAAACACACATACATCTGTTATTGTGTTAAATGTTACATTTAAGTGTTTACTGTTAATGCAGAGATAGAGAGAGAGAGAGAGAGAGAGGACACAGCCAGAGAGAGAGGTCAGAGAGAGAGAGAGAGAGAGGACAGAGAGAGAGGTCAGAGAGAGAGAGGACAGAGAGAGTGCTGACTGCATAGCATCCTCTGCGCCCCTGTCCATCTCAGCTGTTGACCCATCACACACACACACACACACACACACACACACAAACACCAGTAGCTAGCTATCCACCTCCTAACCACCCAGCCAGTTGCTAGCCAGCCAGCCAATTAATCACCCAACCACCCACCCAATCACCCAGCCAGTAGCTAGCTAGCCACGCAATCACCCAGCCACCCAATCACCCAGCCAGTAGCTAGCTAGCCAGCCAGCCACCTCCCAACCAACCACCTAGTCAGCCAGTCAGCCAATCAGCCACCTCCCAACCACCCAGCCAGTCAGACAGCCAGTAAGTCCCCCAACCAGCTAGTCAGACAGCCAACCAACCAGCTAGTCAGACAGCCAGCCAACCAACCAACTAGTCAGTCAGCCAAACAGTCAGTGATGAATCAGCTGTGAGACTTCTGGTATCAATAGATGCTTTGTCTTCACCCCACTGTCTCAGTTACAGCAGTCTGGCCCCAGAACAGCTCTGTTCTCTCTCTCTCTCTCTCCTTCTCTCGATCACTCTCTCCCTCCTCTCTCTCTCTCCTTCTCTCGATCACTCTCTCCTCTCTCCTCTCTCCCTCCTCTCTCTCTCTCCTTCTCTCTGTCACTCTCTCCCTCCTCTCTCTCTCTCCTTCTCTCAGTCACTCTCTCCTCTCTCCCTCCTCTCTCTCTCTCCTTCTCTCTGTCACTCTCTCCCTCCTCTCTCTCTCTCCTTCTCTCAGTCACTCTCTCCTCTCTCCCTCCTCTCTCTCTCCCCTTCTCTCTGTCACTCTCTCCCTCCTCTCTCTCTCTCCTTCTCTCAGTCACTCTCTCCTCTCTCCCTCCTCTCTCTCTCCCCTTCTCTCTGTCACTCTCTTCCCTCTCTCTCTCCCTACTCTCTTTCTCTCTCCATCCTCTCTCTCTCCTCTCTGTTACTCTCTCCTCTCTCTCTCCTTCTCTCTGTCACTCTCTCCTCTCTCTCTCTCCTTCTCTCTATCACTCTCCCCTCTCTCCCTCCTCTCTTTCTCTCTCTCTCCGTTTGTTATGAACCAGTCTGGGCTCTCCCTCTTTCTTTGTCACTCTCTTTCTCTCCCTAGTTTATGAATCAACTCTGATCTGCACTGTTCAAACACTGCCACCTGCTGGAGGAAATCAACACTGTATATAGTACATGTTTGTGCTTGTCCTACAGTGATGTAAAAAGCCATAATGACAGACATGTTGCCTGATTCACGCAATGGTCTCGCAAGCCCTCTGTTGTGACTGGCATCGCTCAGGATAACAGTTTATTTTCCAAGCGAAACGTGTGAGACCCTGGCAGACACACCCCTCCTGCTCTCTCAGACCAGTGTGAATAAGGAATGTTCTAGAGCATGGGTCACACCCGCGCCCCGCCCAACCCCCCAAATTTGTCAATTTTGCAAGGCAGCGTTAGCCCATAACGTTACACAGCTAAGTTAGCTCGGTGGCACCTGCTGCTAGTTAACGTTATGATGTTTTCGCACAATCCATCCATGCCTGCGGGGGGAGGCTCTCTCTGCACTATCCAGACATTTAGTATACATCTCTCCCATTATTTATTTCGATTTTCTGACCTCTAGAATCACGTTTTATTCATAAAAACCATAGACGATTCAAAATTAAAAAATGTTTTCCTTTTTTCTTTTTCTTCTAACCATCCCTCCGCGCCTCCCCTGAATTTCTTTGGGGCCCCCCAGGGGAGGCCCCGCCTCACAGTTTGGGAATAACTGTTCTAGAGAAGGTCTTATTCTTCTTAGTGGTGTATCACACTGTTTTTCTGCCCCAGTCCCCTCAGTCTGTCCGTCTGTGGTGATGAAACACAACTGGCCTGTTGCAACACGGCTCATTTGACTAATCCTCTCTCCCTGGAGGTTCTGCTGGCCGCCGTCCACGGCCTCTCCTCCAGCCTCCCCCCCAGCCTCCCCCTGACCTGGAGGGTGCGCTGGCCGCGGTCCAGGGCCTCTCCTCCAGCCTCCCCCTGACCTGGAGGGTGCGCTTCGTTAGTTCCCTTCCCGTCAGCGGAGACGGACAGGTGTGGGAAACATGCCGGGACGGGCAGCTGGTGGATCACAGTCCTGTTAAAGACATGAGAAGGAGGAGGGAAGGGGAGGAGGGAAGGAGAGGAGGGAAGGAGAGGAGGGAAGGAGAGAAGGAGGTTGAGGTTTACACCAAGGGGGAGGGCGTAGAAACAGATCCGGATAAGTCTGTAACCTCAGCTCAGTGGGACAGGCTGTTAAACTTGTACTTGCTGTTTAACGATGCGAACACGTAGACGAGGCTCCTGAAGCCCGCGGCTCGCTCGCTGTTTAACGACGCACACTCGTAGAGAAGCACGTCTTTTGTGGCGCAATCATTTCTGCTCTGCTAAATGCAGCCAACGCTCCAGAGGAACACAGGAGACGCGTGGAAGATGCGTAGGAATCAAATGATTCAGAATTGATTCATGAATCCCAAAATCGATCTTTTATTTAATGAATGAATGAATAAATGAAGGAATGAATTCATTCAATGATTCATTCATTCATTCATTCGTTCATTTTTGGAAATCAGTATCGATACCCAGCCCTAGTATTGATGTGTTGCATAACTTGGCAGTCATGTAATTAAGGTTACAGCAAAAAAAAAAAGTTTTTTTGTAACACTAACCGAATCGATATTGAATCGAATCGAATCGTGATAATCGATTCTGAACCTTGTGAATCGGAATCGAATCGATTCTTGAAATTCGCATCGATACCCAGCCCTATAGATGCGCATGCAGTTAAGTGTGTGTGTGTGTGTGTGCACGTGTGCGCGTGTGTGTGTCCAGGAGCAGGTGCCGGTGTACCACCCCACGCCCAGCCAGGCCCGCCTGGCCACCCAGCTGACGGAGGAGGAGCAGGTCCGCATCGCCCAGCGCATCGGCCTCATCCAGCACCTGCCCCGCGGCGTCTACCACCCCGGACACCACGCCTCCGACAAGAAGATCCGAGAGTGAGTAGGACACGCCCCGCGCGGGCAGGGCCACGCCCGCTGACCGCCAGGCGGCTAGCCGCTGCTACCGGTCAACGAGCACGGTCCCTGGAAAACCACGTTTCAAGATGCAGAAGATCTCAGACATAGAATAATCTGGTCTCTAACGCAGGCTCATTCTGTCAAACACAGCTGTTTGTTTTTTGTTTTGTTTTGGTATTCTGCTTTTTGAACAGCTGCCCTAAACAGGTGTGTGTGTGTGTGTGTGTGTGTGTGTGTGTGTGTGTGTGTGTGTGTGTGTGTGTGTGTGTGTGTGTCTGGTGTGTGTGTGTGTGTGTGTGTGTGTCTGGTGTGTGTGTCTGTGTGTGTGTGTGTGTGTGTGTGTGTGTGTGTGTCTGGTGTGTGTCTGGTGTGTGTCTGGTGTGTGCCTGGTGTGTGTCTGGTGTGTGTGTGTATGTGTGTGTCTGGTGTGTGTGTGTGTGTGTGTGTCTGGTGTGTGTCTGGTGTGTGTGTCTGGTGTGTGTGTGCGTGTGTGTTTGTCTGGTGTGTGTCTGTGTGTGTGTGTGTGTGTGTGTCTGGTGTGTGTGTGTGTGTGTCTGGTGTGTGTCTGGTGTGTGTGTGTGTGTGTGTGTGTGTGTGTGTGTGTGTGTGTGTGTGTGCTCTCTCCTGGCAGGTGTGTGATCTGTATGATGGACTTTGTGTTCGGAGATCCCATCCGGTTCCTGCCCTGCATGCACATCTACCACCTGACCTGCATCGACGACTGGCTGATGAGGTCCTTCACCTGCCCCTCCTGCATGGAGCCTGTAGACGCTGCGCTGCTGTCATCCTACGAGACCAACTGATACACACACACACACGCTCACACACCAGACACACACACGCACACCACACCAGAAACACACACGCTCACACACCACACCAGAAACACACACACACACACCACACCAGAAACACACACGACACCAGAAACACACACACACACCACACCAGAAACACACACACCACACCAGAAACACGCTCACACACACCACACTAGAAACACACACACACACACACATCGGACCAGACACAAATCAGACACACACCACACACACACACACACACACACACACACACCAGACACACACACACACCAGACACACACACACACCAGACGCGGTGCTGCTCTGGTCCCTGCAAAACCCCGACTCATAAACCCCCCAGCCAAAGCTGCCAGCCCCCCATCTCCCAACACTGCCCCCCCCCCCCCAACTCCCCACCCCGGCGCTGGTGACCAAGACCAGACCGGATCACGTGGTCTGGTCGCCACCTCCTTCTCCTCCTCCTCCTCGCGGGCTGTAGAGGAGGTGGTCACCACAGGAGGAGAGACGTGTCCCAGACCAGCTCTCCTCCTCCTCGGTGTGTGTGGGAGAGAACATGGAGGTGGGGGGGGGGGGGGGGGGGTCAGACAGACGACCACCTTGTCCAGACCTGCTGCCCCCCCCCCCCTCCCCCTCCCAGAAGCAGAGAGACAGAGACAGACGGAGACAGAGAGGGAGACATTACGCGTTGCATCTGGGAGCAGCGGACTCGTCCTCCTGCAGGTCGAACAGCGACGCCCTCCTCAGAGAACATTCTGGATCAGGAGGTTCACGCGTGTGATCCAGAGACTGCTAGACATGCAGACGTCCACCATAAAGACTGACACACGATCAGACGTGTGTAGCGTGATAACTGATTAGTGAGAACATTGATTTGATTGCGCGTGTGTGTGTGTGTGTGCTTGTATGTATTACTGCTCATCCGTGTGTGGTTGTCTGTTCTGCTCTGCCACTCACGCATAAGGGCTCAGTTGACTCCACCTACTTCTCCTTTGTCACAGAGGCGCCACCTGGTGGTGATGCACAGCAATGTCCTACACGTCCCCACACAAGAGACCTGACGTATGCTGTAGACGGTACAGATGAGGAAATGGTTAATTCCACCCCACACCCTTGGGTGTTGTGAGTTTATTGATTCATTTCACGAAGACTGTGTTCAATCATGTCTTGGGGGGGGCTGAAATCACTATAAGCACAAAAAGGTTTTTTGGGGGGGGGATACAGAGAGAATATCCTTATCCAGAGCATTGTACTGATTGGGTGTAGAGCTGGTGTTTACCCTGCATAAAACTAGCCCATAACGTCACCACTCACTGACTTCTAAAGAGCTTGAAAACAAGACCTGAGTGATTGTGTGTGTGTGCGTGTGTGTGTACATGCGTGCTCATTGGTGTGCGTGTGTGTGCACATGCTTGTATGTGCGTGCGTGTACGTGTGTGTGTACACATGTGCGTGTGTGTAAGTGTGTGTAAGTGTGTGTTAGGGGGTGTTTAGCATCCTGGTTTTGCACATTATCAGTGTATCTTTTGATATTCTCTGAATTCAGTGTGGAGTTTCATTGCCTTGGGTTACTAGGTTACTAGGCCTGCTCTGTCAGAGGGGGTAGACCTGCTCCTCCCTGGGGGGCTGCTCTGTCAGAGGGTGTAGACCTGCTCTCCCTGGGGGGGCTGCTCTGTCAGAGGGTGTAGACCTGCTCTCCCTGGGGGGCTGCTCTGTCAGAGGGTGTAGACCTGCTCTCCCTGGGGGGGCTGCTCTGTCAGAGGGTGTAGACCTGCTCTCCCTGGGGGGGGGGGGTGCTCTGTCAGAGGGTGTAGACCTGCTCTCCCTGGGGGGCTGCTCTGTCAGAGGGTGTAGACCTGCCTTCCCTGGGGGGCTGCTCTATCAGAGGGTGTAGACCTGCTCCTCCCTGGGGGGCTGCTCTGTCAGAGGGGGTAGACCTGCTCTCCCTGGGGGGGGGGGGTGCTCTATCAGGAGCTGGACTGTTCACTCCCCCCGCCTTCCCATGTGCCCTACTGAAGAAAGTGACTACTGTAGGACTACTACATACTTCACTTTATGTCGAAATTTGTATTTTATTCCAAGAGCCACACAATAAGATTGAGCTTTTTAGGGTAATTGAAGACGTGTAAACGTTGAGGTGAAGAGCGGAGAACGTGGACAGCCTGACAGATGAAACAACCATGTTATTGTCTTATTTCGTAGTGTCCATAGCACCCCGATGCACAGACGTACATTACAGGAATGCACTGCAAGGCTATCAGATATAGTGTGTGATGTTTGTGCGTGCGTGTGTTTTGTCTGTGCATGTGGGAGTGTTTGTTTATTGGGTGCCTGTGAGACGTTTGTAAGTATATGCATATGATATGTACTACATGCAAATGATGAATAAAAACTATGCTATGGACATTTTTTGTGTGTGATTCGCTATTTGGAATAGAAAGGTCATCTATCGAAATCAAGGTAAAACCTGCTAAGTCTATCGAAATGTGCGTTCATGATCAGGCAGAGGTATAGGAAATTGGGGTTTTCTCCAAATGGGCTTACTCAGGACTTCGCAGATCCGTACACAGGCCTAACTAGATAGCCATAACTAGACAGTCGAATTATAGACTTTCCCATAAATCGAGGCCTGTTGTGAAGGACACGCTCCGTAGTTACGTCCTCTATTCCATCATGTATCCATATTTGTATTATATTGTCCAGCGGAGTTACACCAGCCTATGGGTCAGTCCAGCGGAGTTACCCCAGCCTATGGGTCTGTCCAGCGGAGTTACACCAGCCTATGGGTCTGTCCAGCGGGGTTACACCAGCCTATGGGTCTGTCCAGCGGAGTTACCCCAGCCTATGGGTCTGTCCAGCGGAGTTACCCCAGCCTATGGGTCTGTCCAGCGGAGTTACACCAGCACAGTATGGGGTGTGCGGACATTGATCAACACACAAGTGGGGCACAGGGCAAATGAGACATTCCTCTAAGCAAAGCATAGCAAAGGCCATTAAGAGTTGAATTTGAAGTTTAGATAGGGAACTGTGCTGCTGCCATTGTTGGCCAGGATTCTCTTGTAAAAGAGTTTTTAATCTCAATGAGGCTTTACCTGGTTAAATAAAGGTTAATTAAAAAAATAAATCTGATTTTAGCATAGGCCCATATTGGTGAACCCGTGAAACTCCTCGAGAGCATGAAGTGTAAGAATGAAACTTCTCAAAGTCCTTGTCTGCAGGATGTGGTTGGCATAGGCCTACTGGCTTGATTGAAGCATAGTATAGGCTACATTCAATGAAACTCATGATTTGCGTAGTCACAAATGAATGATTACTGTATTCATAATACAAGTGCATATAGCGACAGCGCAAAAAACACACAAGCGAGAGCGCGAGTAGGCTGAATCAATCTGAAATGTTTATAACCTAGCAGCCCTAAAATAAAACAATACGGTAAAAACAGTTAGTTCCTGTTACTATCTTTGGTCATATAAAACACAACAGCAAATCACTTTTCAATGAGGGCAACAACGAATAAACGTCTATTCAGTTGGTTACTAAATTAATGTCGTATAAAAAGTGCAATTTGTCACAAGAATCTCCACATTAGTGCATGATAAAAAAGCACACATCTAACAATTAAGGATATGGAGCCTAATTAGGCTATGAAATGTGGGCTAATTTGTCAACATAAATGTAAGCATATAAAGGTAAATAAAAAGAGCTACATGAGCTAAAGGCTACAGGTCAACTGTTGGTAAAACAACAGGTCAGATAGGTGGACTTACTCTAAACTTGTTTAAGTTGTACAATAAAAAACATCTTCCCTAATTGGGAAAAAATTGGATCAAGTAAGAGTCTTGATAATTTTTTCACTGCATATTTTAAAGAGGAAGGGTTCGTTATCAAGTCCCTGATTCAATTTTTGGGGCTGTATAAAAACTTGTAAGTGCATTAATAAGCCTACCAAATTGAGGTAGATTTAAAATGATCTTCAATACATTCATTTGCGATTCCTCTCTCTTCTGCAGCTCAGCAAGCGTTGGCTCAGTGAAAAGTTATTCGTTAGGCTATTATGATATTCCTGGGCACAAAGCCAGAGAATAAACGAATACAAACTTTTAATGCCCTTCGTCCAGATAGTCTTTTATATACTGTGCAGTTGATAATCGGTGGTTCATCGCAGCCAAGTCATAGGCTGTGTGGCCATGGAGGTTGCGCAGAGAGGCGTCTGTCGTGGGTTCCAGGAGGAGCTGCACCGCGTCCAGGTGGCCCTCCCTGGCGGCCAGGTGCAGAGGCAGGTTCCCGTCGTGGTCCAGCAGGTTGACGTCGGACCCGTGGTTGACCAGGACGCGCAGGGTGTCCGCGTACCCGTCCCTCGCCGCGTCGTGCGTGACGGTCAGACCTTTGACAGGGTCACGCGCGTTGGGATTTGCGCATGCCCTCATCAGCGCCTCGGCAATGGCGGGGTTCCCCAGCTTCATCACCTGGGAGAGGACAGGACATCATCATGAACATAGCTGCTACTCCTGGGCCTATAGCATGCAAGCTGTGTGTTTTCAGTTAATGGTAATAGCCCTACTGAGACATGGAGGCCTGGTCAACCCGAGGCCCTTTGGCTGTATGCAAAACTGTAGGCTACTGTGTATAGGCCTACACTTTTAACACAATTAATATAGAATTGAAATCACTGATAATTCGTTTTGCAGGGCAGAATCTATGCCAAGACTAGGCTATTTGAAATTGTTGTTCAGGTTGGGTGTTCAAAATGGACATATTCCAATAGCCTATGTTCCAGGAAGTATTCGAGTCTGGGGCATTCCTTTCTCAACTCAATTTTCTTTGCATTGCAAATCATTTCTATATATTATTCATATCATGGACGTTTCTTAACAAAATATTGGACCATAATAACGACTTAATGAATGATCATGTTCAGTCCCTTATAGAAAGCATAGAAGTAGGCTATTGGTTCTGATTCAATAGCCTTGTGTATTTGATTAAATAAATTAAAGACGTTGTCTCCCAAAAATATAAGCCGTAGTCTGCAGTAGCTCTGTATATAGGGTTAGCCTGCAATAGCAGTCTATTTTTAGACATCTTGTGCCAGCTGTCAAAAATCAATATACTAACCGAGCTATTTTACATCCAAGAAGAAATTCAAGTTATATTCCCGTAATTCCCAGGGAATGCATTCGTCTACTAACCTGCAAGGCTGTCCTGCCAAAGGCATTGGCTGCATTAGCATTTGCTCCGTTTTGTAATAATAATTCAACTTCTGCGAGGTCTCCTCTAGCAGATGCAGTGCTGAGTCTGTCCGCTATTCCAGCCATAGCCTACTCGGTCTGACCCAAGACAAAAAGATAAAACGTTGATATGAAACACGTCTGAAGATGTTCGACTTTGATGCTGAGTCTGTCTTGTGACACCGCAGGCAGTGAAACGGCTCAACCGAAGATCCTACGTCTCATCTAAGACCTCGGAGGAGGGGTCCGCCTCTTACTGTACTCTCCGAGCCCCCATCACCGTCCTTCGATTGCGTTATAGGAATAACCGCAATAAAATCCCAATCTGCAATATTCCTAATCTGGACTGTGCAGTTCAAGGCCTCATTACCATGATCTGGTCCGCTGGTATCAGGCTCAAAACTCCGCGCTTTTCTTGACATCACACTGGTTTTTGAAACGGAGAGGGGAGGGACGATATCAGCCCGAAGAGGCAATGAAACACGAGCGAAACGATGATCACTTACTGCCTTTAATGTTGTTTTGCTACGATATTTTCATTAAAATAGTTCATTTCTTAATATCGTTAACTTCACTTAAGATGAAGTCTAATGATCATTTTCATTGAATTGTCTTTATTTTGAAGTGAAACGGGCCTATGCATTACCACGTTTATTTTGAGGATGCTTTGGCTGATTAGCACGAAACGATTTGCAAAATTTGAAACCCTTGATTTTTGCTTATTCTATTCTAGTTTACGTCATTCTCGTTTTATTGGTGTTATTGATTTTTTTTGCACAGAGGAAGGAGGCTAGAGTGCACCTGTAGGACCTCTTTCCGCCCACTTGAGCAACTTTTGGCTTCAGGCAACATGTCTCATTCAAATTCTTGGCCTACTCTGTCTTGTTGTTGAAATCGTTAGCCTACATTATCCTGTGGTTCTAGTATTAGTATGAACCTATTTGTGTGTCCTGCATAGGATTGAAAATGCTGCTCCATAGGGATTTAGACAGTTGCCCTATAGAGCTGGGACGTTATCCTACAGTTGTAGACCTATATGTAAAACATCACTCATCTATCACACCACACTCTGCACTCTGTAGCCTACAGTACATACACTCACCACACTATTCTGTATAAATTGCATCGTGCCTTTCTTTTCATTGGTTATAGGCCTATTGTATTTTGTATTTGCACTGTATTGTATTTGCAATGTTTGTATTGCATTTGCACTGTCATGTCTTTGCACTTTCCTGCACCCTGTCCTATCGTTCATCGGCGTATGTCATTACCATAGTCAAATTCCTAGTATGTGTAAACCATCTACTGTACATGGCGAATAAACGGATTTTGAATCTAAAGGCGGCACTATCACAACTATACCGCTACCTGACATTATAGGCTATCTGTTGAAGTAAGTTGTTGGAGTGTACAATTTGGCCAAATAGAATTATGGTCCAAAAGTATCGTATAATTGTATCTGCAACATCAAAGAGTTTATATGAGGTGCAACGTTTATACTGCAGCTGGCCCAATCAGAGCTGGCATCACACTCACCGCTTTACGACTGCCGTAAAGCAGCGGAGTAGCTGTCTAATCTGGTCCAGTCTAGCGGGATTGGGAGGAATAAAGTGGAGATTTGCAGAGAATTGTGGCTAATTTTACTTAAAGCCGCAGAACAGGGTACACAGTGCGGCACTTGCGAGTTGGTAGCCGCAACACTTTGACACGTCTAGGCTACAGTGTTTTTATAATAACGTTACGACAGTGTGAAAGCAGAGAGAAGAATAGGTTTAGCCAGTCATTGCCATGGCCTCCCCTAGCGACAGCAACATGGACAGAGAAATGATCCTGGCTGACTTTCAGGTGAGTCTCTCCACTCGATGTGATAACAGTAAGTTATGTAGTTAAGTCATGTTGAGTTTAATTGGTATTGTTAGTGTTAACAGCTGTGCCTAAGCAGCTGACACGATAAACAATGGGTGTTAGCTCGTTAGTTTGCTAACGTTGTTAGCCGTTGCTACATGAGGAACGCTCGTTTTGTTGGTTTGCTTTGGGCACGTCACACTGCGCGGGTCAATCCAGGGCGGAGCGTCTCGATTTAAATCGACTAATACGATGGAAGATGGTAGGATAATATTTTAAAGAGACACATCAGATGATATTTTGTATCTAATTTAACAAATTAAATACAAATTAATTTGCAATAAGACAGCAGTCCGAATGCATAACACCCCACCCGATACACCGGCGGCTGCCCCGGGCACCTTAAACTGCGTACTTTAACAGGATAGTATGCTAACTAGCTTGCCAGCTAACTAGCTAGGATGAATAGTTTTTTGGGGGACAAATTATCATAAACCAAGACGAGTTTAATGAATGTCAGGGAGTAAGAACATCTATATATCTATATAATATAGCATATTATTAGATAGCTGGCTAGTGCTACCTAGTTGGCTAGTTATTATCAAGCTAACTGTTAGCTAACGTTAGCTAGCTTTTCAATACTAGCTAGCAGCTAACTAGTTTGTAAATTAACGCACACAGATGCATGTATATATATTATACTGCTTTGTTTAACACGCCTTGAATGTGCTCAACTTACAGTTCATGAACCTAACCACAATAATGCTAGCTCTAACAGATACCTAGAGCCAGTCACAATAGCTAGCCTGTTAGCCTGTTAGCCTGTTAGCCTGTTAGCCTGTTAGCCTGTTAGCCTGCTAGCCTGCTAGCCTGCTAGCCTGCTAGCCTGTTAGCCTGTTAGCCTGTTAGCCTGTTAGCCTGTTAGCCAACAGCATCACTCAGAGAAGGCAATCTGATGCAGTTGAATAACAAGGCCAGGCGAGCAGGAACACAACACTCAAGCGTCACCATGAGACTGAATTAAATAATAATTCTGGGTGTCATTTATGCTGGTGACAAATAACTTGACAATTAATGAGTAAGACATTTGATATAGGGGCCTACACGTTGCAGGTTTACACCAAAATAAATCAGAGCAAAGTCATGATCTAGCTAAGATTATCTACATGGAAGTGTACCAATCAAAGGGTCGGTCAGTGTAGTGTATTTGCAACTATTTATTTATTAACCTTTGTATATACATGAAAGTGAATTAAGAGAATGTTTCTTTGTTTCTTTTTCACAATGACAATCTGTGCAAAACATCATTCGTCAAACACTACAGAAAAATCAACACACAACAGCAGTACGAACTGTCTGTCTACAGTAACAGTCATTCGGTAGGAGAGAAACGTGTCATCACTCAGAACCTCAGTCAGAGTTTAAAAGACAAATACAAAGCTGTCGAGTTTCAGTGTCTTTTAGTGGGTCAATCATTTGGAGCAGAAAAGTGAAAAGCATTCCTTCCAAATGCAGCTATATATTGTAGATGATGGTGTACTAGATCTCAGGTTGTTGTTGTTGTGGGGATTGAATCTTTAATGAGTTAATGTAATGGGGGATCTTGCCAAGTAGGGATTTGTATATAAATGGGAGCCAGTAGAGTTGTAGTTGGGTGTTCAGGGAAGGACAGTGGGAAGATAAATGAAGGCCACGATGATGGATGTTGAATTTGTGCATTGTGACAGAGTGGTATAAAACATCCAATCTGTTGAGAGCAGAGCAGAGCACACTCAGACTCTATATACGCCTCCCCCTATCCTCACTCATACTCTATATACGACCCCCCCTATCCACACTCAGACTCTATATACGACCTCCCTATCCTCACTCAGACTCTATACACCTCCCATCCTCACTCAGACTCTATATACGACCCCCCCCCATCCTCACTCAGACTCTATACCCCTCCCATCCTCACTCAGACTCTATATACGACCCCCCCTATCCTCACTCAGACTCTATATACGACCCCCCCCCAATCCTCACTCAGACTATATATATGACCCCCCCCAGCCTCACTCAGACTCTATATACGACCCCCCCCATCCTCACTCAGACTCTATATACGACCCCCCCTATCCTCACTCAGACTCTATATACGACCCCCCCTATCCTCACTCAGACTCTATATACGACCCCCCCCCCTATCCTTATTCAGACTCTATATACGACCCCCCCCCCTATCCTTATTCAGACTCTATACACCTCCCATCCTCACTCAGACTCTATACACCTCCCATCCTCACTCAGACTCTATACACCTCCCATCCTCACTCACACTCTATATACGACCCCCCCCTATCCTCACTCAAACTGTATATACGACCCCCCCCCATCCTCACTCAGACTCTATATACGACCCCCCCCTATCCTCACTCAGACTCTATATACGACCTCCCTATCCTCACTCAGACTCTATATACGACCCCCCCCTATCCTCACTCAGACTCTATATACGACCCCCCCTATCCTCACTCAGACTCTATATACGACCCCCCCCATCCTCACTCAGACTCTATACACCTCCCATCCTCACTCAGACTCTATATACGACCCCCCCCCATCCTCACTCAGACTCTATACACCCCCTATCCTCACTCAGACTCTATATACGACCCCCCCCATCCTCACTCAGACTCTATATACGACCCCCCCCCATCCTCACTCAGACTCTATATACGACCCCCCCTATCCTCACTCAGACTCTATATACGACCCCCCCCTATCCTCACTCAGACTCTATATACGACCCCCCCCCCATCCTCACTCAGACTCTATATACGACCCCCCCCTATCCTCACTCAGACTCTATATACGACCCCCCCTATCCTCACTCAGACTCTATATACGACCCCCCCCATCCTCACTCAGACTATATATATGACCCCCCCCAGCCTCACTCAGACTCTATATACGACCCCCCCCCCATCCTCACTCAGACTCTATATACGACCCCCCCCCTATCCTCACTCAGACTCTATATACGACCCTTCCTATCCTCAGTCAGACTCTATACACCTCCCATCCTCACTCAGACTCTATATACTGTATGACACCCCCTCAGCCTCACTCAGACTGACACCCCCCCCATCCTCACTCACTCTATAACATCCACCCATCCTCACTCAAACTCTCTCTATATCTCATCCTCGCTCAGACTTTAACATCCACCCATCCTCACTCAAACTCTCTCTATCTGCCATCCTCCTAATCCTCGCTCAGACTTTATGACATATCCACAATCCAGGATAGGGAGAGTTAAACTAGTTGTGTTATTTTGTTGACAATAACAGGCGATTTCCAACATTGATGTTGTGCACGAATTTGGAGCAGAATAGACAG
The DNA here is from genome assembly GCF_949987555.1 of Borostomias antarcticus. NCBI lineage: Eukaryota > Metazoa > Chordata > Actinopteri > Stomiiformes > Stomiidae > Borostomias > Borostomias antarcticus. The sequence continues at coordinate 9,040,198 of NC_140259.1, read as the reverse complement.
TTGAGTTGACTAATTCTGTAAGCAGAAACTTGTCTGTGAATCTGTCTTAAGATGGGTTTCAAAGTGCTGTAAAGTTATTACTTAGTACTCGCTGACTGCACTGTTCAAAATCACATCCTTTCACTCGCATAATGACACCATTGGCCCTGCTTGACCCTATGACATGTTTCTCTCTGTCCTTCACAGGCTTGCACTGGCATCGACAACATTGCAGAAGCGATCACCCTTCTAGAGCTCAACAACTGGGACTTAGTGGTGAGTTCACACGGTCACGTGGGGATGCAGTGGTTGTTGTCTACGTGTTTTGTGGACTTGGAGAAGGCTTACGACCGGGTCCCTCGAGAGGTCTTGTGGAGGGTTATGCGGGAGTATGGGGTGAGGGGATCCCTACTTGGGGCCATCCAATCCCTGTACACCCAGAGCGAGAGCTGTGTTTGTGTCCTCGGCAGTAAGTCATCTTCCTTTCCGGTGGGGGTTGGCCTCCGCCAGGGCTTATGACTAGGTAAATACAGTTGGTATAAATAACCCCCAAATTCCCAGTTTATTCCCGTTAATTCCCATAATTTCCTGTTAATTCCCTTAAATTCCCGTTAATTCCCATGGAAAGTTTCCAACTTTGAATATACCCGGAATTTTGCAACCCTAGTGCCAACAGAGAAATGCAGGTCAACATTGACCGGAGGGAGTGAGTGATAATCGGACAAACGCTATTCTAGGTGCGCTGGCTTACAGCCATGCACAAAAAAACACTGCCTCTTGTCTAGGTGCGCTGGCTTACAGCCACGCACAAAAACACTGCCTCTTGTCTAGGTGCGCTGGCTTACAGCCACGCACAAAAACACTGCCTCTTGTGGTAGCAACATAGAACTGCAGGTCAACAACCCGACGGAGGCATGGACAAAGGGACAACCCGACATTTGTTTTCTCTGGTGCGTTGCCAGGCACAAAAAAACTTTGTGATAAAGTGCGTGTTGGATGGGTGGATGGGCTGCTGCTATATTTAGCCCAGTGCTGTTCTTGGGGCTGGCAGCTATTCAAAGCAAGCAAGCAGCAGCCCCAAGCAGTGGTTAGATGGTGCACCTGTAAATGTGATGACTTGCAGTTCCTCTGCTGGGGCTGCTTTCCTGACAAAACAGCCTTGTGTGTTGGGACAGAGCAGGACAACAGGACAAGAGTACAGGACAACAGGACAGGACTGGACAGGACGACAGGACAGAGCTGAGCAGGACAGAGCTGAGCAGGACAGAGCTGAGCTGGACAGGACAGAGCTGAGCTGGACAGGACAGAGCAGAGCAGGACAGTTGGACAGGACAGAGTTGGACAGAGCAGGACAGGACTGCTGGACAGGACAGAGCTGGTCAAGACAGTTGGACAGGACAGAGCTGGACAGTTGGACAGGACAGAGTTGGACAGAGCAGGACAGGACTGCTGGACAGGACAGAGCTGGTCAAGACAGTTGGACAGGACAGAGCTGGACAGTTGGACAGGACAGAGTTGGACAGAGCAGGACAGGACTGCTGGACAGGACAGAGCTTGGCAAGACAGTTGGACAGGACAGAGCTGGACAGGACAGGACATAGCTGGACAGGGAAGTTATTTCAACTGTAAGTCTGAGACTAGTGATTAGTAGCAATCCCATTTTATGATTAATGCTCTGTTTTGGAAATCAAGAAGTACTTCACTACTGCTAGACTGGTGATGAGCAGCTAGCCACTGCTAACTGCTATTGGCTACTACCCATTTGTCACAGGTATTAGAAAAAGGTAAAAATGTTATATGTCTATTGTTGGTGTCAGTGTGCATCGTCATGGGTCATGAGAGGCAGGCTGTGTGTGTTTTGAAAACACGGCTGGATATTTCCCCGTGTTCTAGAGAAGTCGGTTCTATAGCCGTGCTAACAAAGGCCACAGGAACCCTCCACCCTCTCTGTTCTCGACTCCTCCTGAACCAGCCACATTGTAACGTCTGTTCTAGTCAGGTGATGCTGCTAGTGGCAGCGTGAACACACTAGGCATGTTTACATGGAGCCTAATAATCCCATTATAATAGGTTTAAAAGCCCAAACAGAATAAACATGATTCTTAGAAACACCTCAATCCAAATAAACAAAATGGTTAGTTTAAACCTTTTCATAACCGCTCAAGAGAAAAATGGTATAATGTAAACGATGAAACTTGAGTACTGGCTGCTTTTTTTCTGCGCGTGCCCTCTGTCTTGACGTAAAGGGGACATACATTTATGTCAGGAAAAATCTGGTAAAAGTTTACCTTACAACATCGCCTCGCTACCTAACGTTAGGTAACACTAGGCAAATTAATAACTTGCGTTATTAGTCGGATTTTACGTTAGACTAAGTTCTTATTCATGAATGTTTTTATAGACTTACTAAGCCGGTGAAGCTATCTTTTTTTTTTTTTTTTTTTTCTTTCTCCATAACCTTCTTTGACCTGACCTTCCGTAACCATAGTAACTCCCTCACCCCTACCTGCGTGCGCATGTCACACAGCCGTTCCGATTACGTGTGGCGGCGCATGTAAACACCAGACTGTCTTTGACACATCCCATGTAAACAGTTGACCCAAAATCTTCAGTCGGTTTGATTTCAATCAGATTGAGAAAAAAAGTCTGCGTGTGTAAATGCAGCTACAGTTTGAGGAGCTGTACACATCACTCTTGCACACTAATTGAACATTCAATTTTCTGTGTGTCAGTCTAGGCTCCTAGTTTGAGTCCTTCCTTAGTCTAGGCTCCTAGTTTGAGTCCTTCCTTCCTTAGTCCCTTCTTGAGGTAATCTCAGAACTAACATATGTGGTGTAAATGTTCACTCGTCTACACAGCAGCTACCAATCAGGTCACTTCAGATTAGTAATGTCTCAAAGGGAAAGAAAGAAAGAAAGAAGGAAGGAAGGAAGCGAACAAGCATTTTGATCTGAGAAGTGAAACGGGAGCGCTCACCTCGTCGTCCCGTTACATTTTTACATGAAATTAGTAATTTAGCTGACGCTTTTATCCAAAGCGACTTACGATAATTGCATTTAACGAAGGAAGTCGGTGTACTACTCGCCACGTACTGCGTGGTTTGTTACTGAACCATCTGGGAAGACGTCCTTGGAAAACGTTCGGTATAAAATAAAATAAAAAAAGCCTGAACCATTACAGGCTGATGTCACAGGCTGTCGTCACACCTCAACCATGCCTGTAGCTGCCAGTAGTTGCTCATAGGCAATTGGATTGACCAAATTTTAATAGGCGCACTTAGAGATTTCTATGGATCCTGGGCCAGACTGATCCGTGTGGAGAAACAGACTGTGACTGAGATCAGGATGGTGGCCTGTCACTCTAGACCAGTATACGTCACCTGGTCTGGTAGAGGTGGTGAACAGACGGTAACCACGATATAATGCAGGCCTGACAAGCCCGCTCCAGTGTGACCCGTGACCCGTTCTGTCTCTTACTGTACATCCGGATCAAGGTTTCTGGGGAAGTTCACGAGCCGTTTGTGTTATTTTTTTCTTCTAATTTTGAACACAGAGAAGATATTCAACTCCCACTCTTCCTGTTTGCAGTGACAGGCAGTAACGGTTACACAATATTAAGACACTTTTGATTGTGTCAGGAATGTAGTAAGCTGCAACACAACATATTATGCCAGCTGCATGATATGACTACAGTCTAGAGTGTAAATTTAATATGCATAGTGTTCTAATATGTGTCCATTTTGTTTTGTGCAACGATTGGTGTAGGCATAGTTTTCCTGCAGTCAGTGTGATGTCTTCATCATCATCAGCCTACTCTTCATCCTCATCATGTTTCTCCTCTCGTTGCAGGCGGCCATCAACGGTGTGATTCCACAGGAAAATGGCATCTTGCAAAGGTAAGACTTGAAGTCTGGCCCAGACGCACCTTTCTCCAGGACAAAGATGGGGAATCTCCACTGACATGTTTTTAAAGCCGGGTCACAACAGCTGTAAGATTTGACATTTTCAGCCAGGTTCACATACAACAGGCAAGTTGAATTTTGAAAATGGCAGTTTTAACTTTTAAACTTTAACATTGAAGTCAACGGGCACTTCCGCATCCGCACCCCCAATTACGTCAGACTGACCTGAGGTGAATAAGGCGAATAACGTTATAATTGAATCTCCCTCCCTCAGGGAAACCAGTTAGAGTGGAAGCAACGTCACACTGAAGTTATCAACCGAGTGTAAAGATTTGACAATTCTCTCTGATATCAGTCTATCAGTGTAAAAGCCCGTGAGAGCAATAGCACCTACCGGAACCAACTAGTGTTCTCATGTGAAAACAAAAGATTGTAGCCTGTCTGCCAAGATGCAGAACTAAAAACAGTTACAGAGTATGAAAAGCGTCTGCATTGGGTCATTGTGTCTCCCGGCCTTCCTCTAACGGCCAGTGGGAGCTCATGAATGCACCAGACCCAGGAGGACAAACACCCTCACTCTGTTCAAACGCTTCTTTTTTCTTCTTTCTTTTTTTCTTTTTTTTTTCTTTCTTTTTTCTTTTTTTTTTTTTTTTGAAATTTCGTGAGTATGTGAGGAGGACCTTGGGCATGAGAACATGGTGGTTGTTCTTAGGGCCCACGTCCTGGTGAATGGAGCCGCGCAGGCCAGCCGGCCGTTGAGGCGCTGGCACCAGCCTCCCGTATCCAGGCAGGCTGCCCTGGCACAGTGGCACTGCCCCAGAAAAACAACCCCAGAGGTGCCCTGAGGAGGAGCCAGCAGGAGGCTCTGACACTGTGGATATTTTCCTCCAGCATGCGCTGTGTCGTAAGATACCCTCCCCTGGCTTCCTCTGAGGACGTTCCGGCCCCTCCAGAGACAAGCCCCGCCCCCAGCCTTCAACCCCGCCCCCAGCCTTCAATCCCGCCCCCAGCCTTCAACCCTGCCCCCAGCCTTCAACCTCCACTCTCCTTTCACCCAAAAGCATTGAATAGGCATCATAGGCTAATGAAGATTCTACCAGCTCCCTCTTTCTCTCTGATAAAAGGGTCACCATCATACTCTGGTCTTTTCCTTGCAGATCTACTCTGTAAGTGTTGGATGCAAGTGGTTGAATTTGAGCAAAGTCCAGCCCTCTTTACCCCCCCCCAGTCCTTTTCCTGCCCCCCTCGGCACCCCTCCAGCACCCCCCCAGCGCTTCTCCAACCCCAACCCCACAGCCCCCTTCCTGCTCCGGCTGGAGAGGATTTACCGCCATCTAGATGTAGGCCATGAAACGGCAGTTATATTCAAATTCAAACGGTCACGATGGTTAAGTCAACGGCGGATTGTGTTGGCGTGCCAAGTGTGGGTTCTAACATGCTGTTTGTGCCGAGCGCTGGCTGGAGCGGAGCGGAGGACTGTAGCGTTCTGAGAAGCGCTCCGCACATCCTCCTGACTCATCATGTTGTGGCTTCTGATTGTTAGTTTCACTATGAGTGGGAAGAGAGAGAGAGACGCTCTTTTTTTTATCACTTTCTCAGAACACGTCTCTGTGGTCTCTCTACTTTCTCTCTCTGATGTCATCATTTGGGGTCTCACTGGTTAGTGACTGACTCTGAATCTGGTCTTCAGAACTAACTGAGGCGTGGACTTTGTCCCTGTAGCTACCAAAGTCAGTCAATTGTACTTGTCACATACACAATACAAGTATGTAATAATATGTACATGCTTGTACATACAGGCATGTGCTGTGCAGTGACATGTTATTGCTCCTAAGTGTGCTTAGAAAGTAAAAAGATGAAGTAAAATACAAAATATACCCCCCAAAAAACAAATATATATAAAAAAAAATGGAATGGGTTAAAGAAATGCACAGTTGAATTATACAGTTGGGTTAAATAACTGAATTATAATGCCTAGATAATAAATAACTAGATTAAATAACTAGATATACTATAGCTCTCCTCACCTCTCCTTCTCTCTCCTCATCTCCTCTCCTCATCTCCTCTCCTTAGGAGGCGGGGCCCAGAGAGGAGAGAGACTGGTGAAGTGTGGGGGAGAGAGAGGTGGGGGGTTGGGATCGGTAGCAGAGAGATAGATACAGAACAAAATGCAAAACAAAGAGTGATTTTTCTCTGGGCAGCTGGTCAGACCGTCGCAGTGTGTGTTGGTCCAGAGCCTGGGTGCTGTTGACTCTGACTCAGAGGCTGGTTGTGGTGCAATAGGGTGGGCCTTCCCTCCTTTACACTACATTTAGAGTAGGGTCATAGTAGGGTCATAGTAGGGTCACCAATGAAACACACCAAGGATATGACAGGATTTGACAGTATTTGCAAATAGTATTGGACGAAGGTCTTTTGTTGTGTTGGCGCTCATCTCTGACCCTGGCTTCCTGTCTTTCTCTTCCAGTAACTTCTCCAGCGCCGCGTCCCAGGCCAATCTCTACGGCCCCCTCAGCCAATCAGAAGCAGCCGAGGCAACGGCGGCGGCGGCGGTGGCGGCGGGGGGAGCGGCCCCTCCCCCCCCCTCCTCTTCGTCTTCCTCCTCCTCCCCTCCGTCCTCCTCCTCCTCCTCGGCCTTCTGCCCCATCCTCCCCTCCCGACACATCGTGGAACGCCAGCCGCGCATGCTCAACTTCCGGGTGGAGTACAGACAGCGCACCGTGCCCGTCGTTCTGGAGGAGGCCAGCACAGTCGGTGAGAGACGTCACGTACATGTATGACCTGGTGGAGGGTTAGGGTCATGTATGACCTGGTGGAGGGTTAGGGTTAGTCATGTATGACCTGGTGGAGGGCTAGGGTTCATCATGTTTGACCTCCTGGTGTTAAACGCCATTGACTTATGCAAAAAGTTAGCAAAAATAATTAGCAATCTAAAAGTCTGCTATTCTTTTTACTTTTTGGGTCTGTCAAGAAGGGCGGGAGGAAACCATTTGAGTTTAAAAAGCTGCATTGTAGAACCAATCCAAGGTCTTAGGGTGGTCCTTCCTAATGAGGTAGTGACATGGGCTGCGTTCCGAATCGCATACTTCTACTTCTTACTACCAGTACCTACTACAGCTGCCCTTAGAAAGTATGTACTTTGCAAGCAGTAGGCATCCAATTGGGACATACTACCTTGTCATAACATTGCGCCTTGAAATTAGCCCACATCCGTCGCTGTCCATAACGCGACATTCGTCTACAGCTGTCAACTCGCGCATGTGACGCACATTACCGCTGCGCAAAGGATTGTGGGTCAGAATAGCCAGAAAAGCCTGCTGGCGTGCATACTGCAAAATATGACCGGATGTAGTAGGTCATCCTGGTACTTTTGCCATACTGCATGTGGCATACTATGTATTGGGACATACTACATCCTGTTTTGGCATACTATATAGTAGGGTAGTAGGCGATTCGGAACGCAGCCATGGTTGATGCTAGAATGGATCGTCCGGAGGGAGGAGGGGCGGGAACTCTGATACATGTCATGAAATGCTCACATCGTTTGGCAGCCAGGAGGCGCGCGGGCAGCGAGCATTGAGCAATTATAATTTCAGGCAAGCATGCCTGAGCAGGGGTATTGCGATATGCGGAGTGCGCCCTCTCAACGCCGTCTGAGTAGCTCAACTCCTGGCTCTAATTTCGTAAATCAGCCTGACCCCTGACCCCTGTGTCCACGTCTGGCCCAGTAGCTGCCTAGTGCTGTGATTGGTTAATGTGTAGCGGAGTTCCCTCCCCCCTCCCTCCGGACGATCCATTCTAGCATCAACCCAGTGGCATGCAGACATTGTGTGCTTGTAAACACAGTCCTTCTGGAAACACGGTGTCAACATATTAACAATTCAGATGACTAAAATTAAATAGCATTCTATTCAAAAGACTATGACTAAAACTAAATCAAAATTTGCTCTCAAAATTAACACTAGTGGAGGGTTGGGGTTAGTCATGTTTGACCTCCTGGTGGAGGGTCAGGGTTCGTCATGTTTGACCTGGTGGAGGGTTGTGGTTAGTCATGTTTGACCTGCTGGTGGAGGGCTAGGGTTCATCATGTTTGACCTCCTGGTGGAGGGTTAGGGTTCGTCATGTTTGACCTCCTGGTGGAGGGTTAGGGTCATGTATGACCTGGTGGAGGGTTAGGGTTAGTCATGTATGACCTCCTGGTGGAGGGTCAGGGTTCATCATGTATGACCTCCTGGTGGAGGGTTAGGGTCATGTATGACCTGGTGGAGGGTTAGGGTTAGTCATGTATGACCTCCTGGTGGAGGGTTAGGGTTCATCATGTTTGACCTGGTGGAGGGTTAGGGTTCATCATGTATGACCTGGTGGAGGGTTAGGGTTCATCATGTTTGACCTCCTGGTGGAGGGTCAGGATTCATCATGTTTGACCTCCTGGTGGAGGGTTAGGGTTAGTCATGTATGACCTCCTGTGGAAGGTTAGGGTTCATCATGTTTGACCTCCTGGTGGGGGGTTGGGGTTAGTCATGTTTGACCTGGTGGAGGGTTAGGGTTCATCATGTTTGACCTCCTGGTGGAGGGTTAGGGTTCATCATGTTTGACCTCCTGGTGGAGGGTTAGGGTTCGTCATGTTTGACCTCCTGGTGGAGGGTTAGGGTTAGTCATGTTTGACCTCCTGGTGGAGGGTTAGGGTTCATCATGTTTGACCTGGTGGAGGGTTAGGGTTCATCATGTATGACCGGGTGGAGGGTTAGGGTTCGTCATGTTTGACCTCCTGGTGGAGGGTCAGGATTCATCATGTTTGACCTCCTGGTGGAGGGTTAGGGTTAGTCATGTATGACCTCCTGGTGGAGGGTCAGGATTCATCATGTTTGACCTCCTGGTGGAGGGTTAGGGTTAGTCATGTTTGACCTCCTGGTGGAGGGTCAGGATTCATCATGTTTGACCTCCTGGTGGAGGGTTAGGGTTAGTCATGCATGACCTGGTGGAGGGTTAGCATGTATGACCTGGTGGAGGGTCAGGGTTCATCATGTATGACCTCCTGGTGGAGGGTTAGGGTTCATCATGTTTGACCTCCTGGTGGAGGGTTAGGGTTCATCATGTTTGACCTCCTGGTGGAGGGTCAGGGTTCATCATGTTTGACCTCCTGGTGGAATATGTTTGGGTTACTGTGTGGCTCTCAGACCAGCCACGGGTTCACGGGTGACTTGACTTAGCAGAGTGCTATAGAGAGCAGGGGTGGATATTAACCATATGTAAGCCATTTATTCATATAGTCATATACACGTACACAAATGCCATATTCATTACGTACAGTTGTTGAACTGTGAATCTATTATGGATATTCAACCAGGGCTCTGTGTATTTATGTGCAGAAGAGTTCTGTTTCCACCCAGTGGTGAATTGTTGGAACTACAGGCGTACTAAACTTGGGTTTTTCTCTCCTCCTCCTCTTCTCCACAGGTGAAATCAAACAGGTCCTGGAGACGGAGCTGGGCGTTCCAGTATCAAAGCTGCAGCTGAAGGGGTGGAAGAGCGGAGACGTGTCAGACAGCGTGAGTCTGTAGGACTGGCTGCTTCACTAGCATTGATACAGTCTGGAGGACTGGCTGCTTCACTAGTACTTATACAGTCTGTAGGACTGGCTGCTTCACTAGTACTGATACAGTCTGTAGGACTGGCTGCTTTACTAGTACTGATACAGTCTGTAGGACTGGCTGCTTCACTAGCACTGATACAGTCTGTAGGACTGGCTGCTTCACTAGCATTGATACAGTCTGTAGGACTGGCTGCTTCACTAGCATTGATACAGTCTGTAGGACTGGCTGCTTCACTAGCACTGATACAGTCCAGTCTGTAGACTGATTCACTAGCATTTATACAGTCCAGTCTGTAAGCTGTCTCTCTCTCTCTCTCTCTCTCTCTCTCTCTCTCTCTCTCTCTCTGTGTCTCTCTCTGTGTGTCTCTCTCTCTCTCTCTCTCTCTCTCTCTCTCTCTCTCTCTCTCTCTCTCTCTGTCTCTCTCTCTCTCTCTCTCTCTCTCTCTCTCTCTCTCTCTCCCTCCCTCTGGTCTCTCTGTCCACAGACGCTGTTGAGAAGTTTACACCTGCCCAAGAACAACAGTCTGTATGTCCTCACCCCTGACATCGCCCCTACTGCCAGCACCAGCCAAAACAGGTACACTCCTCCATCCTTCTCTCTCTCCTCTCTCTCCCTCTCCTCTCTCTCTCTCTCTCCATCTCCAAAACAGGTACACTCCTCCATCCTTCTCTCTCTCTCTCCTCTCTCTCTCTCCTCTCTCTCTCTCTCCTCTCTCTCTCTCTTTCCCTCTCCAAAACAGGTACACTCCTCCATCCTTCTCTCTCTCCTCTCTCTCTCTCTCCCTCTCTCTCCTCTCTCTCTCTCTCCCTCTCCAAAACAGGTACACTCCTCCATCCTTCTCTCTCTCCTCTCTCTCTCTCTCCTCTCTCTCTCTCTCTCTCCCTCTCCAAAACAGGTACACTCCTCCATCCTTCTCTCTCTCCTCTCTCTCTCTCCCTCTCTCTCTCTCCCTCTCCAAAACAGGTACACTCCTCCATCCTTCTCTCTCTCCTCTCTCTCTCTCTCTCTCTCTCCCTCTCTCCTCTCTCTCTCTCTCTCCTCTCTCTCTCTCTCCCTCTCCAAAACAGGTACACTCCTCCATCCTTCTCTCTCTCTCTCCTCTCTCTCTCTCTCTCCCTCTCTCCTCTCTCTCTCTCTCTCTCCCTCTCCCTCTCCTCTCTTTCTGTCTTGTTCTCTCTCTTGTCTATCTCCCTCTGCCACTCTCTCTCTTTCTCTCCCCTCTTCACATCCGCCTCCTCTCCTCTCATCTGTGCTCTCCTCTCTCACCCCCGTCTGTGACCAGAGATTGCCACCAGATGGCGACGTACACCCAGGCGAGACAGACCGGCCTCAGTTACGGCAAACACCTGCTTCTGTGACCGGTGTCATAACAAACTGCTGTTTGATTTGAATATTGACAGAGAGGTATCAGACCTCGCATGCTAAGGCGATTTCCCTCATTTATTTTGACATTTTCAAAGGGAAAAGGCTACAGCACCGCCCCGTGTCTTGTGTCAACAGTCATTTCCACGTCCGTGGAATCTGTGGCCGTCTCCGAGCCCGATATTGTTGCCGACGCGTACTCGCTCCTCCATGTCCGGAGTGTTAATAGAACCACAATTTCATTTATTTCCACATTTCAATACGGTGCGGTGTTTGGAAATGATGGCTCCTCTGAGAGGGGGAGTGATCTGTGAAGCCAGTGCCTGTATCTCCAGGCGAGGGTTTCCACTGAGAAGAGAGACTGAGTGGTAGTGAAGCCAGTGCTTGTATCTCCAGGTGAGATCTACCTGTCTCTGTCTCCCCAGCCAAGGCGGTCGGTCACTCTTCCTTCTGAAATGTTCGACTATTCAACGTTGAGCTACAGCCCTAATCCACTTAGCACAGCCAGTATAGTGTCTGATCTTTTGTGTGTGTGCGTGCGTTTGTGTGTGTGTGTGTGCGTGTGTGTGTTGATTGGAGGGGACCGTGTGGCCCAGTGGTGTGTCGGTTCATGGTGAGATGCAGAGAGAGACCGTGTTAGTTCATGGTGAGATGCAGAGAGAGACCGCGGTGATCTCATCTCACAGGGCTGCTGTTAGGAGCAGAGCAGTGAGGATCTCTACCCTGTTAACTCCCAGCAAGGAGGTTTAACTGTGTTGTCAAGCTAATGGCCTTTTTATCACCATAACCTCCCTCTCTCACCATCGCCTCTCTCTCTCTCTCTCTCTCTCTCTATCTCTCTCTCTGTGTGACTCTCTCTCTGTGTGACTCTCTCTCTGTGTCTCTCTCTCTCTCTCCCCCTCTCTCTCTCTCTCTCTCTCTCTCTCGCTCTCTCTCTCACCACTTTGTATTTTAGCAGCTCTCTCCATGTCTTCTCCAGGTGCCGTTTCTATAGTTATCATATTGGGTGTCAGAAGCTCATTATCCTTTGTAAACTATTTTGGTGGAGTGGTGGTGGGGGGGCTATAGGTGTATGTGTGTGTGTGTGTGTGGTTATCAGTCTATGTGTCAGTGTGTGAGTTTTCAGTGACCCTGTTGTCATCTTAGCGTCTGGGAGACCGAGGTGACAGAACACAGTGCTGTTATGAGCAGTGACAGAACCCCTGTAGACAGAGCAGACAAGCTGTTAGCCTGCGGTAAAAATACCCTCGGCCCAGGCCCACCCCTCTCAACCCCCCCAGGCCCACCCCTCTCAACCCCCCCAGACCCACCCCCCTCAACCCCCCCAGACCCACCCCTCTCAACCCCCCCAGACCTACCCCACTCAACACCCCCAGACCCACCCCTTTTAACACCCCACTCCAACCCCCAGGCCCACCCCACTCAACACCCCCAGACCCACCCCTCTCAACACCCCCAGGGCCACCCCTCTCAACACCCCCAGACCCACCCCTCTCAACCCCCCCAGGCCCACTCCACTCAACACCCCCAGGCCCACCCCTCTCAACCCACAGGCCCACCCCTCTCAACACCCCCAGACCCACCCCACACAACCCCCAGGCCCACCCCACTCAACACCCCCAGGCCCACCCCACTCAACCCCCAGGCCCACTCCACACCAACCCCCAGACCCACCCCTCTCAACCCCCAGGCCCACCCCACACCAACCCCCAGACCCACCCCTCTCAACACCCCCAGACCCACCCCTCTCAACACCCCCAGACCCACCCCACACCAACCCCCAGGCCCACCCCACTCAACCCCCCCAGGCCCACCCCTCTCAACCCCCCCACGCCCACCCCTCTCAACCCCCAGGACCACCCCACTCCAACCCCCAGGCCCACCCCACTCAACACCCAGGCCCACCCCTCTCAAACCCCCGACCCACCCCACTCAAACCCCAGACCCACCCCTCTCAACCCCCAGGCCCACCCTACAACAACCCCCAGGCCCACCCCACTCAAGAACATCAAGTCATTTTAGCGAGATGACGGATTCCTCCAGCGGAGGGAGGAAGTGTTTGTGAGCAGGCATCAAGTGACACCGACTCAATTCGTTCCACAACACCCTGTAGCCTAATAATTGCTCTGTTTTGGACAGATGAGGTAAAACAAATAAACGCCACTGTAGGCAGTTACTTGAGCACGTCTTGGTCAGCACACTTAAGCCAAACAGACGCATTTCACTTCTTCTGTTTGATTAGAAACAATCTGGAAGAGCTTTGGAGCTCTCCTAGGTAGTTAGGTTAGTTACTGGTGATGACAGTTGGTGCAGCCCTGTCTCTCTGAGGGAGAGTGTTGAGGAGGAGCTAATCTCCTGATGAATAATGGAGGGCTGATGAATATTTTAATGGGAGTCGCCGTCCTCCTCCGCTGGCGTTTTTTTTTATGCGGGTTTCTTCTCCTCCAGGAAGTATGTTTATCTAAGGTTATTTTAATTTGAACTCCAGAATTTTGAAATACAAACAAATCATTAGGCATTCGGTGTTTGAGGCTCCTCGCCTGACTCCCCCCCCCCCCCCCCCCCCTTCCTCCCCCCTCCCCCGGCTGTCGTCTGTTAGAGATACTGATGCTGTAGGAGGTGTTGGCTGAAGATGTTCTGAGGGAAACTTAACTGTTAACAGTTGGAATGCTGATTAGCGCTCGTCTCTGACAAAATGGCCGACTCAAACAAAAGAGAACCTGGGGGACTGAGGATTCGCCTCTTTTGTTGTGGATGTAAATTCTGGAGGTAAGATAGTAAGGGTGCCGAGCCTCACGTCTGCTGCTGGTCAGGCCAGGGAGGGCGGGGGGGGAGGGGAGGGGGGGGGGCAGTCCAGGTGGACAGTCAGTCAGGGTATCTGGGTAGCTTTATTGTGTAGACTGGGTGGGGGCCTGTGTCTGTGTACAGTGTGGTATATGCAGATTTGTGTTAAATGTGTGTGTGTGTGTGAGAGAGAGAATGCAGTGTGTGTGTGCGAGCTCGTCTCTCTGGCAGAGCTGTTTTAATAAGATCTGAGTCTGCTCTGTGTCTGGGGATCCCCAGCGAGGCGGTGGGCTTACCTCCGAATGAAACCAATCTGTCAAGACCCCTCCCCCTCCCCTCCTGCAAAATGCTCCATTTTCCCCGTCTATAAAGTTAAGTGACATTTTACCCAGAGCACCTCGGGCCAGCGCCAGGCCCGCGGAGAGCGCGTGCTCTCAGCTAGGTGTGTCCAGACACCCTGGCCTCTCTGGTAGACCTCTCGACCAGCTGGGGATCCAGTGTAAAACATAGCTACAGTAAGTAGCTAATGGAGTAATGACGCTGAGTAGTAGTAAGGTAGTGTGTCGTAGTAGTATTACTAATGTGACTACAGTCATGCGAACTTAAAGGAGAATGCTCGTTTTTGACAACCTGGACCTTATTTACGGTATATTATAAGACGTTTGACTCACCGAGATAACTTTGGTGTAATTTGGAGGCCTGTAGAAGAAATTTAAAATCCAGCGCGAGCCAGTATATCCATGTAATGGCGGCGGACGGGGCACCGCGAATGCAGCTTCTAAAAAAATCTATTTTCTGACGCGAAACGGTTGTTTTCATCAATCTGTCTTTATGAATCGCTAGTTGTGCTTACATAGAGCGAGGGCTTGTTGTGGTTTTTCACATGCCTCTGTAATATGATCTTTAGAAACGTCTTTAGAAACGAAATAGCTTCCCCACTTGCTCCAGCATGCATGCGCACAGCATTGTATTTAAGTTTGCATGACTGTAGTATTACTAGTAGTATTACTCCTGAGACGTAGTAAATTAATACTTAGGATTATAGTGAGTAGCACTACAGATTCTGTATAAGAATGGTTAGTGGTTAAGTTATTATTAAATTCTAAATAATATTTCCTATTAAGTGCAAGGGGTAATTGTGTAGTAGCTAAACCGAGCCCTACAGCAGTTAGAAACGCATGAATTGTGTTTTATCGTTATTTTGCATTCACAGGCGTGAGACACTTCCCCACTCCCACCCCCCTGACGCCTAGTGTGCCAGCAACACTGAGGACTGTGTCCAGACAAACCACGGCCATATTAGATCCCTAGAACTTCTCTCTCTCTCCCCCTCCACCACCCTCACTCCCCTATTACATATGCATCTAGTCTTCCCACCCCGCAGATTTCCAATCTTACCCAGTTAGCTACAACAAACATTACATTTACATATTAATTTCGTAGTTTTAGTCAATGTAAATATGCTGTCATTACTGTAAATTTGGGCTTCTGTTAGCATAAGCTCGTCCAGGTCTGGCCAGATTAAAGTGAGCAGTTGCATAATTAATTTGTGTGCTAGCTACATATGAATTCCCGTTCTCCGTCCGGGTGTGAGCCCGGCTGATTAAGAGCCTACCACGGTCCTAAGCCCCCCATTCATATTCAGCCTCGCAGACCCAACGTTTGCTCAAAACGCTACTTAACCTCCACGCTCATGGTAAATGAAGCTTGCCGAAGCTGGAGGCTGTACGTGAGGCACACAGTCTCAGTCTGTCTGCGCTCCTCTGCTGTGCTAGGGGCCAGTTTTCTGCTGTGCTAGGGGCCAGTTTTCTGCTGTACTAGGGGCCAGTTTTCTGCTGTGCTAGGGGCCAGTTTTCTGCTGTACTAGGGGCCAGTTTTCTGCTGTGCTAGGGGCCAGTTTTCTGCTGTACTAGGGGCCAGGTTTCTGCTGTACTAGGGGCCAGTTTTCTGCTGTACTAGGGGCCAGGTCTCTGCTGTACTAGGGGCCAGGTCTCTGCTGTACTAGGGGCCAGGTCTCTGCTGTACTAGGGGCCAGGTCTCTGCTGTACTAGGGGCCAGGTTTCTGTTGTACTAGGGGCCAGTTTTCTGCTGTACTAGGGGCCAGGTCTCTGCTGTACTAGGGGCCAGGTCTCTGCTGTACTAGGGGCCAGGTCTCTGCTGTACTAGGGGCCAGGTCTCTGCTGTACTAGGGGCCAGGTCTCTGCTGTACTAGGGGCCAGGTCTCTGCGGTTCTAGGGGACAGGTTTCTGCTGTACTAGGGGACAGGTTTCTGCTGTGCTAGGGGCCAGGTTTCTGCTGTACTAGGGGCCAGGTTTCTGCTGTGCTAGGGGACAGGTCTCTGCTGTGCTAGGGGCCAGGTCTCTGCTGTACTAGGGGCCAGTTTTCTGCTGTGCTAGGGGCCAGTTTTCCGCTGTGCTAGGGGCCAGGTCTCTGCTGTACTAGGAGCCAGGTCTCTGCTGTACTAGGGGCCAGGTCTCTGCTGTGCTAGGGGCCAGGTCTCTGCTGTGCTAGGAGCCAGGTCTCTGCTGTGCTAGGGGCCAGGTCTCTGCTGTACTAGGGGCCAGGTCTCTGCTGGGGTAGGGCCTAGGTCCTCCTTCTGGCTCAGTGTCTGTGCTCTAGCTTACAGTGTTCTAGCCCAGGTCCCAGTGTTCTAGCCCAGGCTCCAGTGGTCTAGCCCAGGCTCCAGTGGTCTAGCCCAGGCTCCAGTGGTCTAGCCCAGGCTCCAGTGGTCTAGCCCAGGTACCAGTGTTCTAGCCCAGGTTCCAGTGTTCTAGCCCAGGCCCCAGTCGTACCATGCTGTGCAGTGTGTGGAGCCAGGCTTGCCGGGGCAGAGCCGGTGGAGAGCAGGGCAGAGCGGGAGAGGGGTGTGAGCTCCCGAGGGAGCCCCAGCTAAGCACCTCACAGCGGGGATCAGACTCTGGGACGAGTCCAAACTTGCTCTCCACTTGACTCTGAAGCCATGTGTTCATACTGGGAATTTACTTGGAAAATAACACTCTCTTTCTCTTTCTCCCTCCCTCGTTCCCTCCCTCCCTCCCTCCCTTTTCTCTCTCGCGCAGCGCTCTCCAGGAGTCGTTAAACCAGAACTTCCTGTTGGTCATCAGTCACCGTGAAGCCCAGAAAGACTACAGCCTCAACTTCCCAGGGAGCAGAACCATACAGGAGGTCAGATCCAACACAACACCACTATACTCCATACCACACCATATGAGAGGTCAGATTCAGCACAACACCTCTAGA
Source organism: Borostomias antarcticus (assembly GCF_949987555.1). Lineage (NCBI taxonomy): Eukaryota > Metazoa > Chordata > Actinopteri > Stomiiformes > Stomiidae > Borostomias > Borostomias antarcticus. The sequence goes on along the minus strand of NC_140259.1, from coordinate 9,023,338 downwards.
CATCCACACCTCTCTATACCCCACACCTCTCTATACTCCACACCTCTCTATACACCACACCTCTCTATACTCCACACCTCTCTATACACCACCCCTCTCTATACTCCACACCTCTCTATACTCCACACCTCTCTATACTCCACACCTCTCTATACACCACACCTCTCTATACTCCACACCTCTCTATACACCACACCTCTCTATACTCCACACCTCTCTATACACCACACCTCTCTATACTCAACACCACTATACTCCACACCACACCATACAAGAGGTCAGATTCAGCACAACACCTCTAGACCCCACACCTCTCTATACCCCACACCTCTCTATACCCCACACCTCTCTATACCCCACACCTCTCTATACACCCGACCTCTCTATACATCCACACCTCTCTATACACCACACCTCTCTATACTCCACACATCTCTACTCAACACCTCTCTATACTCCACACCTTTCTAGACACCACACCTCTCTATACTCCACACCTCTCTATACTCCACACCTCTCTATACTCCACACCTCTCTATACATCCACACCTCTCTATACACCACACCTCTCTATACACACCTCTCTATACTCCACACCTCTCTATACCCCACACCTCTCTATACCCCACACCTCTCTATACACACCTCTCTATACTCCACACCTCTCTATACCCCACACCTCTCTATACCCCACACCTCTCTATACACCCGACCTCTCTATACATCCACACCTCTCTATACATCCACACCTCTCTATACATCCACACCTCTCTATACATCCACACCTCTCTATACATCCACACCTCTCTATACTCCACACCTCTCTATACTCCACACCTCTCTATACATCCACACCTCTCTATACTCCACACCTCTCTATACTCCACACCTCTCTATACTCCACACCTCTCTATACTCCACACCTCTCTATACACCACACCTCTCTAGACACCACACCTCTCTATACACCACACCTCTCTAGACATCCACACCTCTCTATACCTCACACCTCTCTATACTCCACACCTCTCTATACACCCGACCTCTCTAGACACCACACCTCTCTATACACCACACCTCTCTATACTCCACACCTCTCTATACACCCGACCTCTCTAGACACCACACCTCTCTATACACCACACCTCTCTATACTCCACACCTCTCTATACACCCGACCTCTCTAGACACCACACCTCTCTATACACCACACCTCTCTATACACCACACCTCTCTATACACCCGACCTCTCTAGACACCACACCTCTCTATACATCCACACCTCTCTATACACCCGACCTCTCTAGACACCACACCTCTCTATACACCACACCTCTCTATACTCCACACCTCTCTATACTCCACACCTCTCTATACTCCACACCTCTCTATACCCCACACCTCTCTATACCCCACACCTCTCTATACTCCACACCTCTCTATACCCCACACCTCTCTATACCCCACACCTCTCTATACCCCACACCTCTCTATACACCACACCTCTCTATACCCCACACCTCTCTATACCCCACACCTCTCTATACACCACACCTCTCTATACACCACACCTCTCTATACAACACCACACCTCTCTATACAACACCACTCTATACAACACCACTCTATACAACACACCTCTCTATACACCACACCTCTCTATACACCACACCTCTCTATACTCCACACCTCTCTATACTCCACACCTCTCTATACACCACACCTCTCTATACACCACACCTCTCTATACAACACACCTCTCTATACACCACACCTCTCTATACACCACACCTCTCTATACTCCACACCTCTCTATACACCACACCTCTCTATACTCCACACCTCTCTATACACCACACCTCTCTATACACCACACCTCTCTATACACCACACCTCTCTATACTCCACACCTCTCTATACACCACACCAAACCACACAGGAGGTCTATACAACACCACTCTATACACCACCACTCTATACAACACCACTCTATACACCACCACTCTATACAACACCACTGCTTCACGTAAAGCCATAGAGATATCATCTCTCAGCTTCCACTGCAGAGCCATACTGAGTTACAGAATGCCCTCGACTCACGTGTCAAAAACCTGCATTGCAGAAACAATACAGTGTCTTTAGAGCGGTCCTTCTTAATGGGGTGATGAATGTTTTGTTTTGATTCTCTTTGACATCATTTCTTGTAAGGTGGGTCTTTCACCCTGCTGGAGATCTCTGATTGGTAGTGTTGGTTTTTTGGTGCTGTTCTAGATACAATTTTCAATGTCTCCAGACATCTGGAGGCAGAGATCTCAAGACTACAGAACCCCTTTCTAGACTACAGAAACCCCTAAACCCGTTTCTAGACTACAGAAACCCCTTTATGGACTACTGAAATCCCTTTATGGACCACAGAAACCCCTAAACACCTAACTAGACTATTGAAACCTCTTTCTAGACTACTGAAACCCCTTTCTAGACTACTGAAATCCCTTTATGGACCACCGAAACCCCTAAACACCTAACTAGACTATTGAAACCTCTTTCTAGACTACAGAACCCCTTTCTAGACTACAGAAACCCCTAAACCCGTTTCTAGACTACAGAAACCCCTTTCTAGACTACAGAAACCCCTTTCTAGACTACAGAAACCCCTTTCTAGACTACTGAAACCCCTTTACTGTGAGACAGAAACTTTCTGTCCGTAACTGTCAATTTTGCTCCGTTACTCATTCTCCATCCTACAGGCTTGCTTCTCCTCCTCCTCTCCTCCTCCTGCTCTCTCCTCCTCCTCTCTCCTCCTCCCTCTGTGTGCTGGCCCTCAGCTCCTCTCAGACAGAGCCATTATAAATGGCCGCCAGCTGTTTAATCAGAGGATAAAGTGGCGTTTGGTGGCAGCGTTGGGGAGACGTGTTTGAGTAGCTGGAGAAGGTGACGGGGGGGGTCAGCTAGGGAATAGTGGGGAGGGGGGGGGTCGTCCATTCATATTCTCCATCCGATGCCAATAAGTGGATTTGGTAGCAGATTAAATATTCAGTTATTTATACTGGTGCCAGAGCCTGATGCCTGCCCACAGTAGTTGACCTACGTTATTACTGTCACAGATATGGCCATACGTGTGTGTGTGTGTGTGTGTGTGTGTGTGTGTGTGTGCGCGTGTGCGCGTGTGTGCGTGTGTGCGTGCGTGCGTGCGTGCGTGTGGCTTTCATCTCTTCATCCATGACAGCATTACCTCTACGATGTTATGATGTAACTATTAGAGTATGAAAACAAACTACTTATCTCCTCTCCCTCTCCTCTCCTCCCGTCCTCTCTTACTCTTCTATCCTCCTCCTCTCCTCCCCTCCTCTCTTACTCTTCTATCCTCCTCCTCTCCTCTCCTCCTCTTCTCCCCCTCCTCTCCTCTCCTGTTCTAATCACCTATGCAGTGTGACCTGAGAGGCTTGGGTCATTCATTATTCACACTCACAGCAGGTAGCAGGCTGCTATGTTGAGAGTAACAAGCTCCCTATAGACACAAGAAACATCACCTCCTATCCTAACTAACACGCACATAATCTACACTACAGTGTCAACGCACACACACACACGCACGCATACACAGAAAGCGAAATTGCCTTGTTTGTAATGTCTTCGATAATATCTGAAGTTTCCACCAGTAAGGGCAGGCTTCATTGTGAAATCCCGTCCTCTCCTCCTACTCAGACAGATGGTTTTGATGAGCACCTACTGTGACCCTCTGTGTTTCTGCTGGGATTACCAACACAGGGGGGGGGGGCTGTTGCAAGGAGGGTGGGTGTGGAGGGCTTGTATCTTGCTGGGGGGGCTGGCAGAGCTGGGGAGGGGGACAAAGCAGACTCAAACAGGCCCCAGTGTTCTTACGCACGCTGGTCTCTATAGGCATCCCCACCTCCCCTGGAGAGAACATGAGGCCTTCCTTCACCCCTGTTACAGAACATGAGGCCCTGTTGCTTCGGACGGAGAGACGGACAGAGAGACGGACGAGAGAGACGGACGATAGAGACACGGACAGAGAGAGACGGACAGACGAGAGAGACAGAATAGCTACTAGACCCTGGTCCTTCTCTGTCTGGAGGCTCTAGACCCTGGTCCTTCTCTGGAGGCTTCTAGACCCTGGTCCTTCTCTGTCTGGAGGCTACTAGACCCTGGTCCTTCTCTGTCTGGAGGCTAATAGACCCTGGTCCTTCTCTGGAGGCTAATAGACCCTGGTCCTTCTCTGTCTGGAGGCTACTAGACCCTGGTCCTCCTCTGTCTGGAGGCTACTAGACCCTGGTCCTTCTCTGTCTGGAGGCTCTAGACCCTGGTCCTTCTCTGGAGGCTCTAGACCCTGGTCCTTCTCTGTCTGGAGGCTCTAGACCCTGGTCCTTCTCTGGAGGCTAATAGACCCTGGTCCTTCTCTGGAGGCTAATAGACCCTGGTCCTTCTCTGGAGGCTCTAGACCCTGGTCCTTCTCTGTCTGGAGGCTCTAGACCCTGGTCCTTCTCTGTCTAGAGGCTAATAGACCCTGGTCCTTCTCTGGAGGCTCTAGACCCTGGTCCTTCTCTGTCTGGAGGCTCTAGACCCTGGTCCTTCTCTGTCTGGAGGCTGATAGACCCTGGTCCTTCTCTGTCTGGAGGCTAATAGACCCTGGTCCTTCTCTGTCTGGAGGCTCTAGACCCTGGTCCTTCTCTGGAGGCTCTAGACCCTGGTCCTTCTCTGGAGGCTAATAGACCCTGGTCCTTCTCTGTCTGGAGGCTCTAGACCCTGGTCCTTCTCTGTCTGGAGGCTAATAGACCCTGGTCCTTCTCTGTCTGGAGGCTAATAGACCCTGGTCCTTCTCTGTCTGGAGGCTCTAGACCCTGGTCCTTCTCTGGAGGCTCTAGACCCTGGTCCTTCTCTGTCTGGAGGCTCTAGACCCTGGTCCTTCTCTGGAGGCTCTAGACCCTGGTCCTTCTCTGTCTGGAGGCTAATAGACCCTGGTCCTTCTCTGTCTGGAGGCTCTAGACCCTGGTCCTCCTCTGTCTGGAGGCTAATAGACCCTGGTCCTTCTCTGTCTGGAGGCTCTAGACCCTGGTCCTTCTCTCTCTGGAGGCTCTAGACCCTGGTCCTTCCCTGTCTGGAGGCTTCTAGACCCTGGTCCTTCTCTGTCTGGAGGCTCTAGACCCTGGTCCTTCTCTGTCTGGAGGCTGATAGACCCTGGTCCTTCTCTGTCTGGAGGCTAATAGACCCTGGTCCTTCTCTGTCTGGAGGCTCTAGACCCTGGTCCTTCTCTGGAGGCTAATAGACCCTGGTCCTTCTCTGTCTGGAGGCTAATAGACCCTGGTCCTTCTCTGTCTGGAGGCTCTAGACCCTGGTCCTTCTCTGTCTGGAGGCTCTAGACCCTGGTCCTCCTCTGTCTGGAGAGTACTAGACCCTGGTCCTCCTCTGTCTGGAGAGTACTAGACCCTGGTCCTTCTCTGTCTGGAGGCTCTAGACCCTGGTCCTTCTCTGTCTGGAGGCTAATAGACCCTGGTCCTTCTCTGTCTGGAGGCTAATAGACCCTGGTATGGGTCCCTGCTTCTGCATATCAATAGAGAGAGAGTCCTGTCCTCTTGTTTGTCTTTGCCAAAGGCTCTGGCTTTGCCTTGTGGCTCCCAGGGAACCACTCATCCACCCTCTCTCTCTCTCTCTCTCTCTCTCTCTCTCTCTCTGCTCCTCTCTTTCCACCTCTCTCTGTGTATCTCTATCTCTATACCATTGCACTCCCTCTCTCTTCCTATCCTCCTCCTCTCTTCCTATCCTCGCTCTCTCTCTTCCTATCCTCCCTCTCTCTCTTCCTATCCTCCCTCTACACCTCTCCCCTCTCTACGTCTCCCTGCTCATCCTGCTTCTATCCCTCCCTCATCCCTTGTTCCTCTCTCTGGCCACAGTTTTGGCCCCAGGGCCTCGGGGCCCGTTCTTTGATTGGCATTCCCAGCGCTGTAGGAGGTGGCGGGGGGGGGGGGGGGGGACACTGTCCCAGGCTGGCTAAGCTGCAGTGCAAATGTTTGCCAGGAAAGTGGCGTGTAGAATAGGGCTGGCCGCTGGGTGCTTGGTGTCCGTGACCAGACCAGACATCCCAGGGATTTCTACCCCCCCCCCCAGGCCCCCCGAATCCTCCATCCCCCCTTTTCTCCCTCTGCAGCTGGGGAGAGACACCATCCAACACAGGCAGGACAACAGAGAAGAAAGAGGTGGAGGGAAGGAGACGGAGAGAAAGAAAGAGGGAGAGAGAGAGAGGTTGAATGAAAGGCATCTGGTGCCGAGCGGAGAGCTTGTGACTGTTTAACGGCAACCTTTTCTTCTCTTTGATTTGGCTCCAGCCAGGGATTAGCAGCACTTGGCATTTGGAGTGATTGGATCATTAATGTTGCTGTGAGTGTTGCTGCGCAGGCAGCTAGTCTCTGGGATGGCAGTCTAGGCTAGCTGTGTAGACTGACCAGGACTGACCAGGCAGCTAGTCTCTGGTAGGGCTGTGTAGACTGACCAGGACTGACCAGGCAGCTAGTCTCTGGGATGGCTGTGTAGACTGACCAGGCAGCTAGTCTCTGGGATGGCTGTGTAGACTGACCAGGCAGCTAGTCTCTGGGATGGCAGTGTAGACTGACCAGGCAGCTAGTCTCTGGGATGGCTGTGTAGACTGACCAGGCAGCTAGTCTCTGGGATGGCTGTGTAGACTGACCAGGGAGCTAGTCTCTGGGATGGCAGTGTAGACTGACCAGGCAGCTAGTCTCTGGCATGGCAGTGTAGACTGACCAGGCAGCTAGTCTCTGGTAGGGCAGTGTAGACTGACCAGGCAGCTAGTCTCTGCTATGGCTGTGTAGACTGACCAGGCAGCTAGTCTCTGGGATGGCTGTGTAGACTGACCAGGACTGACCAGGCAGCTAGTCTCTGGGATGGCTGTGTAGACTGACCAGGCAGCTAGTCTCTGGCATGGAGGTGTAGGCTAGCTACGTATGCTAAGCACTCACTCCAGCTGCAGGGAAGGCAATATTCATTTTATGTAGGCTATTATATGTTTAACAAGACTTTGGTTTTAAAACTTTATTCAATCATTGAACTCGTGACACATTGAACTCGTGGTCCACAGGTGTACAACTCCAGGATAGGACTAGGTCATATAGTTGGTCATAGAGGTTGTGTCCAGGGCTGAAAATTAACACCTGCCACCGGCCAAATGCAGGTAAAATTTCCAATTGGCGACTAGATTTGGGAAGGTTATCTGAAAAAAAACAAAAAAACTTGGCCGGTAGATTTTTTCATCTACAGTCCCCTTGGCAGGTGACTCACCGTGAGCCAAAAAGTGAATTTTCACCCCTGGTTGTGCCCCTAACTAACTTCACTCTCCAGGTCCAACGCTGAGTAGATATGATTTAGAGTTGTACTGTATGTTATAACTGTTGTGTGATTATACAACTTTAATTGGACCCACATGGACCCCACGACCAAGCACCTCGTCCCCTCTGGTACAGACATGGACCGAGGCGGAAGACAGGAAGACAGCTGTGGTCTCTGTGAGGGTGCAGTTCTCTGTCCGACAGACAGGGCGCAGCACCAGACAGCACTGCTAAGGCTGCACCTGTGCCAGTATCTCTGGCGTAGTGAAAGTAGATCCACTTTGAGTTCTTGTCTCTCCCACTCCCAGTCAAAGTATACCACAGAGGCTGAGGTTTTTAGAACCCTTTCACATACACCCGCCGCAGTGAGAAGTTATTTTTTAGAACGTCAGTCTCATTGTGGGTCTGTCCGTATGATTGGACAATGTGAATCTTTAAAACGGCAGTTTTACAAACCTCTGATGTTCCAAACAGGAAGTTACAAAAACAACCTTTCGTTTGAAAACTGCCTCAAGGCCACTTTCATACCTGAATTTGTTCCGATTCAGAGAATAATATGTTACAATGTTGCACTTTGACCTTAGCTCGATTCGTGTTCACACGACAATATGGACAGAGCAAACAATCTCCAGGTCTACTCTGCTCTGGCTCTGAATACGCCCTCAACGCCACGCGCTTGTAAACAGTTTTGTGATTGGTCCAAATTTTGCGTTTGGATTTCTGGAAATCCTTTCTTCGCCGACACCAGTGATCAACCCGTAATAGAAAATGGAGCATCAGCGGCTTGCGTGTATAAAAGCGTTGATTGGTCTTCTCTGGATCATATACCGGTGTTCGGTATATGGAAAACATATCCAGTTTGAGCAGGCGTCACGACTACGGCTAGAGAACAATGTTCTGTTGTATTGCATATGATCAGGAGAAGGTGAAAGGTGGGAGAGAGAGAGAGAGAGGGGGAAGACACATGCAGCAAAGGGCGTGGGCCGGATTCGAACCCACGCCGCTGCAGAAAGGACTAGCCTTTACATGGCAAGCGCCCCAGCCCGTTGAGCTACCGGGGCGCCCCCCTGTTTCCAAGAACAGCAGCGCCCACAGGTCTTCCGTTAGCGACTCTGATGCTAACTCCCTGTCTCCCCTAGTTGTGTTTGTAACCATCTTGATGGTTTCCACCTCCGCAGGCAGGAGACCTGTGCTAGTTTGCCCAAGGATACCTCACCCCCCCAGGCCTGGGTGGGGGGGGGGGGTCTACCCTGTGTGTGTGGAGCGGCCTGCCCTGTGTGTGGAAGAGAGCTTTCCTCCACAAAGGCCGGGTTTGCCGAGCGTCAGTGTCCAGCCCTGCGGCTACGCTGGCAGCATTCTGCTGGGCTTACGCGCTGGACACCTCAGCCGGCGCCGCGGCTTTGATCACGGTCAGCCTGCGTTCATCCGGGCTGGCGTTGGGGCTTTGAACCTCGGGACCTCTGCACGGCGAGGCACGGCGCTCGCTCGCTCCGACGGGCGCTTTAGGGGGGGCGACCGGCAGACGCTGCTGTCTGCTAACAGTTTAAAAAAGAAGTCAGGGAATGTTATTAAGTGCAGATACACCGCGCATGAATGGGGGAAGAGAAATACTGTTCATTTGAGAGCGTGGGGCTGTTGGTCCTGGGTATTAGGACAGGCATCCACGGAATGTCCGCCACACTGGGGCCCGAGCCCTACGCTTTTCTCTCTACCCCTCCTTCTCGCTCGCTCGCCGTCTTTGTTATGGTCCTGCGGCAGGAGTGTGCTGGTCTCTGTGTAGGAAGCGGGAGAAGACCAGGTCAGCCATGTTGTTTATGGCAGTACAGTACACTCATGGTTGTCACAAGTGTCTTTTTATGGTCTTTAGGGTGGCTGTATCTCAGTTGGTAGAGTGGGTTGTTCAATGATCGAAGGGTCAGTGGTTCGAATCCCAGCTCCGACTGTCCACATGTCGAAGTGTCCTTGAGCAAGACACCTAGCCCCAAATTACTCCCAATGAGCAGGTTAGCACCTTGCATGGCAGCTACCGCCATTGGTGTGTGAGTGTGTGTGTGAATGGGTGAATGAGAGGCCATTGTAAAGCGCTTTGGGTGCCGCTAAGGTGGAAAAGCGCTATATAAGTGCAGTCCATTTACCATTTATGGTCTGATATCCAGGTAAAATACATCTGAAACGGCTATTTATTTATTTATAAAGGCATGGAAAGCAATTTCTCACTCGTAAATTAATTTTCAGTCTCACAAATAACTGTAACCGAACCGACCTACTGATGTGTTCATGTTAAACGCTGTGTTGAGTCGTCCTCCTAACGCTGGTTGTGTTCTGTGGTTGTGGTCCCGCAGGTGAAGAGGAACGTCTCAGACCTGACCAACATCCCCGTCAGACACCAGCAGTGGGAAGGCTGGCCCGCCTCTGCCTCAGATGACTCGGTAAACAACAACGACAACACAATCACAACAGCAACACAACTCAATCCAACATACTACAACTGGGAAACAACCCAGCCATGGTCAAAACTCTTTCAGAACTCTTTCTAAACCCTTTAAACTCTTTCAATGACTTGGTAATCAGAAAGGTTATAGACCCAAATCCCATTTTTGTTCCAATAGGCTATGAATCCCCGCGGAGAGAAACAGTTGAATGTCGGCCATGCTGAAACCATCTGCCCCGGGCAGTGAGAATAAGATGTTGAAACTTATTAAGATGTCAAAAAGGTTTTCCTCCCGTCTTCTGTCTGTGGACATTAAAGCTCATCATTGAGTGTCGCTGACCTCCTGTGGGCAGAGGTCAGGGTTCCCAGCCATTCAGCCTGAACCCCAGTCAAACTGATCAGAGACGGTCCTCACACACAGCCCTGCTGAACCCCTGACCCTAGCCCTCTACCCCCCCACCCCCGACAGGGATATATGTTCCCATGCTAATTGTATGGATGGTAGCCTATATGATGCAACTCAGGGGGGCTCACACATTCTGCTACCCTCACAGCGCTCGGCGAACATTCTCAATTCTGTCTCTGTGTGGGTTGTATTTTTGTTGGTGTGTGGGTGTGTGTGTGTGTGTTTTTTGTGTATGTGTTTTTTTTGTGTGTGTGTGTGTGTGTGTGTGTGCGCGTGTGTGTGATCAGCTTCACCCAGCCCGACCAGCTCTGGCTCTGTGCCATAGATATGATGGAGAATACAAAGTATCCACTTCATACAGTATGTAGCTGAACAGGTTGTTGTGGTCACTAAATGACCAGCTTATCTGTTGTGTGTTTTGTCTCCGCCTCTGTTGTCCGCCATTCAAATCGCTCCCTCTGTCAACAAGAGCAAACAATAACCGCACCTGGTTGTTTTTCATTTAACTAACGTCAAGCTTTTAACAATTGTTCGGTCGGCTCTTTCGGACGCTCTAAATACATTCCGACCGTATATAATGTCCCCTGAAAGGCGTGGAGATAAGGGGTTCCTTTTCTGTTGCATATATTGTTTGCTTTTCTGTTTGCTTTATATCTATATGCCTCACCGAGCCGAGGGCGGCGGATTGTTCTGGCCAGGCCGCCCCCGAGACGTCAAACACAGCCCTGACGTGGACGTATTGTTGTTAGTCAACCATCACTCTCTCTAGACAGTCCAGGCAGGCGTTAGCATTCACACGTGACCGGTCTGTCCAATCATGGACAGACACTTTGAAAGGCTTCCCACAAAATCACGTGTGAGACGCATCCCATAGGTGAGACACCTCACTCATATTATCAAAGAACCGGGGTTATCATAGTTAAAATACTGTAGGTGAACTTGATTTAGAACCTTGCATGCCACGTGTGGGTACATTCACTTTTGGACTCATCCACTGGGTTCCACAGTTGCACCTAATACTGAAATCGAATAGACCAGCAATTTGATCCCAGGTCAGGTGGGCTGCCTTTCCGAAATCCTCGCCTAGACCTAAAGCTGTTATGATTTTTTCATCAAACCTTAGCTCCTCTCAGATGAACGGCTCTTTGGGCAGAAGAGACCGGAATATTTAAGAGCTGAACAGATCACAGCTGGATCACGGAGCGCTGTGTGGTCTCAGCTCCAGAGCCCCTCCAGAGCTGACAATCAGGCCAAGCAGTGAGCATGATTCCTGGGGAGGAGATATTAAAAGCTCTGGATGTAATAATGGCGCTGTCCTCCTCCAGCCCACAAGCTTATTGAAGCATCTGTGTGCTTGCGTGCGCGTGTGCGTGCGTGAGTGTGTGTGCGTGGTATTAACAGGGTAAAGGTGACCAGACTGGCTGGTTGTTGTAGTCAAAAGACTCAATTTTGACGCCATTACCATGACAGCTAAGCTATGCTATCAGATGCACTCAGACCTGCTGGCTAGCAGTCGCCATCGGCCACGGCATACTGCTTAGCTACGTAACTGACCGCATTACTGCGTGTAAATGTTACATGCTAATCCCTCCATCCATCCATCACCCCTTCATCCATCCATCACCCCTTCATCCATCCATCACCCCTTCATCCATCCATCACCCCTTCATCCATCCATCACCCCTTCATCCATCCATCCCCTCATCCATCCTCCATTCCAGTCTCCAGTCCACCCAGTATTCTCCTCCTCCTCTCTTCCTCCTCTCGCCACCTCCTCCTTCTCTCTCCCACTTGCTGCAGGGTAGAAGCAGCATACTGGAACTCCGCACACACACACACACACACACACTACTTAGACCTCAGTTTGCCTCCGCTGCTGCTGCTGTTCTTGTGCCACTTGGCAAACCAATTACCAACCCCTGGCTCTCCCACTGAGCTGGAAGATCCACTTTTCACATCCAGACCCAGATCGGACTAATTATAGATTAGCTAATTGATTAACTGGTCTACCTACTGCTGCTCTACAGCTGTGCCTCTATGCAGCACACAGAGAAATGTGTAAGGTAGTCTAATTTGTGTGTGTGTGGAGTGTTTCCCACAGGTCTGAAATGTACTTGTGTTGGTAGCAGCATTGGTGGGGACACATTAAGCTGGGGGTCTGGGAGTACGTTATGAGCTTCAAACACTTAATTTCCTGCATTCTAATGAATCTGTATCAATCAATCAATCAAAGCTTTATTTGTATAGCTCATTTCATACCCAGAGGCAACACAATGCGCTTGATCTAATGAATCTGTATGCACCAATCATGGTAGAAATGTCTTTATGTAAAGGAAAAGTGATAATAGTGTTCTTAGACTGTTCAAGAATGTCAACTAAACTAAACGAAATAAATTACATATACATTTTATTTTATTATTTAATTCATTAAATGAAAAAAAAATCTCTACTTTGTAAAATAATAAGCTTGGGATGCTACAATTATAAGCTGAAAGTGTCTCTGCTCCACTAGTCTGACACTCAGATTGAATTGCTATTCAGATTCCGGGGCGGGAGCCAGGCTACTGATCCTCTCCTTCTCAGAGCAGCAGAGCGGGTCTCAGCCTCACAGAGCAACGGTGTTCACGTTACGGCATGACGAGCTCCAGAGTTTACAGATTGACTCATTGATGTTATGAGGTCCCCCAGCTATTAGCATTGGGTTTAAATCCGAAATATTACCGAATAGGCGCTTTTGCTTTTGGAAATCCTCCGCCACCGTCTAGAGTAGCCAACTGAGCAGCCCTCAGCCCTTTCACTTTCCTTCACGTCTTTGCAAACTGTTTTACTCTTTAACTCTTTTTTTCCCATTAGATTTGTGTTTGCCCCAAACATTTGCAGAAATAAGCGAATGGTCTGTAAGTAGTTTGGTGAGCTGGACAGACGACAC
>NC_140259.1:8985217-9007717 GCF_949987555.1 Borostomias antarcticus | reverse complement strand
TAGAGAGGCACTGAGGAATGGGGTGAGGGGAGAGGCAGGGAGGGGGGCAGAGAGAGAGAGAGAGAGAGAGAGAGAGAGAGAGAGGCACTGAGGAATGGGGTGAGGGGAGAGGCAGGGAGGGGGGCAGAGAGAGAGAGAGAGAGAGAGAGGCACTGAGGAATGGGGTGAGGGGAGAGGCAGGGAGGGGGGCAGAGAGAGAGAGAGAGAGAGAGAGAGAATTTGTTCCCTCTCCACCGGCCCCTAGTGCTTAGAGCTTGAATGCAAGTGTTAATTAAAAGAATCCAAAAAAGAGGAGCTGGTTCTTTTGTGTGGGGATGGAGGAGAGGGTCATGTGGGGAGTTGACCTCTCTCCTCTGCCCTGCGGCCTAGCTTTTTCCCCAGCACTACCACAGTAGTACTATAATACCCTACAATAGTACCATACTTAGTACCACACTAATACTATACTACCCTACCACCACACTAGTACCACACTACCACACTAGTACCATACTACCACACTTGTACCATACTACCACACTAGTACCATAATACTACACTACCGTACTACCACACTAGTACCGTACTACCACACTAGTACCATACTACCACACTAGTACAAACTAATACCACACTAGTACCACACTACCATACTATCACACTAGTTCCACAATACCACACTAGTATCACACTATCACACTAGTTCCACAATACCACACTAGTACCACACTACCACACTAGTTCTAGTACACCCAGGCTGCAGTTGTTCCTCCAGCATCAGGGCAGGTGCCAGAGTCACGAGTGGAAAGACTCGACTTTTATCTCTCTCTCCTCTCTCTTTCACCCTCTCTTACTACGTTGTTCCAATCCGTCTCATCCCCCATTGACAGGGGAAGCGATTAACTTTATTTCAATACTTCTTATCCCCTTAGCCTGAAGACTGAATAGCCCCGGAGAGCTGGAGGGGTGAAGGAGGTCTCTTAGCGGGAGCTGTTAACATTCTCACGTTTGGTTGCCACTCGATTGGAGAGGTCGGTGAGAATGGAGCCAGAAGGCCTCTGTGGCTCTCAAGCTCACATCCCAGAGAGTTTTTTTTTTAGCTGCTGTTAGTTTTCTATTGGTCCCTGTTGGGGAAAAAAGTTATAATTTAGACAATATTGTAAATGAACTCGGCTGACTTACAATATTAGTGTTTTTTTTCCATTCAAATCCCTTGTGAATGAATAGTATCAACTTGTGCTGTGTGAAGAAAATATGAATCGACACAATGACACTTAAGAACCTCTCTGGAGGATTTAGAGTAGTTTTGGATTTGGGTTACGCGCCCCAGCAGGCAATCCACCTAAGTGTTTCTCCCCAGGTGTTCCCGGCGCTCAGCTGCCCTCCACCACGCCACCTCTGGGCCACGCAGGCCGCCTCCTAATCACACCCTGAAACACTAGAAACACTAGATGTCATGTCTTTATGTGTGGCCCCGTCGGAGCACAGAGGGGCCCCGCATGGGAAACAGGCCGCCTAGCCCCTCGTCTCCCATGACCAGGGGGGACTGGAGGTAACGTGGCCCCGCCGTGGCGTTCTGGCTGGGAGCGGTGGTTGTCGTCTGACTGGGCAGTGTCAAATGCGCAAAGGCATCGTGAGGGAATCCTCAGTGCAGATGAATGTTGGGCTGTTCAACTGCTGGTAGATTAAGTGTTGCAAAGTGGGGTGACTGTAAATGGTAAATGGACTGCACTTATATAGCGCTTTTCCACCTTAGCGGCACTCAAAGCGCTTTACAATGGCCTCTCATTCACCCATTCACACACACATTCACACACCAATGGCGGTAGCTGCCATGCAAGGTGCTAACCTGCTCATTGGGAGCGATTTGGGGTTAGGTGTCTTGCCCTTCGATCATTGAACGACCCGCTCTACCAACTGAGCTACAGCCGCCCCTTGCGTGACGTGGGCTGGCGTGCTTCCAACGTGGCTTAAACTTGAAACACAAACAAATCTAAAAAGTCAGTCAAATTCAAAGCTACTGCATCAAAGCCCCCATTGGCCACTGACATTGTTCACCAATAGGAAACCAGCACTTCATTGCCCCAATTCTCAATAGTTATGGCCCTGATTACATACAGTATACAGTAACTGGCTGATTGGTGTCGGGTCAGATACGATGACGCTAGCTGTCTGCTCTGACAGAGGAGCAGAGCAGGATTTTACTTCTCACACCTGATTGGTCAGAGGAGATGGAGATTGTATTCCTTACTTTCTCTTTTATTGAACTAGTAGGAATTTGAAACACAATGCTCAATATATCCACACTCTAATCTCTATAGTCTGGTCTCTTCAGCACAGATTAAAGCATTTTAATTGGAGATTAATATACGAGCAGGCTATGCCTTTTAGTCTAGCGATTGGCTTAATCTGATTGTGTTAAACCGGCCCTATAAGCAACACCGAGCAGCCGATTGTGATGGCGGGAAACGAGGGGAGCGGTGTGTGTTAACCCCGTACTTGTTTTGTCCCGTCTCAGTGGCCAGTGTGTCGGACAAGCCTGAGTGACCGCACTGTTCCCCGCCTATAGAGGCCTAGGCTAGCATGAAGACACCTCCGAGGACCCAGGCAGTCTCCCAGGGCCTTTCAGACTCAGTTGGCGTTGCATGTAATCGGACGCTGATTCAACAGCTAGCAGCTGGTCTTAGCGGGCGTTAGGCTCTCTGACAATAGGCCAGATTACCAGCCCCCCCGCGGAGGAGGGCCAGACCAGGGGGACGCTGTCCTTTTATCTCCCCCCGGGGTCAGGCGCTGTTTGCGGGGTAACTAGCCGAGGCTCGCACCCTCCGGTGACATGCATCTGGAGCTGCCGGGGATGAGGAGTGGGTGAGTGGGTGGAGACGGTGTGTAGTCGGGGGTGGAGTCGGCGTGCGTCTGCCTCACCCTCCACCAGTCCCAACATAGCCCCAGTCCCAACATAGCCCCAGTCCCAGCATAGCCCCAGCCTCAGCCCAACATAGCCCCAGCCCAACATAGTCCCAGCATAGCCCCAGTCCAACATATCCCCATCCCCAGTCCAACATAGTCCCAGCCCCAGCCTCAGTCCAGCATAGCCCCAGTCCCAGCCTAGCCCCAGCCTCAGTCCATCATAGCCCCAGCCCCAGTCCATCATAGCCCCAGCCTCAGTCCATCATAGCCCCAGCCCCAGTCCATCATAGCCCCAGCCCCAGTCCATCATAGCCCCAGTCTCCAGTCCATCATAGCCCCAGCCCCAGTCCATCATAGCCCCAGCCCCAGTCCATCATAGCCCCAGTCCATCATAGCCCCAGCCCCAGTCCAGCATAGTTCCAGACCCAGTCCCATGGGTCCTTCCCAGGGCAGGTTGTCATAATGAGTCCCTGAGGGAAGGTGACATTTCCACTCTGTTTGTGTGTTAATTAGAAGAAGGATCCTTAACCATGACACTACTGTGTGAGTGTGTGTGTGTGTGTGTCTGTGTGTCTGTGTTTGTGTGTGTCTGTGTGTGTGTCTGTGTGTGTGTGTGTGTGTGTGTGTGTGTCTGCGTGCGTCTCCAGTACGTCACCAGTAAGGAGGTCTAACAGGTAGCGCTGGTTAGGGTTCTAGCCCACCAGAGGGTCTGAAGAGTTGGTCTGTGAATGACGTAACGTGTCCTGGGTCCTTGGTGTGGCTCCCATGTTGTGACACTTCAGAGGATACAAGGAAACTAGTGTATAGATAGAAAGTGTATGCCGATGTGTTAATTGTACTGTGTTTTGCTGTGTGTGTGTGTGTGTGTGTGTGTGTGTGTGTGTGTGTGTAGATGACGCTAGCGGTGTCTGGGATCAGCTCCCCCTGCCATCACCTCAGTGTGTGCCGGAGATCCTCGCCAGCCACCACTCAGGAGCCCACAGAAGAGGTACGGTACACACACACACACACACACACACACACACACACACAGTATACCGTACACATTGCTTATGGCAGTCCATCGTTGCTCCAAATTGAGTAGTTGGATGATTATTGGGGTGTATCTCGCCTGTACATAGCCATGTGGCATACACACACACACACACACACATGATTCAGAATCGATTCATGAATCCCAAAATCGATCTTTATTTAATGAATGAATGAATAAATGAAGGAATTAATTAATTAATTCAATGATTCATTCATTCATTCATTTTTGGAAATCAGTATCGATACCCAGCCCTAGTACTGATGTGTTGCATAACTTGGCAGTCATGTAATTAAGGTTACAGCTAAAAAAAACAGGTTTTAATAACACTAACCGAATCAATATCGAATCGAATTGAATGGTGATAATCGATTCCGAACCTTGTGAATCGGAATCGAATCGATTCTCGAAATTCGACTCGATGCCCCGCCCTAATACGGATGTCAACGCTGACCACCTGAACGCTCTCCACAGTGCGCAGATGTCCATATGATCAGCGACAGCGAGGGGGACGACTTCGAGGACGCGTCCGAGTTCGGCGTCGACGAATCCGAGATGTTCGGGATGACCTCCTCCTCCAGCTGTCGGAAAACACCAATGAGTACGCCCCGCACGCCGTGATGTCATCACTCCACTCAAACAGCATGCGTTTAGTAGCTCAGGGTTGAGTTTATAACTGATTCAAAACCCCACCGGAAAATATTTATTGCTGTTCAGCTCTTTGAGGAGCAGAGAGCATCTACTAGTAATATTTATTCAAAGTGACCGACTATTAATACATACAGTAGGCAACATATGCAATGAAAGGTTAACCCAGGAAGAATTATTTTTTTAATGCCTGTTCTCTAGTCTGATGTATACTTTTTGTGTGTGCGTGTGTGCGTGTGTGTGTGTGTATTGCAGTGCCAGAGAACAGTGAGAACGAGGGTGATGCCTTACTGCACTTTACTGCTGAGTTTTCAACCAGGTAGGTCCAGCTCCACCTCCCACTGATGCTGTCTGTCTGTCAGTACTGTCTTGTCTGTCAGTCTGTACTGTCTGTCTGTCTGTCTGTCTGTACTGTCTGGACCCAGAGACTGGCTTCCCTGAAAAAACACTGAGCTGTAATGAACTGTGTGTGTCTTAGGTATGGAGAATTAACTGTGTGTGTGTGTCTTAGGTATGGAGAATAAACTGTGTGTGTGTGTCTTAGGTATGGAGAATAAACTGTGTGTGTGTGTCTTAGGTATGGAGAATAAACTGTGTGTGTGTGTCTTAGGTAGGGGTGTAACGATACACTTATCTCACGATACGATACACGATATTGGGTTGACGATAACAATACGATACGATACACTAAGGGCAGGTGTGAAGCGTTGCAGTAGCGCTGCTGTTCACACCGATAGTGCATTTCTCCACATTTCTACTCCAATACACTTTGTGAATTTAGAGCTTAACTGTTGTAATATCATGGAGAGGCCTAGAGACAAAAGACGTGTTCGTTACCAGCGTTGTGTAGCCAGCGTTCACTGATATACAATAAACATATCACCATATTGTTTTCACCTTGACGATACGTATTGTGACGATTCTGTATTGCGATATATTTTGGCACGATATATTGTTACACCCCTAGTCTTAGGTATCGAGAATGAAGTGTGTGTGTGTCATAGGTATGGAGAAAGAACTGTGTGTGTCTTAGGTATGTAGAATGAAGTGTGTGTGTGTCATAGGTATGGAGAATGAAGTGTGTGTGTGTCCTAGGTATGGAGAATGAACTGTGTGTGTGTCTTAGGTATGGAGAATGAAGTGTGTGTGTGTCCTAGGTATGGAGAATGAAGTGTGTGTGTGTCCTAGGTATGGATAATGAAGTGTGTGTGTGTCCTAGGTATGGAGAATGAACTGTGTGTGTGTCCTAGGTATGGAGAATGAAGTGTGTGTGTGTCTTAGGTATGGAGAATGAAGTGTGTGTGTGTCTTAGGTATGGAGAATGAACTGTGTGTGTGTCCTAGGTATGGAGAATGAAGTGTGTGTGTGTCTTAGGTATGGATAATGAAGTGTGTGTGTGTCCTAGGTATGGAGAATGAAGTGTGTGTGTCTTAGGTATGGAGAATGAAGTGTGTGTGTGTCCTAGGTATGGAGAATGAAGTGTGTGTGTGTCCTAGGTATGGAGAATGAAGTGTGTGTGTGTCCTAGGTATGGAGAATGAAGTGTGTGTGTGTCTTAGGTGTGGAGAATGAAGTGTGTGTGTGTCCTAGGTATGGAGAATGAAGTGTGTGTGTCCCCTAGGTATGGAGAATGAAGTGTGTGTGTGTCTTAGGTGTGGATAATGAACTGTGTGTGTCCTAGGTATGGAGAATGCCATCCGGTGTTCTACATTGGGACTTTGGAGGCAGCATCTCAAGAGGCCTTCTACGGCAAAGCCAGAGATGTAAGTCCCCCCCCCCCCCCCCACACACACACACACACAAAGACATTGCTGTTTAAGGTATAGCATTTTGTGGACACGCATTTCTAGGTACAACAAAAATGTAAAATCTTGAAATCTGATGACGGAAATAGTTCGCACATAGATGAAGGGAACTATTAGCAATAATTTCAAATTGCAAATAAAATGCAAATGTGAAAAATTGGTTTTTATCTCGCTTTGCATTGAAACTCTACACACACACACACACACACACACACACACACACACACACACACAGCGCACTCAGTCCGTTTGATATCAAATCATAAAGCTCTCATCATGACAGCTGAGACTTAATTTTTAGCCCAACTTCATTTTTTATATTTTGTCATTTGGAGGCTTGTATCAATTGACAGCTTGTGTGGATTACTGTCTTATTAGACTGAGAGGACACGGCAAGAGGTTCCACGGTGGGGGGGCGGGGGGGTGGGGGGGGTTTGGGGGGGCGGGGGGGGGGGCTGGCTGGGCTCCCGGCCTGCCTCCCTGCTGATCTCCTCCATGCAACCAGCCCAGGGTCCAAATAGCATGTTTTCTTTCAGATTTACTTTTGATTGCGCTTGTTTCGGACCACCGAGTGTGCTAGCCTGGCTTCTGAGTGGAGTTAGTGCCCTTTTGAGAGATATTCAACAGGTTCCATTGGGGCAGACAAATCAAGCGTACCCAGGCGTAGTCGTGTTGTTGCCTCGCGTCGACACATCCATCCAGTGATACACAGTCCTCATCCATCCCTCATCCCTCCCTGATCTCCCCCTCATCCCTCCCTCTTGAGGAGATCTCATGGTTCTCATCCCCCTGCCTGAGTGAGTGCTGTTCATTAAGTGGGTATTGGCCCGGTGCAGATTTCAGCGCAGGGACCAGAGGCTTAGAGAGATCTGTCTCACTCTCAAAGGCTCGGCCGGCTAATCGCTAAGTAAAACACTACACTTGATGAAGTGTTTCTGTAGGGGAGGGGGGGGGGACTGAGATGCACTCAATCCAGCCTTAATGAAAATGCTTTTGGCCGCAGAGCCCTTAGGGGGGGGGATCAGTAGTTAGCCGGGCCCTCCAGAGCGGGCCCTCCAGGCCACCCATCGCCAGGCCAGATCCCCCCTAAATCCCCCTCAACTCAGAGGCTAATCGCAGTAACCCCTCTCCCCCACGGCCACACAAAGACACGCATCAAAATTCATAGGCCGGCCTGTGGAGGCTGACGGGACATCACCGGGTGCTGAGCATCCGTCACAGAGCCCCCTGACCGTTCCTCTAGAGCCCCTGACCGTCCCTCCAGAGCCCCTGACCGTCCCTCTAGAGCCCCTGACCGTCCCTCCAGAGCCCCTGACCGTCCCTCTAGAGCCCCTGACTGTCCCTCAAGAGCCCCTGACCGTCCCTCCAGAGCCCCCTGACCGTCCCTCAAGAGCCCCCTGACCGTCTCTTCTGTTAGCCTGGCTGGTTGCACTTGTCTGTTAGCCTGGCTGGTTGTCTGTTAGCCTGGCTGGTTGTCTGTTAGCCTGGCTGGTTGTCTGTTAGCCTGGCTGGTTGTCTGTTAGCCTGGCTGGTTGTCTGTTAGCCTGGCTGGTAGTCTGTTAGCCTGGCTGGTTGTCTGTTAGCCTGGCTGGTTGTCTGTTAGCCTGGCTGGTTGTCTGTTAGCCTGGCTGGTAGTCTGTTAGCCTGGCTGGTTGTCTGTTAGCCTGGCTGGTTGTCTGTTAGCCTGGCTGGTTGTCTGTTAGCCTGGCTGGTAGTCTGTTAGCCTGGCTGGTTGTCTGTTAGCCTGGCTGGTTGTCTGTTAGCCTGGCTGGTTGTCTGTTAGCCTGGCTGGTTGTCTGTTAGCCTGGCTGGTTGTCTGTTAGCCTGGCTGGTTGTCTGTTAGCCAGAGGAGGAGAGCAGAGAAAAGAACAGTTGGATGGAGGGATGGTGGAGCAGTGTGATCTCATCATCTTTATAGGTCCTGTTTTTCCCCACTATTAGTAAATGTTGTTTCCATTAAAGTTTCACTTCTTTGCTAAACCAATAACATGACTAGCATGGTTTCTCACCTCGGACCCTTCAGGGAAAAGTCTTTCTATTGGTGGAAGAGGATCCTAGTAGAGAACCAGACTACTACCAGACTAGCTTGGTCTAGGTGAACTGAATAGAATCGAGTAGAATACATTAGAATAGATAAGAATAGAAAGTAAACACCATGGTTTTAATTTGCTAATACTGAACATCTCATGTCGTTATATATGCTATATTTCTTAGTCTCACATACACCAGTCCAGTGGGACCTGAAGAAGGTCCTCTGTGTGTGAAATCAGGAAGGGGTCAGACTTCATTTTAAAGTTTCTATTTATACAGAAATAATGTGTTTTGAATGGGCACAGCCTCCCATCTGGTAAAGCCCAGCTAACATTGATCTGAGTGTGTTCCCCCAGCGGGAGGGGTCACCGGAGCAGTCATCTGAGCTCTTCATTTTGATGTGTTTGCTTTTGTAGAGGCTGCTGGATCGGGAACCATCACTTTCTCACCCCGGCTTGCTCCCCTGACCTCCGTTACATCATTAAAAACCTCCTCCTCCGCCTCAAAACACACAACATCCGCCGGTCCACAGTCCCACCAGGCCCACAGTCAACATGGCTGGATGTGTGTGGGCCACACCCTTGTGTTACTGTCTGATTTCTGGCATTTCCTGAAGCAGACAGGCAGACAGGCAGGCGGGCAGGCAGGCGGACAGACAGGCGGACAGACAGGCGGACAGACAGGCGGACAGGCAGGCAGACAGGCAGACAGGCAGACAGGCAGACAGGCAGACAGGCAGACAGGCAGACAGGCAGGCAGGCAGACAGACAGACAGGCAGGCAGGCAGACAGACAGGCAGGCAGGCAGGCAGGCAGGCAGGCAGGCAGGCAGGCAGGCAGGCAGGCAGACAGACAGACAGACAGACAGACAGGCAGACACACACAGACACAGACAGACAGGCAGACAGACAGGTGTATTCTCACATCATTGCTGTCCTAACGACCCGCAGCACAGAAAGTCATTTGTTAGAAGCAAACAAACAGTTGTTTCACGGGTGTCATGTTGCCTCATCAAAACAAACCCTACGTCTGGTAGACACCGAGGTGGGAGGGAAGGAGGGGCGTGTGTGTGTGTGTGTGTGTGTGTGTGAGTGTGAGAGTGAGTGAGAGTCTGGCTAGTATTCTGGCTGGTTGTCTGTTAGCCTGGCTGGTTGTCTGTTAGCCTGGCTGGTAGTCTGTTAGCCTGCCTGGCTGGTAGTCTGTTAGCCTGCCTGGCTGGTAGTCTGTTAGCCTGGCTGGGTGTCTGTTAGCCTGGCTGGGTGTTTGTTAGCCTGGCTGTCTGTTAGCCTGGCTGGCTGTCTGTTAGCCTGGCTTGTAGTCTGTTAGCCTGGCTGGTTGTCTGTTAGCCTGGCTGGCTGGTTGTCTGTTAGCCTGGCTGGTTGTCTGTTAGCCTGGCTGGTTGTCTGTTAGCCTGGCTGGTTGTCTGTTAGCCTGGCTGGTTGTCTGTTAGCCTGGCTGGCTGGTTGTCTGTTAGCCTGGCTGGCTGTCTGTTAGCCTGGCTGGTAGTCTGTTAGCCTGGCTGGTTGTCTGTTAGCCTGGCTGGTTGTCTGTTAGCCTGGCTGGCTGGTTCACACGGCTGCAGGA
Source organism: Borostomias antarcticus (assembly GCF_949987555.1). Taxonomy (NCBI): domain Eukaryota; kingdom Metazoa; phylum Chordata; class Actinopteri; order Stomiiformes; family Stomiidae; genus Borostomias; species Borostomias antarcticus. Next base: position 8,997,732 of record NC_140259.1, on the reverse strand, counting down.
TCAGGCTCTACAGTAGACGAGTGTTGAGCGGAGATGAAGAGACAGAGCAGTGCCTGAGGAAGACAGTCCTACTGTGTGAAACCCAGCGCAGTTTAGGTTACAGGACACACAATCTCTCTCTCCCCCTCTCTCTCCCTCTCTCTCTCTCTCTCTCTTTCTCTCTATCTCTCTCTCTCTCTCTCTCCTCTGAATAAGGTGAACAGGTGGGAAGACTCACCTTAAGAAGGGCCTATGGGCTCACTTTCTGTCTCAGGTTGGACCCAGCAATTTAGTTTAACTGGGGATTTGCCTCTCGCTGTGAAGAAAGGCTTGACAAAAGACCAGACTTGAAAGAGGATTGGGGGGAGGGGGGTGGCAGTTTAAGTAAGATGAAGGAGTTGATGATTGGGTGTTATTTGAACCCTCGGTTGGGGAAAATGTCCACTGTATGTAGACTTTACACTTTCTCCAAGTCTTAGCAGGTGGGGGGGTTGGGCGTGCGTGTATGTGTGTGTGTGTGTGTGTGTGTGTGTGTGTGTGTGTACGTCCGTAAGTGCAAGCATGTGTGATAAATAGCGTGTGTTTCATTTCTTCTTTTTATGAAGGGAGAACCCCCTCCCTCTCCATCCCTCTCTCCCTCCCTCTCCATCCCTCCATCCCTCCCTCCATCCCTCCCTCAAGGCTGCGTTTGCTTGTCTTCTCAGCGTGAGTGTTTAATCTTTTCAGGCGGTTGAATTGGTCTTGTGAATGAGCCCCCAGCTCCTGCTCACTAGGAACCCAAGAGCTTATTCTAGCCCTCTAATCGCTGCGCAAACACAGCAGTGTTCTCCCTATCTCTGGCCACAATATAGACCGGCTCCTTTTTCTTACTTTCCCTCACTTTTCCGCCTGTGTGGATTTATGTTTTTTTTTTGTTTTTTTTTAGCAGAGCTTCTGAGAAATCGCTCTGATTGGAGGACTTGAAGAAAAGGGGGAGGGGGGTGGCGGAGAGTGAAGTTTGAGCGAGTTCTGTCATTTAAAACAGCTTTATTTCCTGCATTTTCTATTTGTGGCTGTGTTTGCTTTTTAATTAATGGTCAGTGTGGGAGAATCAGCGGGGTCGTATGATGGTGTCCGTGTCCCTGGATTCACGTCCTCTTCGCCAGTATTGTCACGCCGGGTCGCTGTGCTGCCGGCCAGCAGGCCGACAGAGGAAGGCTGCTGGCATTTGGTGTAAAATAAATAAAGTGGCTTGTCTGTTTTTCATCGCCCGAGTAAAAGTTTTATTTACTCCTCTGTTAATGTGATTTTGTGTTATTTGCTTTCCCGCGGATCTGGGCTGGTGTTTGTGAAAGATGGCTGTCTCTGGCCTGGTATTGGTCAGATGTCTGTCTCTGGCCTGGTATTGGTCAGATGTCTGTCTCTGGCCTGGTATTGGTCAGAGACGTCTCTGTCTGGCCTGGTATTGGTCAGACGTCTGTCTCTGGCCTGGTATTGGTCAGATGTCTGTCTCTGGCCTGGTATTGGTCAGACGTCTGTCTCTGGCCTGGTATTGGTCAGATGTCTTTCTCTGGCCTGGTATTGGTCAGACGTCTGTCTCTGGCCTGGTATTGGTCAGACGTCTGTCGCTGGCCTGGTATTGGTCAGACGTCCGTCGCTGGCCTGGTATTGGTCAGATGTCTGTCTCTGGCCTGGTATTGGTCAGATGTCTGTCTCTGGCCTGGTATTGGTCAGACGTCTGTCTCTGGCCTGGTATTGGTCAGATGTCTGTCTCTGGCCTGGTATTGGTCATAGACGTCTGTCCCTGGCCTGGTATTGGTCAGACGTCTGTCTCTGGCCTGGTATTGGTCAGATGTCTGTCTCTGGCCTGGTATTGGTCAGATGTCTGTCTCTGGCCTGGTATTGGTCAGATGTCTGTCTCTGGCCTGGTATTGGTCAGACGTCTGTCTCTGGCCTGGTATTGGTCAGACGTCTGTCTCTGGCTACTGTGCTGGCGGGCGTGGCAGAAAAGTGAATAGGAGTGACCCCCCTGTGGGGCGGAAATGGAACTGCATCTTGCTGAAACTACTTAAATGAGATGTTGATATATGGATATGTTTGGATGTTGCTGGAACATGTTTCTGAAAACCTCTCGTAAATCTCTCTCTCTCTCTCTCTCTCTCTCTCTTCCCCTCCCCCTCTCTCTGCACCCCTCCCTCCGTCTCTCCGTCCCCAGAGAAAGCTGCTCGCCATCTACCTCCACAACGACGAGAGTGTGCTCAGCAACGTCTTCTGCTCCCAGATGATGTGCGCCGACTCCATCGTCTCCTACCTGAGCCAGAACTTCACCACGTGGGCCTGGGACGTCACCAAGGAAGCCAACAAAGCCAGGTACGAAACGTCACCCGGAGAAAAAGGTCGACTCGGACTACTGGCTGGCAGCAATCAAAGATGGTGGAACAAGCTGAGCTGCATGTTCGCCGTCGTGGACGTGGAGGAGATGCCAGGTGGAGTATGTCCCCTCCTCAGTCCTCAAACAGCTCTCTGATTGGAGGAACACCACTCCCAGGATGTCCTGAGAGAGAGAGAGAGGGGAGACATCTTAATAGCTTAGTTTGCACCCCCCCTTTGCACAACTCTTTCTCCTTGACTCCCTCCCGTCTTTCGGAGAGGCGGGGGGGGGGGGGGGGCATGTGCTCACAAAAGGCGTTGTGTGTGCCGGCCCCTGATTGGGGGATCCCCACTAATCTGTCTTTTTAGAGGGGTCAGTTAGACACGGAGCTCCCCTGGAGTCCCTACATCTCTATCTCCTCCCTGGGTCAGTCTGCCTCGGCCACAACTCTCCATCCCCCCCCTCCCCGGCCACGCTCTCTAGGGATGGGAATTGATTAGGGCTGGGTTTAAAAAATCGATTCTGAATCGATTCATGAATCCCAAAATCGATCTTTTATTTAATGAATGAATGAATAAATGAAGGTATGAATAGTTCATTCATTCATTCATTCATTCATTTTTGGAAATCAGTATCGATACCCAGCCCTAGTATTGATGTGTTGCATAACTTGGCAGTCGTGTAATTAAGGTTACAAAAAAACAGGTTTTAGTAACACTAACCGAATCGATATTGAATCGAATCAAATTGAATCGTGATAATCGATTCTGAACCCTGTGAATCGGAATCGAATCGATTCTTGAAATTCGACTCGATACCCAGCCCTAGAATTGATGAGATTTTATCGTATTGATTCCATTATCAATTCTGCTTATCTTTGTCCATTCCCTTATCAATTCCTGATAATTGATAAATGGTTGGGTGGGGAAAGAGTTACATACAGGTTGGTTTATTAGCGTTAGATGCTTGAGGTGCACCTGATTTATATATCCTGGTGCGGTTGAACCACGGGGATCAACTCAGAAGTGGTAACCCCGCCCATCCAGGTGCACCAAAACAAGTTAACCCGGAGTATTTACATATGTCTGAGGGGCGTCTCTGAACCGGCTGTGTCTGTGGGCTAGTTCTGACCCGTACCAGACCCTCCAGCTGCTGACCCAAAGACCCAGCTCTCCCCCCTGGTCCTCCTCCAGCCAGGGCCTGAGAGCGGGTCGGCTCTGCCCAGGTAGGAGGCCCTGCGGTGGGGGGGATGGAGGGCCTGGTAGAGGGGCCCTGGGCTCCGGCCAGATGAAGGCTTGATTGGGCCCGGACACGGCTCTGGCCCCTCCCCTCCAGAGTTAAGCCCCAGCCCCCTGGTAGGAGGCGTTTAAGAAAGACTCACAGACTCTGACCTCAGTCATTCTTTATTTCCTCTTGACGGCTGAACCCTTGGCTCCGCCCCCCTCCTCCCCACGGCTCCGCCCAGCTGGGATGCTTTATCACACGTTAAAAGGCGACAACATCTGGAGCTTTTCATCAGCACACCGCCGCCATTACGCATGCACGCACACACACAGCTGAATCACACACATATACACACACACTCACACACAGCTGAATCACGCACGTATACACACACACTCGCACGCTCACAACCTGCTGAATCACACACTTACACACGCACACATCTCTCAGCGTACACACACCCTCACATATTCTCTCTCTCTCTCTCTCTCTCTCTCTCTCACACACACACACATTTTTCTGTCTCCATATTCTCACGCTCTGAGTGTGATCCTGAGTGACGGGTGATTGGCATCGGTGACGATGGCGGTTGAGTTGGTCTCATCTCTGACTCCTGCCGCCTGCTTGGTGTTCTGTCAGCCTGCTGGAGACGCATCAGTCCAGGCCCTCCAGCTGAATGATTGATTATGCATAAAAAAAACAGATCTGCTGAACTCCAGCCAGCACCACCACCCTCGGGGACATATCTCTGAAACACCAGCTAGCACCACCACCCTCGGGACGTATCTCCGAAACACCAGCTAGCACCACCGCCCTGGGGATGTATCTCTGAAACACCAGCTAGCACCACCACCCTCGGGGGGACGTATCTCTGAAACACCAGCTAGCACCACCACCATGGGGCTGTATCTCTGAAACACCAGCTAGCACCACCACCCTCGGGGACGTATCTCTGAAACACCAGCTAGCACCACCACCCTCGGGACGCATCTCTGAAACACCAGCTAGCACCACCACCCTGGGCAGGGCTGGGACTAGAGGCTGGGGTTTGGGGCAGGGCTGGGACTAGAGGCCGGGGTTTGGGGCAGGGCTGGGACTAGAGGCTGAGGTTTGGGGCAGGGCTGGGACTAGAGGCCGGGGTTTGGGGCAGGGCTGGGACTAGAGGCTGGGGTTTGGGGCAGGGCTGGGACTAGAGGCCGGGGTTTGGGGCAGGGCTGGGACTAGAGGCCAGGGTTTGGGGCAGGGCTGGGACTAGAGGCTGGGGTTTGGGGCAGGGCTGGGACTAGAGGCTGGGGTTTGGGGCAGGGCTGGGACTAGAGGCTGGGGTTTGGGGCAGGGCTGGGACTAGAGGCTGAGGTTTGGGGCAGGGCTGGGACTAGAGGCCGGGGTTTGGGGCAGGGCTGGGACTAGAGGCTGGGGTTTGGGGCAGGGCTGGGACTAGAGGCTGAGGTTTGGGGCAGGGCTGGGACTAGAGGCCGGGGTTTGGGGCAGGGCTGTGACTAGAGGCTGGGGTTTGGGGCAGGGCTGGGACTAGAGGCCAGGGTTTGGGGCAGGGCTGGGACTAGAGGCCGGGGTTTGGGGCAGGGCTGGGACTAGAGGCCGGGGTTTGGGGCAGGGCTGGGACTTGAGGCTGAGGTTTGGGGCATAGCAGGGGCTGGGACTGAGGCTGGGACCCAGACCCTTGAAATGTCCATGGAATGCAGGAAATGGTGGTTTTAATCAAGGCAGTCACCCGATGGCCATCCCTGGACCAGACACTGGTCACCAGACATGATGACCAAGCGCCCGAGTTATGCGCCGTACATTCAAGGCCACTGTGGTGGTCGATGGTCAGAAAGATCTGATTTAAAAACCACAGGCTAGTCTACAGTAGAGAATGTGCAGAGACAGACGATGACCCTGTGACCCCCTGGCCTCCACTAGACTGACCCCACTTCTGTTTTCCACCAATCACGGTTATCCTAAGGACGCTTTAGTTTAGAGTCTCACATCAGCCGTTGCAGAACGATCAAGTTCAAGTTTGATCTATGACTTGAATGTTTTAGATGTTGCTTTTTACACTTGCTGGTGTGCATTGTGTTTGTAACACCGTGTCCTAACTACACGCGACGCGAGCGAGCGTCAGCGACAAAATGCGTTCCATTGCTTTGTTTTCTAGCGTTATGTCCTAACTGGACGCGAGCGACGCAGCGTGAAGCGGCGCAACGTTTTAACTGCCCTTTTGACGCTTGCCCCGTTCCTATTTTCCTCCTGTCGCTCGCGTTGACAGGCGTTCGTTCTTTAACTGTCTTCAGTTGGGAATATAGACAAATGACGTACAGTAACAGAACAGGAAATTTAACGGTTTCAGTTAGGACAGGAAGCATGCGATGTCGTGTTCTGTTGCTCGCATCGCGTGTAGTTAGGACACGGTGTAAGGCTGTAGAATCCTACGGAGCCTGTTGTCCAGGTGAGCAGCGTGTTCGTCGGTCTTCTCACGAGCTGCACTGTTCCATCTCAGTTTCAGAAGTCTAGAACCAGCGCTCAACTTTGAATTCAAGATTAATGAGCTACACGCTGACACCCCTCCCTTCCCTCCATCTCTCCCTCTCTCTCTCCTCCCCTCTCTCACCTGTCATCCCTCCATCCATTCTATCACCCCTCTATTTTACCTTCCGGTTATTAAAGTGGATCTTATTAAAAGCTGAGCATGAGAAGCTAATCTATATTTGCATTCAGTCTATAGCAATTCATTAATATTATGACATTTACAGTGAGCGCAGGGGGGCCGCGTGGCTGTACCCTTTTCCCTGGCTGAAATGTTAATTTAAAAGTTCTGTCTTTGTAATGGAATAAGAAATCCTCTCCTGCCCTATCTACCTGCCAGTGTCTGGTGCAGAATACTAATTCACCCGGCCATCCTGTGGAGACGAATCTCCTGGAGTCGGAGGCAGAATTGGTTTTAAAGTCCTTAATGCCATGAGCTGTTTGTGTGGGTGTGTGTATCTCCGTCTGTCAGGAAGTCTGTCTGCGATTGTGATATGATGAACCTTTCTACTCTCTGTTCCTCACTGCATTTCTCTTTTTGGTGACTGATATTGTGTTATTTTTTGGGGAAATGCGTAACAAAACGAAAAGTGGTTGGGTACACAATTATGCACTTTATACAAATCGCATTTCAAGTTCAACATGGGAGTTGGTCATTCCACTGTCCCTAATCCTTCAGGGACGCTGTATGTGACCTACTGCCTCTCTTTCTCCCTCTTTCTCTCCCTCCTCCTCTCCTCCTCTCCCCCTCCCCCCCGTGTCTGTTTTGCCAGACTACTCACCATGTGTACCAGGTACTTTGGCAGCGTGGTTGCCCAGACCATACGGACGTACAAGACCGACCAGTTCCCTCTGCTGCTCATAGTCATGGGCAAACGCACGTCCAACGAGGTTCTAAACGTTATCCAAGGTAACACCAGGATGTTGAGACTGGAACAATATTCATCAGACCTAGATCAAATACAGGGAACAAATAATCCTACTAGCATTTGCAATTACATATATCTGATAAACAGACATGGGTCCTTTTGTTTTAGAAAGTATGCTTTTATAGAGTGACCCAAATGGGTTTTATCATTTGCTTAGCTAACAACCTTTCAGCAGTGAGAGCACTGAATTAAATGTTGTTGTTTTTTAAATGTATGTTGGTATTTGTCTCACTTTTCGCCGTTTGTGTGCTGTTTTGTCAGGCAACACAACAGTGGATGAACTGATGATGAGATTAATGGGCGCCATGGAGATCTTCACAGCCCAGCAGCAGGAGGACATCAAGGACGAGGTGCGTTTGATTTCACTCACCTGTCTGCGCTCTGTAGACCGTTCCGTCGAAGGCTTCATCGTACCGACAGTTCTTAACATGGCGTTTGGCCCAGGGCCTTCTGAAGGTGGATGGTGTGAATACCTGAAGTGCACTACATGTGTATGTGTAAAGGAGGTGGTTGGGTGACTTTTGAGAAGTGTAGAGTCATGTCAGCCCCCTCGGGGCTAGCGAGCGGACAGGTGGTCGGGACGTGGAGCGAGAGCTCCAGAGGAAGGAACCGACTGGAACGGGCTGACGGAGAGACAGGAGAGACTCCATGCCTTTGTCTGGGCGGCACAATCCCTTTTCCCCTCCCATGTGAAGTGAGGAGTTCACCGTGCCGGCGCTCTGCTGAATGGACTCTGTCCTCTTTCAGCCCGCCTCTCTGCGGCTGCTCGGCTCAATAGAAACTGGACAAACACACTCTGAGCCCCTCCCTCGGAAGAAAGAGAGAGACCACGAGAGAGAACAGAGGCTTTCATGTCGAGGGGAGGAATGTAGAAACAGTATGGATGGCGGAGGGGGTCTTGTTGTGTCAAACACTCTTTCACCTCCTCTAGTCTACTCTCTCTCTCCCTCTCTGTCTCTCTCTCCCTCTCTCTCCCCCTCTCCAGGTCACGGTGAATAGAGCCAGCCTATCTTTCTAGGCGATGTTTACTCAATATACGCAAAACAACGAGTGAATGCATTCTTTGTGGCTTTTGTCCTGGGTTGTGGGCAGGTATGGGATTGGAGGCAGAAGACCAGCTCCTGACCTGTTGTGTGGTTTTAAACTCATTCATCCTCGACAGAGAGAGGTGGGGTGACATCAGGAGAAACTGTGTTCATTGGTCCAGATATAATGGGTCATACTATACAGAATAGACAGTGATTCCTCACACTGGTTTGAACTCGCCGTATCTCGATATAACAGCAGTCGCTAGGAGAGAGTGATCTCCATTTGAAATACACCCGTGTTGTAGCAATGTTTTCAATTTGTCAACAATGGCCTTAGGTCACCTCCCGGTAGGCAGCTTTGAGTGGAGCTCTGCTTATGTAACAGACCTGTCGATGGGTGTGGCCCCGGCCTGCCACTCATGAGAACTAGTGAGGTGACGTCTCAAGAGTTCCTGTCACCTCACCTGTCATCACACCTGTCACCACACCATCACCAGTAATTACTTAGTTAATACCTCAGGTTGTTGCTACAAACAAGAATAACTATCTTCTCAATTGACGTACCTGCTTAGATAAAGGTTAGTTTGTAGCATAATAATTATACTGTATATGTTATAATATAACAAGATAAGGAACACCCCAGTGTCTCTAGGAATACTAGGAAACTGAAAGACATTTCAATATCAAAACATTTCATTTCTGGATTGACAAACTATGACACTAAAATACATTTCAATATCAAAACATTTAGTTTCTGGATTGGCAAACTAAGACACTAAATGAGCAGTGTCCTGGTCATCTCTGCTGAGAGGAGAGAAGCTGCAGTTCAAACCACTTCAAACTTTTCAAACCACTTCACACTGTTCAAACCACTTCACACACTGTTCAAACCACTTCACACACTGTTCAAACCACCTCACACACTGTTCCAACCACTTCACACACTGTTCAAACCACTTCACACTGTTCAAACCACTTCACACACTGTTCAAACCACTTCACACACTGTTCAAACCAGTTCACACACCGTTCAAACCACTTCACACACTGTTCAAACCACTTCACTGTTCAAACCACTTCACACACTGTTCAAACCACTTCACACACTGTTCAAACCACTTCACACTGTTCAAACCACTTCACACACTGTTCAAACCACTTCACACACTGTTAAAACCACATCACACTGTTCAAACCACTTCACACTCTGTTCAAACCACTTCACACACTTCAAACCACTTCACACACTGTTCAAACCACTTCATACACTTTAAACCACTTCATACACTGTTCAAACCACTTCACACACTTCAAACCACTTCACACACTGTTCAAACCACTTCACACTGTTCAAACCACTTCACACACTGTTCAAACCACTTCACACACTTCAAACCACTTCACACACTGTTCAAACCACTTCATACACTTCAGACCACTTCATACACTGTTCAAACCACTTCACACTGTTCAAACCACTTCACACTGTTCAAACCACTTCACACACTGTTCAAACCACTTCACACACTGTTCAAACCACTTCACACACCGTTCAAACCACTTCACACACCGTTCAAGCCAGTTCACTGTTCATACCAGTTCACTCCTTTCATACCAGTTCACACCGTTCCAACCAGCTCACGCTTCAGACCAGTTCACACTTCACACAGCCTGCGGGCGGCCATGTCCTTTCAGCGTCTCCAGCTCTCAGATCATTAACGGCAACAGTCAACAGGAAGCATCCAGACTATGTGCACATGTCACTTCCAGTAAGAGGGTGTGTGTGAAGAGTTGCAGGTTCTCACAGGACGCAGACTGGGTGATTAACTCACATGACTGTTTTTACACGAGCAGCCAAACCCATCTCAAACATTTCTCCTATTAGAGACGGTTGAATAGGATACTATTCAAACCTCTCAATGTTTGCTTTCTATACCCTCCTTTTTCTTCCAGTGTACAGTATTTGTCATGGTTGTTTGTCACAAGCTAGGCTAACGGGGATTTGACTTTTAAATGGCTGCTTCCTCATGTACTTCTATACAAAATCCACGAGTCACGCCAAAAATACCCCATCTTTTATTCACCCCCACAATGTTCAATAAAGCTTTTTGAATGTTGAATGTTGCGTTAGGCGAGCCGTTTCAGAGAGGTAGTAACTATGGGGAGACCTCAGCACGGGCTCTGCACTGCTTCACGGTGATGGTGATTGGCTGTCTGGCGGAATGTGTCAGACTGAGGGCTGATGGTTCGATAATGTCACTGACAGAGGGCAGAGGATGAGAAGACAGTAATGATTATGAGGCTATTGTACCGTAGTCGTTCGTAATCACCTCAGGAATGTCTCGCCACATCCTGTACACGGCAGGATCCGCACAGCGCTCACAGGTGAAGTCGACTCAGCGATGTTCACTCGCTCGCACCGTTGCCTTCTCTCTCTCTCTCTCTCACACAGTATCTCAGGTGCACGCACACACACACACACACACACACACACAGTAGCCACAAACCACCTCAAGTTAGTTTATTGTCACATCACCTGTATTGTCACGTCACCTGTAGTGTACAAGTGAGTGAAATTCGTTGGTGCCAGTCCTTTCAATGCAGTTACAATAAAACAGTTACAATCAAACATACAGTTACAATCAAACATGCAGTTACAATCAAACATAGTTACAATCAAACCATAGTTACAATCAACCATTCCGTTACAATCACACACAGTTACACAACTGCATACAGATACAAGCTCACAGTGTGGCAGCCACGGGGAAAGCGGGGGGGACTATCTATTATAGAATAAGTCTGTAACGGAAAAGCTGAAAGGGGGTGTGCAGACTTTCCGGCTATGACTGTATATCCAGATGGCATGTATAACTGTACACAACCTCAGATACACCTCCTACACACAACTCAGACATTCCAGAGTGCCCGACGTGCCTGTGAGCAAGGCAGCGTTACGACTACAGAGTGGCCAGTACTAACCAGACTGCTGTGGTCAGGCCAGGGTTGTCTTGTTTAGTCCAGATGGCTGTTGCAGCGTGTGTGTTAGCATGTGTGTGAGTCATTAGCTGTGGGAATAGCATTCTGGGTAATACAGTCACAGGAAGTTAAAGGAGTGGTATCACACGTTATTGTATTACGATGACTTTTATGTAGCCCTATATCACATTGTAAATGTTGATGCGTTCTTAGAACCTAACTCCTCTCTCTTCTGTGTGTGTATATATGTGTGTGTGTGTGTGTGTGCGTGTGTGTGCGTGTGTGTGCGTGTTTGTGTGTGTGTGTGTGTGTGTGTGTGTGCGTGTCTGTGTGCGCGTCTCCCTGCAGGATGAGCGAGAGGCCAGAGAGACAGTGAAGAGAGAGCAGGACGAGGCCTACCGCGTTTCTCTGGAGGCCGACCGCAAGAAGGTCCAGTAGCCTCTACACAACGCCTACACACCCACAACTACCCCATACACACAACACCTACACACCCTAACCCTACACACAACACCTACACACCCACAACTACCCCTACACACAACACCTACACACCCTAACCCTACACACAACACCTACACACCCTAACCCTACACACAACACCTACACACCCTAACCCTACACACAACACCTACACACCCTAACCCTACACACAACACCTACACACCCTAACCCTACACACAACGCCTACACACCCTAACCCTACACACAACGCCTACACACCCTAACCCTACACACAACACCTACACACCCTAACCCTACACACAACACCTACACACCCTAACCCTACACACAACACCTACACACCCTAACCCTACACACTACACCTACACACCCTAACCTTACACACTACACCTACACACCCTCACCCTACACACAACACCTACACACTCTAACCCTACACACAACACCTACACACCCTAACCCTACACACCCTAACCCTACACACCCTACCCCTACACACAACACCTACACACCCTAACCCTACACACAACACCTACACACCCTAACCCTACACACAACACCTACACACCCTAACCCTACACACAACACCTACACACCCTACCCCTACACACAACACCTACACACCCTAACCCTACACACCCTAACCCTACACACAACACCTACAGAACACCGACACAACTAGCCCTACACTGTCAATACAACACCTACAGTACCAACAGTATTATAATTAAATAAAGGTTGGAGGGAGGGAAGGATGGATGAATAACGCGCTGCTTGTGTTTCCAGAGAGAGGCGCAGGAGAGAGAAGAGGCGGAACAGGTTCGTCTGGAACGCATGAAAAGAGAGCAGGAGGACGAGAAGGAGGTGAGAACCTTTCCCCTGATCTCTCCCCCTACCTCAGATCTCTCCTCCCCCCTCAGATCTCTCCCCCCCCCTCAGATCTCTCCTCCTCCCTCAGATCTCTCCTCCCCCCTCAGATCTATTCCCCCCTCAGATCTCTCCTCCCCCCTCAGATCTCTCCCCCCTCAGATCTCC
>NC_140259.1:8880217-8980217 GCF_949987555.1 Borostomias antarcticus | reverse complement strand
AGAGTACAATGTCATCAGCATAGAAATGCCAGTACAGTTGGAAAGATTTGAAGAAATATCGTTGATGTCAGTTGTAAAAAGTAAGGGACCAAGAATAGATCATTGAGGGACTCCTAAAGGACTTTCTTTAGGGTGAGAAAAGGAGTTTTAAACTGCAAATACAGCTTGCATTCTATTTGACCATGTATTTGCACCTAAAGCTATTTTGGCCAGTCTGTTTAGTAAGATAGTGATCAACTGTATCAAAGGCTGTATAGAGGTCAATGAACATTTCTATTTATTATCAATAGCCGAGATAATGGGTTGTTTAGGACGACTTGTCACACTAATACAAATTCAAAATTCATCTCCTGAGCTCTGAATGCAGTCCTGTCCATCTCTCCTCTGAGTACTGGTCCAGGTCCATCTCTATCAGTACTGGTCCAGAGCCCTGGTCCCAGGTCCATCTCTACTAGTACTGGTCCAGAGCCCTGGTCCCAGGTCCATCTCCATTAGTACTGGTCCAGACACCTGGTCAGAGATCCATCTCTATTAGTACTGGTCCAGAGCCCTGGTCCCAGGTCCATCTCTACTAGTACTGGTCCAGAACCCTGGTCCCAGGTTCATCTCTATTAGTACTGGTCCAGAGCCCTGGTCCCAGGTCCATCTCTACTAGTACTGGTCCAGATCCCTGGTCCCAGGTTCATCTCTACTAGTACTGGTCCAGAGCCCTGGTCCCGGGTTCATCTCTACTAGTACTGGTCCAGAGCCCTGGTTCCGGGTTCATCTCTACTAGTACTGGTCCAGAGCCCTGGTCCCAGGTTCATCTCTACTAGTACTGGTCCAGAGCCCTGGTCCCAGGTTCATCTCTACTAGTACTGGTCCAGAGCCCTGGTCCCAGGTTCATCTCTACTAGTACTGGTCCAGAGCCCTGGTCCCAGGTTCATCTCTACTAGTACTGGTCCAGATCCCTGGTCCCAGGTTCAGACGAGGTTCTGTTCATGTCCAGCAGCCTGGTAAGCCAGCAGCTCAGCGGGTGGCTTCCTTCTCCAGCTGTGATTGGCTGCTCCCTCCCCAGCTGTGATTGGCTGGTCCCCGGCCCAGCGGCAGCTCCAGCAGACCTGCGGGTTGTTGCTCATCGGAGGCCAGTGGAGTTAGAAACACCACCATTGGGCTATAGTTCTAATTAAAACCCACGGTAGGCTAATGAGCAGAGCAGCGTGTGTGTGTGTGTGTAGGTTCACACTTGCGTGTGTTTATGCTTATCCACTAGTGTATTTGTAATCAGGTGAATATTAATTAGTGTGTGTGTGTGTACAGTATGCTACGTTAGGATACAGTCAGCAGTCGTATTCTCGGTGGCAGGTCTCCAGCCTGGTGCTGCGGAGCGTCCCGGTCATTAGAGCCGCTTTTCCGTGCCCGGTGGCAGCGAGCTAATGAGCACTGCTATAACTAGCCCACTAATTAGACTGCTGGAAACAAAGATGGGATTCCCATTAATCAGGAGTGTGTGTGTGTGTGTGTGTGTGTGTGTGTGTGTGTGTAGGCCTGCCCAGGCAGCATGCCATGCTGGTCTAGGGGGAATGCAGGGGTACAAACACTTCTCTATGTAGCTCACACCCTCACACACATACTGTACACACACACACACACACACACACACTATGCTCATTCACACATGCACACAAAGACGGCCACACAAACACACTTTAGTTGTTGTTGTTTTTTTTGTCAGCACATACTCACAAATATATTTTCATGCAGACACATGCCCTGTTCACAACTTTGTCACTTGAAGGATTCAAGTTGTCTCTCTTAAGTGACCAGAGTAAACAAGTGTTTGAGACAAAGATAGAAATGTGTCCTCGTCTCAAACACTCTTGTGTCTGTGAGGGGAGGGGAGGAGACGAAGGGAGTGAGGAGAGGAGATGAAGGGAGTGAGGAGAGGAGATGAGGAAGGCTTGAGAGGAAGAAGAAAGGGGAGGAATAGAAAGGAAAGTAGCGAAAGAAAAGAGAAACGGAGAAAAGGAAGGGAAAGAAGTTAGTTTAGGAAAAGAGAGAGAGAGAGAGAGAGAGACAGAGACAGAGGAGATGAAGGGAGTGAGGAGAGGACACGAGGAAGGCTTGAGAGGAAGAAGAAAGGGGAGGAATAGAAAGGACAGTAGCGAGAGAAAGAAAAGAGAAACGGAGAAAAGGAAGGGAAAGAAGTGAGTTTAGAGAGAGAGAGAGAGAGAGAGAGAGAGAGACGGAGAGAGAGAGAGAGGAGGAGGAGGACTGTGCCAGTGTTTGTGGCTGTGAGTGGCACCCAGCCTAATCCTACAGCTCTCCTCTCTAATTAAATTGGGAGTAGGAGAGGCATCTCTCCATCCGGCCCAGACGCCGCACTGTATCTGTGCTGGGATTAGAGGATGCAGCACTATTGCATCTGTAATACGCCACAACAGTTGAAATCTCCCTCTTCTGCTGCTTTCACCGGGCCAAGACTGGAGAAAAAACGATTTATTTACGACTGTTGAAAACTGGCAAGAGGTTCAGGTTGGGCAGATTCGAGACGAAGGATACAGACTCTGTTTCATCTGGTGTTCTTTTCCGCTGGTCGACGGAAACGATCCAGTCTCAGTCTGCGGTGCGGTCCAGTACTTTTATCATCTTTGGCACCGTTGCCTCCCCCCACACAGTTGGCCCATAGTGTGTGTGTGTGTGTGTGTGTGTGTGTGTGTGTGTGTGTGTGTGTGTGGGTGTGTGGGTGTGTGGGTGTTCTTGATTTCAGACACCCAAACACGACCCAGGATGTGGTCATTTTCCTGGAGATACTGTAGGCCACTCTGATCCTGGTCTTAGCTTTCTCTAATGCTTCTTGCAGGTTTCTGAACAAAACCTCAAAGATGTAGACAAAACTATGGAGGCAGCAAAAACAAGCAGGGCTGTGGAGCGGTCGGTACAGGGCTAGGGTTACCGTACGTCTGACACATGCCGACGCTCCATCTCTACCACCGGGCTGGCGCACCGTGTCAAACGGACGACCAGACAGGAAGAAGTCAAAGAGTTTATT
This sequence comes from Borostomias antarcticus, assembly GCF_949987555.1. Classification (NCBI taxonomy): domain Eukaryota; kingdom Metazoa; phylum Chordata; class Actinopteri; order Stomiiformes; family Stomiidae; genus Borostomias; species Borostomias antarcticus. The sequence continues at coordinate 8,977,186 of NC_140259.1, read as the reverse complement.
GTTATATTAGCTCGCTTCCACACATCTCCCTCCACATCTCCTGCTCAGGTGGATGGCTGTCTCGCCTAGCTCTTTTTTTGGCTTCTTCTCAAGTCTCGCTTTCCTCCCTTTCTCCTCCCTCTCCATGCCTTCCTTCTTTCTCTTTTCTCCCCTCTCTCTCCACCCCCACCCTCCCGTCCCACCCCCGCAGCCTCTCTGCCAGCTCACCCCCCCCCCCCAGTCGAGCGGTCTCTTTGAAGAGGTCTGTTCACGCCCCGACTCTGCGTGTTGTCACCGTTCCTGCCACCAGATAATGACCTCCCACTGCTTTTGTAATTGGCCAAATAAACACTTGACAACACTACTTTATAAACCGACAAGCTATTTGGTTTTAATTAACATAGAGGGACCTAAATGTCCATTAAAAATGCGTTGTTTCAGCTGTGCGTTTGATTATTGTTGGAAACGGACATCTTGAGGACTCTGTCCGCGTGTTTATTTAGTTTCCCCACACCTCATGTTTTAAATGTTTTATTCCGACGGATGGTGTGTGTGTGTGTGTGTCTGTGTGTGTGTGTGTGTGTGTGTCTGTGGTTGTGTGCGCACGCATGTCTGTTGAAGTGATTATTAGCCATTGCGATATTTATTTTAACTACAACTTAACATGTTAATGTTATGTTAACCGTTATGAAATGGTGGTGTTGATGACAGTGATGTGGGGCTGATGTGTGTGTGTGTGAGACGAGATGGCAGATTGTCCTCACTAGTATACTACACACATTATGATGTGCTCATTAAAGGGTGCCATACAGAAGTTGCTAGAAGACATCTTTGATTATCTGAAAAGAGCATCTGGAAATTCAATCTCATTTCATGTGGCATGAGTCCACCACTCCTGAATCTCTCTCCTCCACTCCTGTATCTCTCTCCACAAGGCCTGTATCTCTCTCTACTACTCCTGTATCTCTCTCCACAAGGCCTGTATCTCTCTCTACTCCTGTATCTCTCTCCACAAGGCCTGTATCTCTCTCCACTACTCCTGTATCTCTCTCCACTATCTCTGTCCACAATCCTGTACTGTATCCAGGGTTTTTCCTGCATAGAGGATTTTTTTGGCGCCCCCCCAAAGAGATTTTAGCCAGAGCCAAAGGAATATCACCAGTGCCGAAATGCTAAAAATTAAGAATAAAAATAGCAAATCAAATCCTCTCCAAATGTGTTTGATAGCTTGTTTCAAGTGCAGCCCATCCCTCTTTCTCGCATTGTCCATGGTTTGGACCGCTAGTAATCAAGATAATTTTAACACTTGCCCATTCTAATGTTTGGTTGAACAACAACGGAACCTCTTCACCATGTCTACATGCTTTATATAGCGAGTTGAAGCCACATGATTGGCTGTTTGGAGGAGCAGACTGTCAACGTCAAAGAGCAGGTGTACCTAATAAAATGGCCACTGCTAAGCTGGACAAAGGCATTGGAAGTGCTGTCTATGTGCGTAAACCTCCATGGTGAAACACAGTAGTATCCGCATGCAGCTTTAGGGTAATAACTTAATATATTATTTATTTCTATTAACCCTTTATGTATTCAGAGTGTCACGCCGAGATCAAGGATCTGTTTTTTTGAGTGAGCCCAGAGCCGGTCCAGCTGTACTGTGTAGTAAACGAGCCACAGCGTCTACATGTACATTTCTGGCGCGGAGGAAATACGGTGCTGGGATATCGCAGAGCGGAGGCGGCAAAACAACAGCTTTGTTTGTTGATAGATGCCTCCACACTTATGGTCTGTTAATTGGATAACAATGTAAACAATCACTGATGGCGCTTGTCTCCTGTGTCAATGTGGCATCTTGTTTCCCTGCTTTCTTTTTCCCAGTCAGATGCTCTCCCCCTCTCCCCTGTGCACGCACGCACACACACACACACACACACACACACCCCAAATCATTCAACAGGCACACACACTTCAGACACACTTCAATCACACCCACACCTTTACTCTCTTATACACACACTTAATCACTCTCCACACACACACACACACACACACACACACACACACACCCCCAGCATGCACCTGCTCCACCCTACTAAAGGCTCATTTGCTCCTAGCTGATGCTGTGGTGTTCAGCAGCCTGTCAGGTTCATTAGCATGGCAGCCATTTGCCTCCGAGGTGGGAACGCCAGGCGCCGGTCCGCCGACGGCCCGCTGAGACCTAATCTGTTAGCACGCCATCTTGGTTGTGTCGATGCGCAAGGAGGGTGTATGTGTGGGTGTGTGGGGGTGTGGGTGTGTGCGGGTGTGTGGGTGTATGTGTGTGTGTGTGTGAGAGAGAGCGAGAGAGACTCCCCATCCTGCCCTATAGCATCCAGGTCCTGCCAGGAAGTCAGGCGCCCTGTGACGCGGCGGGCTGAGTAGCAGGAGAGGAAGGGTGAGGAAGAGGGTCAGTGTCGGTGTGACATCTCTCCTTCCCCTGGGAACAGCCAGGTCTGCTGATACCCTGTCAGTCAGCCTCTTAGCCTGGGCCTCCGGAAGAGCTAGCCGCTACATGGCTAATAGTACCGTTAGCATATTATGCTCTATAACGGTACATCTCTATAATAGTAGCGTTAGTATATAAGCTCTATAGCTGTATATCTCTATAATAGTAGTTAGTATTTATGCTCTATAACAGTACATCTCTATAATAGTGCTAGTATATACTGTTTGCTCTATAGCTGTATATCTCTATAATAGTTTTGTTAGTATATATGCTGTATAACAGTACATCTCTATAATAGTAGCGTTAGTGCTCTATAACTGTACATTTCTATAATAGTGTTAAGTATATATTCTCTATAGCTGTACATCTCTAAAGTAGCTCTATCTCTTACGGATGTTAATAGTAAATCGATTAATTGCCGATAAGAATTTACTCGTAAGATTTGGTTACTCGATGAATTGCTTGTTAATGGAACAGAACTTTTTTTTGGGGGGGACGAACGTTTTCAACGGGAGTTGCGTGAAATGTAATCATGATTTAAGGTCTGACTGCACATGAGGGCGCCCCGCCATGTAGTGAAGCCTTGGACAGGCATGGATGTAAACTGCAACTTGACTTGTTGCGGGAGGCAATACAACATGATGCTTAGTTCTCTTGTCACTGTGAAGTTGACCCGAGTAGTGTAGAGTTTGACCCCTGACCTTCCAGCTCGGCCAGCGTCCTGCTGGTTAATTAGCAGCCCAGTGGTCTGTAATCATGGGTAGCAGATAATCCCTGGACAGACCTCCACGTCACAGCCTCCCACACACTATCCCGGCCTCCCGCCCAGGTGCTAGACCCGGCCCTATGTAACACGAGCCCAGCTGTGATTAGCTCACGTAAGCTACGGAGGCCGAGGTGGTGTGTGTGGTGTGTGTGTGTGTGGTGTATGTGTGTGTGTTTGGTGGGGAGCTGGACAACTTAATCAGCTAGCGTAGGTGTGCTAGTGTGTTATTGGTCTCTATAGTTGTCTATTTTAGTAGATCTAGAATGAGTGGTGTGGTGATGTCATCCATGTATACTTGAAAGTTTGTTGTCTACCATCTTTTTTTTTTTTTAGCCCATAGATTTGGGAAATTCTGTATATTTACATGTATTTCATACACACACTCTTACACACCCTTGTACATACAAAGATTCTCTTTCTCTCTCTCACACACACACACACACACACACACACACCCTCCATTGCGGGCTTTTTATGGCGACCCAAGCGGTGTAGTTTGGATTAGAGCTCCTTATGAAAACAAATCTGAAAGCGCCGGACTCTCAGATTACTGCCTCATCAGCCCGGGCTTACACATGATGTTAGAAAAACACACACACACACACACACACACACACAGAGGAAGTGTTCCAGGATAAAGATAATTAGGGGAGTTATTCTCCCTGTCTCTTATCAGTCCATCCATCACTCCGCAGAGCAGAACGATTTAACCTGATAAAGAACCCAGCGAAAGACTTCTCATATAAACACGAGCAATGAAAGGTCCCAACTCAAACACTGTATGCAGCATGTTTGTGTGTTTAGGCAGTGATCATGTTTGATTTCTCCTGTCTGAATCAGTATTCATGTTTTCTCTTCCCTCCCCTTCCCTTACTGTCTTTCAACCACACTCTTCTCCTATCCCCCTTTACTCCCTCCCTCTCTCTCTCCTTCCTCCTCCTCTCTCCTCTCTCTCCTTCTTCTCCTCTCCCCTTCCCTTCCTCTCTTTCAACTACACTCTTCTATCCCCCTTTACTCCCTCTCTCTCTCTCTCTCCTTCCTCCTCCTCTCTCCTCCCTCTCTCTCCTTCCTCCTCCTCTCTCCTTCCTCCCTCTCTCTCCTTCCTCCTCCTCTCTCCTCCCTCTCTCCAGATCACCCAGATGGACCCAGACTCCTCTCTACTGGAGGCCAAGCTCTTCCCACAAGAGACACTCTTCCTGGAGGCTAAGGAGTAGGCCTGGTCTGACCTGGTCTAGTCTGGCCTGGTCTAGTCTGTTCTGGTCTAATCTGATTTGGCCTGGTCTGGTCTAGTCTGGCCTGGTCTCGTCTAGTCTGGTCTGACCTGGTCTAGTCCGGCCTGGTCTGGTCTGGCTCGGCTTAAGGTGACCTAGGGACTGACGGACTGACACACAGACTGGCTGGTCACACTACGCACCTAGCATGGTCCCGGTTGGGTGCACACACACACACCCTGTCGCAAACATCTGAAAAAAAAAGAAAAACACAAAAACCCATAAATATGCATTCACACACACACACACACAAACATACACACACATAAGCTTCTGTGCTCCGGGCCTGTGCGTGGTACATGAATGCCTGGTGTTCACGCGCAGCCCAGAGAAGCTCCTACAGCAGCATAAGCACACAGCCAAACGTTCACACCCCCTCCACCCACATGCAGCGTCATGCTTTTCTCTGTCCACGACCGTTAAGGATGAGGGTGATGAAGATCATGAGGCTGATATGCTTTTAACAGACCGACTCTGGATAGTTACGAACGAATACCCCCCCCCCCACACAGCTGCCCCACTCCTTACTTTAAAGCTGCTTTTTTTTTGACATGGGTTTTGTGTTTGAATAAGAAAAAAAATAAGCAACATCAAAAAAAAAAGAGAGACATTTCCTGGAGAAGGCTGGACTATCTCATCGTCGGCACCTGCACCCCTCGACCCCCTCCTGTCCCTCCCACCACGCATACACACCCCTCCAGAGATGGACCTCCTCTCTCCCCCCCCCCCCCCCCCCCCCCCTTTTATCTTCCACTGCTCCACATCCGACCGCTCCCTCCAATTGATTTCTTTATTTACTTTTCTTTTTTTCCTGATCCTTTTTAAGTTTGATGCTGTATTAGTTTTAGTTTGATATACATTATATAAAATATATATGAACATGCATCTGTCTCTGCTAGCGCTCTCTTGTAATGCACACACACACACACACACACGCTTTCTTACACACAATCTCCATCCCTTCCTCACAAAAACTCAATACGCATGCAAAATACTTAAAACACACACTCTCACACACATTGTTGTTTTCATGATTGATGTGGCATTATGTGACTTGCATCAGTGCCTGCACATTGACAAGTGAACCGTTGTGAGTGGTGTGTGTGAGATGAGTGGTGTGTGTGAGGAGGTGGGTGGTGTGTGTGTGTGAGGAGATGGGTGGTGTGTGTGTGAGATGGGTGGTGTGTGTGAGGAGATGAGTGGTGTGTGTGAGGAGGTGGGTGGTGTGTGAGGAGATGGATGGTGTGTGTGTGGAGATGGGTGGTGTGTGTGTGGAGATGAGCGGTGTCTGTGTGAGGAGATGAGTGGTGTGTGTGTGAGATGGGTGGTGTGTGTGAGGAGATGAGTGGTGTGTGTGAGGAGGTGGGTGGCGTGTGAGGAGATGGGTGGTGTGTGTGTGTGTGTGGAGATGGGTGGTGTCTGTGTGAGGAGATGAGCGGTGTGTGAAGAGATGGGTGGTGTGTGTATTCTGGTTTTAATGGATGTGAACATGACTTGTCTGTCTTATCATCCAATCCAATCCAACTTTATTTATAGAGCACATTTAAAAACAACCGGGTGGACCAAAGTGCTTTACATCATGTTTGATACACAGAAACACAGTAGCAAATACAGGACAAATAAAAAACAATAAGACAATATGTGAAAAACATGGCTCAATACTTGGTATTAAAACGTCAGGGAGAAATAATGTGTTTTAAGGTGGGATTTAAACAGGCACTGCCTCGATCGTAGAGGGTGGATTAGTCGGGTTCAGGAGTTCCTCAAAGTGCTCCTTCCAACGCTCAACAACCTCCTCAGTTGAGGTCAGCAGTGTCCCTTCCTTGCTGTATACAGCTTGGATGGTCCCCCGCTTTCCCTTCCTGAGGTGTCTGACGGTCTTCCAGAAACACTTTGGTGCCGACCGAAGGTCCTTCTCCATGGTTTCTCCAAACTCCTCCCACACCCGCTGCTTTGCCTTGGTCATGGCCGAAGCCGCAGCCCTCCGGGCCAGTCGATACCCTGCAACTGCTTCTGGAGTCCCCCGGGCTAACATGTCCTGGAAGGCCTCCTTCTGGACAGCTTCCCTGACCACCGCTGTCCACCACGGAGTCCGAGGGTTACCACCCCTTGAGGTACCTAAGGCCCTCAGGCCACAGCTCCCAGCCGCAGCTTTAGCAATGGAGGCTTTGAACACCGACCACTCGTGTTCGATGTCCCCAACCTCCACAGGGATGCCTGAGAAGCTCCGCCGGAGGTGGCAATTGAAATCTCTCCGGACAGGCTCTTCCTCCAGACGTTCCCAGACTATCTTTGGATAAAAGCGTCAGCTAGGCCTTAACGACTAATGTAATGATGTACCACTTGCTTCACTTTATTCCAAATGAGTTATGACCTAAAGCTATAAACATTGTGTCATTAGACCTGCTAAGCTCCCTGTAGCAGGAGTCTAGGCTCCTAGCAGCAGGTGTTCATGGTGATTTTGCAGGCGGAATATTTGAGCGGAGGAGCCGTGCCCGGACGCGGAGAAGTGAGGTCATTCGAAGGTAAGGAATTCAATCCAACATCCAACACAACGGCGTATTCTTTTAAGCGAAAGACAGAAGTATCTTCGGCCTTCTGCGAGTCCGTTCCTCTTCCCCAGGGAACGCGGTGCAGAATAGACTGCTCAAGTGTGATATTACAGTTTCAGTGAAACACACTAATGCACTCGGGCATGCCTTTAGTAGGCCTACAGCTGCAGCTAATGATGGTAATGCGGTCGGAAACGCCTGTTAGAAATAATTATAGCCTATTTCTCTCACCGTGATCCAACTTGTCAGTCATTTTCTTCTGTCAGATGTTCACTGCAGTGTGGCAAACTTGCCCTCTGGAATAGCAATAGATGTGCGAGATCCTTTCTTCACACAATGAACGTCCCTATAGGCTACTTCTGCAGAAAGTAGCATAGCCTATACAACATTTGGAGACGCTGTGTTTTAGCTAGTCTAAGTTAAAGGAGTAGTAAAGGGAAAATGCATGTTTAGCCCTGTTTTAAGGTTGCTTATGATCATATACAATGGTTCAGATCAAAAAGTTGATAAAACTAGCACTTTTGAGAAAGTCTGATAATTGCTCTACCACCGTTTAGGTCATACAATGGATGTGGGTGGGCACTGAAAAATCCTTCTCGATTTCAAAGACAAGAAGCTCACCGAGGGTGTAATTGGTGTCCGTTGGGGTTCTGACATCAAATTCGCCGCAAAGTATGAATCCTGTAGGGTTTTATTGATCATTTTATGAAATCCATTGACTTGTATTGACGCGACCGTTGTAGATGTGTAGATCAATCCGCAGAGGGGTTTCAGGAAGCGGAACTACTTCAAGGTATTGCGCGAGATCGGAATCAGTTCAAGCGGAAGTTTACACACGTATGTGCTGCGACTAAATAGTTCTATGCTAAATATTTAAAAAAGCCTTTCCAGATGAACTAGGCGGGCCCATAGCCAACCTTCTGCCCCTGTCTGCGATCGGCCCCCACACCATTCAGTGAGGTCTGTTTCTAACGCCAGGAACCGTCCGCAGTGTGTTGACCGCTTGGTTAAACCTTAGACATCTCAATCAACAGAGTGGCATGGCTGTCACCCGCTCACCGTCTGTGCGGGTTAAATAGCCTACCCGCCTCTTTAAATACCACATTCCGTGAAAGCGTCCGTCTGCACGACAATAGAGTCATTCTACCGTTTTCATTCTACGGTTTTCCTTCGACACAGATTCACTGGTGGCAACATCAGGTTGGTGACTTGATTCTGGGATAACAAAGGGGAAGCGTTCTATAATGTTTAACCAGTCCTGCGGGGGTCAAGAATGTTGGCCCCTGGTGAGGGAACAGAATTCTTGACGCAACTGACCCCCCCCCCCCAACCCCGCCTCCCCCGTTTGAAGTCGCAGCCTCTCCTCGAGCTCTGATCCCACAACGTCGCAAGCCCTTCTGGGATCCCAGACTGAACTCGGCCTCGAAGAGGTCACCCTCAGTTTACTTTCTCAGAGACACTTGGCACTCGATGAGCGGCAAAGCAACAGAATCTATGCGGCTTAAACTGTTGGGCACAAAAGGCGACTCATCTCTTTCTGGGCGCCGTTGGTAAATAAGAGCGGTGTCCGTGCGTGTGAGGCGCTGCGCGTGCGTGTGAGGCGCTGCGCGTGCGTGTTGATCTGGAGAGAAGGCAAGGCAGTGAAGCTGTGGAGGCCATGGCTGTGATCCCACAAGTCCATCAGTTAAAAAAAAAAAACTTTTTAAAGCTGCCGGGGGTAAAGTTCTGTTCCTTAAATTTTATCCAGATCGTCTCAGAAAGTCTCAGAGGTAGGCTAATGGCAGGTAGCCATGGCGATGGCTGTGATGAACCAGCCCATAATAATACCTCCACTGATGAACCACGCTCTTCTCTTGCCAGTCAGACTGTGATTCGCTGGAAGGCCAGTGGCTCTTTTGTCAGAGCCATGTATCATTTAACCTGGATATAGAGTCCTAAGGCTGCTATTTAACTTCATACTGTTAATTGGAGTGTTAAATGTGATACTAGGTTAGATGTAGAAAGAAAAACCATGTACGTAAATAGTGTGTAAAAAGTGATGTTTTAGTATCTATATCAATCACACACAGGCAATATAAATACGCATACAGGTTTGTTTGTATGCAGTCGGTCCGGGTGCCTTATTGTTCTGATGTTGTCCAATTTTATTTTAGGAATGATTGATTAGCATGACTTAATCAACCTGCTGCATTTTCACCCCAAATATGGACCGTCAACATTCGCTGCCGATATTTAAAAAAAAAAAAATGTAGACAACAAGCTGGAAATCTATTTTAATTTTTCATTGTTTTTGGTGGATTTCTTTTACATTTAATAATGTAAAACAAATCTGTCACTTAAGTTCGTTCCCTCACTATTAGGCACAATCTTTTTAGTTTATCAGCTCGTTGTCTATGATTTAATCCATCAATATTGACACACATAATACGATAATGAGATAGTATGTTTGATTACACATTGATAGCGCAGGGTATATTGTACTGTCCATGATGTATGCGTTAGACCCTGATATCATTCTTGCTTTTATATTATGGAGAAATTATTGGCAGTGAAATAGATTATCTGCAACATATTGCATCATTAGTTATATGTTTATATACGTATTGTATCAGCTTAATACAGCTAAAACGGTCTCAAATAAAACACCTAGAGCTAAAGATGTTTAGTTTTTCAAGCGGTATAGTCTGTAATTTTCCTGTCTTTTTGTGAATTAGTCCTTATTAGTCATTATTCCTAAAGGTAGGCCTATAGCCTATGCCTAAAATATATCAATGCTAGAAATTAATTTACATCGTGCTGATGGCGATGACTTACACAGAAATAGCCTGATATTTTATTTAAAGGTATTACACAGCATACGGCAGTATGAACAGGAATATTAAATATTTTTTGGTTCAATTGAAACAGTAGACTTGGCAACAGAAACACTATGCGCAAACATTTAAAAGTTATAATACTTTAAACTTTTAGTTTTTACACTAATGCGCCATCACGTTTGGAGTAGGCTACAATTATAGTGAGTTATTTTCCCCGATTCTTGTAAATGTAATATATTGTGATTATTTAATTGCAGATTAAACTAAAATGTAGTTTAAAGTTTAAAGATGTGTAGGCTACATTTTCATACCTTATAGCCTACAACATTCCAGACCTGCTGGTTAATTCAGATCAAGTAATCTATGGAGGCTAACTGACATATAATTGCATGGCATTGAACAGTGATTTATTTATTGCGATGTTCCCCACATCCTTTTTAAATGGTTGTTTAATAAGTTCTTAAACATGTGGTATTGGGATTATCAGGCCTGGGAGAAAGCGTTCATCTGATTCTGGCCCACGGGCTTGAATGGGAGCAGCGACGTGCGAAGTGAAGCAGAGTAATTATTGCTTCATAATTGTGTTCTTTTTCTTTTTTTAGCACCGTCTTGCAGGAGAAAACTCACGTTTGGAATCGACGCGGTTGTGACATTTAGGAGGCCGGCCTTTGTGCAGAATAGTTCAAGTTTAAAAAACAAGGCCAATTGAAGCGGTAGAGCTCAAAGCCGGCGCCTTTGTATGAGAACACATTGAGTTTTGATTGGGGACAATGGTGTTTCTCAAATTTCGAGCACAAACCCATACTCCATCTGTGATCTCAATGAGCGGCTATTCATCAGAGCCTCTTTTCTGCGCCGTTCGTTTGGAAAGGAAGGCAGATGTGGAGGTAGCGCGAGAGACTGCGTTTTAATTGGCTGCTGCTGCATGTGTGTGGACGGACACACACACACACAACTTAAGCACACGCTGAAATTGCTGATTTGTCGAATTGGCAGATTGTTGGCCAATATGCACATCTTATTGGTGTAGTGTAATTGTGGACACCTAAATCAAGGAACTATATGAGCTATCCTTAAGGATGCATAGTTGTAGCCTAACTCACTCAATGTAAAGCAATGAGACGATAAACTCTGCAAATCTGCCTTGAGGGCAAAAGAAACGGCTTTAAAAAGAAAAAAAAGGATTGTGAATGGAGAGAGAGAGAAGGGGGGGGGGCACAGTGAGAGGCAGCCAAAGGCTTTGGCAGAAGAGGTCCTTTAAATCTTTGAAATATTCATATGGAATGTCAGGGTTACCCCCATTTAGAAATGAGTGCCGTTGGAGCGGGTGCGGAGTGAGGGTGGAGAGGCTCTTAGAGACCCTCGAGCTTGAGTGTTTGTTCGAGGAGACGCACACGGCTGGCCTGGCCGGGTTGACATGGGCCACTGATACTCTGCACTAATGGATAAAATATCGACTCATAGGCTACCGTTCTTTTAGCCATTTTTGAATTTATAGCATACTGTGTTGATTGTGTGAGGTCATGTGCCATGAGCTGAGAACTATTTCAATTAGAAACGGCTATAGCAAATAGGTCTGTTTCATCATCCTTATGGGATTTTTTTGTAGGCCTATATTCAAATGTCCTGTGAAAAACATTCGATGGAAACCCCAGTTTTGTTGCTTTTTGTGCGTAATTACGCATCGCTTCACTTCACTTGTAACAAATAAACAAGTGGAGTATTTTGAGGACTTTGGGTTCTCCTCCGGTTTTGTTCATCTCTGTGTTTAAAGGAATGCCCGCGTCCGCTGAGGACTCTGTAATCGCCGGGGCCCGGTGTGAACCTGAGGTTAACAACCTAATGAGCACTTGGTGAGCAGATGGAGCGTGTAAATACGCGCCGTTTTTCCCAAACCCATACGCCGCTTACGCAGCCTGTTGTATATCTGCTACTCTAACCTCCGCCTTGTTCAATCGTATCCGCGGTTTCAGCGAGAGACCCCAGGAGGCAACCCGGGTCCAACCGTGCCGAGGCAGGGCAGCGACAGCGAGAGAGGTCGCTCGAATACCCCACCAGGGTGCAGGGGGAGCGGAAACATGCTGCTACACATGTTGGGTCAAGCATCTCTTTTGTTGAGTGGTAAAAAGGTGTAAAACCCCAGTTGTCTGTAGCCTTTCTGCAAGAAATGAAAGCAGCCCATCACTTTTTGATAGGCCTAATGAACTGTTCAAATAATGTTGAATTTCTTAAGTGCGCACAGTCACTTTTAACGCACGGGGACATTTAATTGGAAACCGTGGAAAGACTGGGAAGAGAATTTTGAATTTCAAAGGCGAACCAGCTCAACTTAATTGGTATTTTAATTCATATAAAACAAGCTGTAGCCTACATATTGTAGAAATCAAATATGAGTGGTGGCCTACAGGCTCTTTGGCACATTGGGTCATCATTCATGTAGGCTATGCATCTATTTTTCCCCATCTCTTGCCAACAGTTTTACTGAATGATTTTCAGGAACATTTTCGACTGTGACTTGATGAAGCCTCACTGTGAACAACGCCTAGGCTATAGAACTACCAATGACGCGCCACTATCTGAAACAATAGAAAAAATAAATTTGTTTTCCCCCACTTGAAAAGTTCTCCAATTAAGTTATTGACGTTTTTTTATTGCTCTCATATCTCCATAATATAACATAATTAGGCTATAACTAGTTATTAGGATATCTTATGTTTATTTAGTCTGTTTTGTTGTTGCACAAGCCTACTCGACCAACTCTCATCAACGAATTCTGTAGGCCTACCGTTACCGTGTGGTCACCGAGGTGAAAATGAGTCTGATGTGGTTTACATAGCGTAGCTCCTCACATTAGTCTACCGCTATTTACTGCAGGAACCTGAAATTACTCTTTGGCTGGCAATTCTAATTCGTGTGATCCCAGTCAGGATAATTACTTTGAATGTCAGAAAGATGTAGTTTAATATCGTCTCTATTAGTCTTGGTGAGGTAATTAAGGTGCAGATGACATTTGCTGACTGAGATTCAGAAGGTAAACAGAGCAGCTCCGCGTGAGCAGGGCAGAGGAGAGGGAGCTCGAGCACATGGCCCGGCTGAGCGGCAGGTTATTATAACCTGTACTATAACCTGTATTATAACCTGTATTATAACCTATACACATGAAGGAGGAGACGGTGTTATAACCTGTATTATAACCTGTACACACGGGAGGAGGAGACGGTGTTATAACCTGTATTATAACCTGTACACACGGAGGAGGAGACGGTGTTATAACCTGTATTATAACCTGTACACACGGAGGAGGAGACGGTGTTATAACCTGTATTATAACCTATACACACGGAGGAGGAGACGGTGTTATAACCTGTATTATAACCTGTACACACGGAGGAGGAGACGGTGTTATAACCTGTATTATAACCTGTATTATAACCTGTACACACGGAGGGGGAGACGGTCTTATAACCTGTATACACACGTAGGAGAGACGGCGATAATGATATATTGGTAGCAATAATGGGGTGTTCAGGTAGAGCTCACCTCAATATGAAAGTTTAGTTTGTTGTGGAAAATTGCGTATTAGGCTAGAATCTATTCAACACAACTCGTTGTTAAATAAATTCAGTGACCTAACAGGTGGAGCCGTTTTTTATATATATATATATATAGGCTATATATATATATATCTTGTGACCGGTTTGTTGAAAGTTAATTGGCTAAAACAGTCAAATTGTGGTCAAGTAGGCCTATAGCCTAGGCTACAAAGCATTTCTATGGCCTACTTAGATGTAACTAGGCCTATATCACATGTATTTCACTCGCGCGTTTATCCACTGAACAGAAGCTGATTATTATAGTTGAGTAGTAGGCCTAGCCTATCTTGGGCTGATAACGTTGAGATGGATAAATTATCGTTGATAAATTTAGATCCTCCCCCAAGGCCACATGGTCAAAATATCGTTTTATATTGTCGACCAATCAAAGTGTAGATGGCTAATGCAGATAATGCAGCTGAGATCCTGGAGCCCCAGGCCGCCCTGTAGCGCTGCAGCCTCGGCTCGTCCGGCCAGCCGTCTCATAGATCACTCTGTTCCAAAACCACATTCTTTTTGTTCTTCTTAATTTTTGGAGGTTTTGAAATTAAATAATGAAGACAATTTACTATGACAATTAATTTCGCCAAATCGTAGGCTATAGCTTGTTAGGCTATTATGCCCATTCAGTTTTAATTTTATACAGAATAAAATTAAAATAAAATTCACGTTTTTAAAGCCATATTATTCGATTTTCTGTGTAGGCTACAATTTGAATAGGCTATTTATTTTGAGGAAGAATATCTTGAAAAGGAAACAATGCTCTACTGAACAATTAACATCAAATAATTTACAAAGAGTTTAGTCTAAGTGGAAATTAATAGGCAAACGGGTAGACCCATGTATGAATGGTGCAAACAGTATTTATTAATTGGCCTACAGTAGGATATTCAGTTCACTGTGATACACATATTCCTAGATGAACTTCTGCCAAGGTTGTGAATGAGCTGCCGCAGGCTAGATGACTTGTAGTTAACTGACGAGAAACCAGAATGACAAGCAGAAATAATTTAAAGATGATTATTCTTGAATAGCCTATTTAAAACTTTTAAGTAGCCTATAGCTAATATGACAACTAATCTTTATCCCATGATCGTTTTCAGCACGTCACACATTACAGTCAAACACGTTACTGCAACACAAGTGTCTACAGCTTAGTGGCTTTTCTGACATGAAAGTCATTACTTATATCCTGTATATAACTATAACTGTTTATACCATAACTCTTAAATTGTAAAATAATTTATTTAAGATGGGCTACAATCGAAAATCACGTCTAGGCTATGTATTTGTGTTATAACGATTCCAAATATGAGTTATTAATGCATTAATTTGTCCTCTTTCCCACCTTCATTTCTGAAATATAGATGAACACAAACATCGATTTGCATCTCAAATCAAATATGTAGCCTATATTATATAGCCTAGTCTTTATAGGCTGGTCTACAACGGAAAAAAATGAGGACGCACGATTAATCAAGTTTGCAAAAAAGTAAATGAATAGCCTACACATTCTCCATGCTGTTGCTATTGTCATAAGCTAATGAATAAAGACACCCTTTCTTCCGCCCACATCGAGCGAATATTGAGTAGATTTATAGTCTAGACGCTGTTTTCCCACAAGGAAGCGGTTATATGATCAACTCCTACGAGGCCACTAGGCTACTTCGACGGTTTGAATCAAGATATAAATGCGACTTACCTTTGGAGGTCGACAGAGTTAAATAAAAGTGACGTAATCGACAGGCTGACTTTAATTGTCTCTGGGAAAAAAAGTGTAAATAAAATATCCTTGAGATAAACAAATTGTATAGGCTACCTGAGGTGATGCACGTGGCACCAATAATATCTGGCCTATTAAATAATCAATAATAAAACAAAACACAGGTTAGACATGTTTATAGCTTTTCACATCAATGACAATGAAGTGTAACCTATTATGCAAGTAGTCTATAAATTTGGGGTTCTGTTACAATTATATTTAGTCATGTTAAATACAAAATAGCAGATGCGAAATTGCTAGTGCATTTATATTTAATTTCTTCGTTGATAAATATCTATTTTAACCTTCCAGGACCCTCTCCAGATTCTAAACACTTGTTAGTTGAGAAAGAACTCAGGTGGACACTGTAGAAAAAGGAAGAAGCCAATCAGATTCCACCTTCCCCCTTTGGCCAATGACAGACGCCACATTGTTGTCAAATTTGTCTAATGAAAACGTAGGGCAACAATAGACAGAGAGAGAGGGAGAGAGAGAGAGGGAGAGAGAGAGAGAGTATGTGTGAGGGTTCTGTATCCACTCACAATCTCCTGAGGAAGTTAGTGTCTCACGCTGCTTCGAGTAGCAACCTCGGCTCCTTTCGGAGAAATCAACTTTAGGAAGGGGGGGGAGAAAGTTGGCCGCACTGGTTGACGCACTTGGATACTATTTGGAGTCTTAACACGATCAAGTATTGTTTTGCAATATTGTGTACACCTTTGCCTGGTTTTACTTATTTGGCGACATCTTTATGGTCTCGGTGACATTTTTCGTACGTTTCCGTCAATGGGCAGGCAACATAGATCGTTAACTTTAGACATGTTAACAACTGCTCGGCTGGTGTGAACGGGTCCACGTAAAACAAAAACCTCAAACTCCGCATCAAGAAATCAAGCTATCATCAAGCGACATTTCCCAAGTGATTGTGTGCAAAGCTGTCGGTGAACGAGGGTATGGATCTGAGACCAGAACACCCCGCGGCGTCCTCAGGCTCCCAGATCCACCACGGGGCACTATCGGTGGCGGCCGGATCCATTCCGGTCTCCATGGCCAGCAGCCTCCTCCGGGGTCAACCGTTACTCCTGCGCGCTACCGAGAAGTATCCTCGTACCCCGAAATGCGCCCGCTGCAGGAACCACGGCGTGGTCTCCGCTCTGAAGGGCCACAAGCGCTACTGCCGCTGGAAGGACTGTATGTGCGCCAAGTGCACCCTGATAGCCGAGCGGCAGCGCGTCATGGCGGCGCAGGTGGCTTTGCGCAGGCAGCAGGCGCAGGAGGAGAACGAGGCCCGGGAGCTGCAGCTCCTGTACGGGACGGCCGAGGGGCTCGCCTTGGCAGCCGCAAACGGCATCATCCCCCCCAGACAGAACTACGAGGTGTTCGGCTCCGTCAGCAGCGAGAGCAACTCCGGTGAGTGGATGAATCACACGGGGCCATGATTCTCTGTCATGGCTAATAACACACTGCCCTGAATTTTGTGTGAAATAATGCTGGCGTAGAGGTTATTATATGCGTAAAGGTTAGGCCTACTTTTTGTGCGTAAAGAGAGTTATATTGTTGTTTTAGTATTAGAGACGTAACATTAAACAACCTAGGTGTTAATACCCTGTTTTATAAGAGAATATATTCAATTAAAGTTACATTCAGTTCAGTTGGAGAGATGGTATCTTGACTAAATAGAAGGGTTAGGGCACTGAAAGTTACCAAGTAACATTGGCTCCTTGTAGACTACAGGCTGATGTAGACAACCTCACGTTGTTGTATTTTCTTATTATTTTGTGTGGTCTGTCTTACAGATTCAAGTCTTCAAAAGTATGAGATGTTCCCAAAGACCCAAATTCTGGGATTGGGGAACCCTCATCAGAATGTGGGGAAATCTGTGTCCACCGACAATGATTCTGTCCCGGGCATGTCCTCTCCAGACGTCCGCCACGGCTCGGGCTCTGAGAACGGCGACGGCGAGTCATTCGTCAGCTCCCCCGTGTCCAGAGCCCTGAAGGACGGGGAGGACACCCCGGGCTCCGTCAGCCCGCTGGGCTCCGAGTCGGGCTCGGAGACGGACAAAGACGACCAGGAGCCGTCGCCGTCGTCCACCGCCTCCCGGCAGATGAACGCCATGGACATCCTGACCCGCGTGTTCCCCAGCCACAAGCGCAGCGTGCTGGAGCTGGTCCTGCAGGGCTGCGGGAAGGACGTGGTCCAGGCTATCGAGCAGATCCTCAACACCAGCGGTCAGCCCAAGGCCGCTGAGGAGACGTGGACGGCGGAGCGCATGCTCCAGAGCGTCCACCACCCGCCTCTCTCCTCCAACCCGCGGCCCGTGCTGCCGGCCGCAATGACCCTGAGCAACCGCTCCGCCTTCTCCCCGCTGCAGCCCAACATGCCGCACTTCGGCACGGACCCCAGCACCTACCCTCTGGGGGCCCATCTAGGGCTCAACCCGCTGAGGCTGGCCTACTCGGCCCACAGCCGGGGGCTGGCCTTCATGACGCCCTACTCCACCACGGGGCTGATGCCGGCGCTGGGGTTCAGGCCCCCGATGGACTACGCCTTCAGCGACCTCATCCGGGACAGGACACTCTTGCACAAGGACCAGAGCTATGTCAACGGTCTGTACGGACCGCTGGTCAACAACAACCCGGACAAACCCTGAAGAGAACGTGGGTTGAGAATATAGACACATTCCGGGAGGGACTATGTATTTGTAGCCAAAAGTGTTGAGTGTTGTGGAGAAGATCTGATCTGTGGTGTGTTTGGCTAAGACCCGCTGTAAATATGACCCTGCTGTTATACCAGTCTACCTGCCTGACTGCGTGACAAACCACTTCAATATTATGTAATCTCGTTTATTGTGGCTATAACGCCCCAGTCAATACCAGTATGAAATCTGGAAATAGCCTATATCCTTGACGAAAATGTTTTTCATGTTTTGTCTGAAAGCATTAGGCTACTACGAGGCTGTTTTCCAAGGTAAATAGGCAGTTGAACTAATAGGGATATTCATATAATGGCAACGATAACTTTTAATACCACGCGCACTTGGAGTTACCGGGCCCACTAAACGCATTTGGTGGTTTTGTGAATTGTGCAGTTTTGTCAGATTCTTCGATATGTTTTTTTTATCCATCAATAATTGTTGGATAGTCTTGCAGAAACACGGTGCAATGATGACGTATTCGAGTCATTCTTGAAGAAAGAAACCATTTGTAACGTTAGTCGGTCGTTTTCGTTACGCACACACTAGTGGGGGGAACCACGGTATTCCTTTGTAGTTTACTGAACGTTGAACATTATAACCTTAAAACTTAACTGTAAAACTTGAACTAATGATGTATTGCCACCCTCTTATTTCGGTATCTTAATAATTTTCTCTAAATATGTATAGTGTATAATGCATTCGATTATATAAGATAATTCTATTATAACTCACCTAACTCTTTCCATCGTTTATCAGCTGAAATATTTCTCTCTTGGTGAAATGGCATAATTAGGTTAGTGCTGAATTAAATGGCTCTTCTCATGTTGCAAGCTGTACCGTCACATTGTATATGAATTTGCTGGGAATAAATGTTATTTTATACAAAAATATCTCGTTTAAATATCATGCATTGTTATTGTTTTATAAACGGACATGTTATCAGTAGCCTATATCGATTTTTAGTAAGGTAGGTTTTTACATTTTCGTATCCTAGCGTATCGTCATAGGCGGCGGCCTACAGTTCTATTTTGTTCCAAACATTTTATTGTCTCTTGCTTTACAGGTGCAGTATCCGCGCTCGCTTAGGTTATAACTTATAGTTAAATAATTACAGTAGGCCTATATTATTTTTGCCTTGGATTACCTAATATTCTTACATGCCCGGTTAGGGTAGATTTGGATCAGAATAGTAGGCTACATACAGATTTTACATCCAAAATTTTAAGAAAGATATGAGGCTTTTAAGAGATTCACACAGGTAGCCTACGATACCCAGTTAAAGACAGATTTAGCATAGCTGTTCATAAGCGTGTTTCAGACGTTCATATGATGCCGTGAAACGAAGAAATCTTTTTGTTCTCACAGCAGAACCGCAGTCTTAATGCTCCCAATGCTCTTCACTTTATGAAACGGAAATTTATCAGGCAGAACCGAATGTTGTAAACTTTAACATTTCTTTTTTCTACCTTTTTTATTTTTAATATAAACGCCTACTTTTGACTGGATATTATTTGTTATATAAATTAAATAATTATTGGGCTACGTAGGCTAGGCCTATAGCATAATATTGCCCATCTATCAAGCCTGACACCCTCGCCAAGGCTTCACGTCTTCATGTTGCTCTTGAATAGAAATAGACCTAATACTAATGACACACATATTATATTAACTTCCATTTCAAAGACTTTGGCCCTCTTTACAAACAAATATGAAAGGAGAGATCCGAGTTTGAGAGTTTCACTTGGTGTAGCCTATTCGACCAACGGGCACCGTTTCTAACCAGTAGCCTAGTGGGCGAATACCTGTCTTCAGTGGTAGTAGTAGCCTATAGTAGCCTACATGCTGCTTGCAGATTTGTGAACACTGGGTTGTGAACCCCACTGTCTGCGTCAGAATCACCATGTGACCCATCCAGACCTCGGAGGTGCTGTCTATCCCACCAGGCTGGATCATGATCATCCAATCCGTCCGGGCCATGGAGGTATAATATAAACTGGAGACGGCATTGAAAATGGCTGCCTATTCATTTCAATGAAAGTTGCTCACCGGCGCATGAAGCCATTTGACGTAGTGGCCAAAGCTCGGTATTGCAAGTCACGTGACGGCATGTGGCCCAAGACCCTTATTTCCCATGGTTTGTGGATTATGATAGATAGGGCTAGAAAAGGAAAACAAAATTTTTCTGGGTATCATTCAGCATCAGAGACCAATCTAATCAATATAAACTTTTAATTCAATTGTTTTTTTTTGTTTTTGAAGCCACCAATACCTGTATCGAGCCCATTTGAAACGTGCTGTGAACGAGCCTCGGGGACGCTGGGCGTGCGTTCATGAGTCCTGCGAACTCGGCGGAAAACGCGTCACCATAGGAAGACCCGCCCTACTCTGCCTCTGATTGGATAGGAAGTCATATGTAATGACGTCGGCTAACATTTGCTATGCTTTTAGCAATGAAGCTGCTATGATCATGCTAATCATAGATATGAACGTATGTCTATGATGCAAATGATCATGACATGTGGTTTCTTTAGGACATCGTTGGAAAAGATCTAGAGGGTAAGTGGGTCTATGTTGAATAACTTGGCTAACATTATCTAATGTTATATTTCATATATTAACGTCAACTGTATTGATAGGCTAGGTAGCTATGCTAACGGTAGCTAATGCTAACGGCTTAGGGTTAACGTTAGTTAATGCTAACGTTACGTTCTGAGGTCTCAGATGTATTTCAATTTTAACATAATGTTGAGCATGCTCAATGTGACATTGTTCATACATTGATTACAGTCTGTAATCTTGTCTGCCGTTATTTAGCTATAGTGGGCTGATGCTTGCTGCTGCTACTATAGCATTTGCCACATTATACATCAAATTAATCAAGCATGGTTATTGTTATTACCTGAAGGCATTATTACCATTGCAAGTAAGCATGCCATGTATATGCCATGCCTGAAAATCGAATTAATATTGTGATTCTTCACCATCATAGCTCATTGTACATTAATATAATCATTCTCCTTGCTTTTGCTAATCTCTTTTATCAAACTTTATGCTAGGAAAGAAATCTGGCTGTGATTCGTCGCTAGTGCTCATCAAGACTGTTGTCATCTCCCGCCTGGACTCCTGCAACTCCCTACTTGCTGCCATCCTGCAGCGTTGGCCATCAGACTCCTGGAGAAAGCTGCTGCTGACCTGGTGTTCAACAGCCCCATGCTCTTCCACACAACTTCCCTACTCCGTTCTCAGCACTGGCTCCCTGCGCTGTCCCATCCAGTTTAGGACTGTGGTGCAAGCCTACAGGGCAAATGAACAGCTCCCTCCTACCTCCAGGCTGTGGTCAAGCTCTGCTGCCTTGAGGTGATTGGTTCCCCAGTTGCTCCAAGCCCCCCTACGGCAGATTGGCGTGGCCATGGCTTTTTTCTGTCCTGGCCTCACAGCCTCACTACATACCTGTGAATGTTCAGGAAGATTGTAGATAAAAATAAATTTGGTCTGAAAAAAAACCCGCCATACATACCCCTTATGTTTTTTTTCAGCTGGAAATAATTAGATTTGTCACTGCTCGGCCTAGGAATGGACTAGACACACCTGGGTGGCAGATCTCTGATCAGAATGGCTTGTACTACATACCTGTGAATGTTCATGAAGATTGTAGATAGAAATAAATTTGGTCTGAAAAAAAACCGCCATACATACACCTTATGTTTTTTTTCAGCTGGAAATAATTAGATTTGTCACTGCTTGGCCTAGGAATGGACTAGTAACCCATGGGTGGCAGATCTCTGATCAGAATTTCTTGTACTACATGCCTGTGAATGTTCATGAAGATTGTAGATAAAAATAAATTTGGTCTGAAAAAAATGCCATACATACCCCTTACGTTTTTTTTCAGGTGGAAATAATTAAATTTGTCACTGCTCAGCCTAGGACTGGACTAGACACTCATGGGTGGCAGATCTCTGATCAGAATTTCTTGTACTACATGCCTGTGAATGTTCATGAAGATTGTAGATAAAAATAAATTTGGTCTGAAAAAAAAACCGCCATACATACCCCTTATGTTTTTTTTCAGCTGGAAATAATTAGATTTGTCACTGCTTGGCCTAGGAATGGACTAGTAACCCATGGGTGGCAGATCTCTGATCAGAATTTCTTGTACTACATGCCTGTGAATGTTCATGAAGATTGTAGATAGAAATAAATTTGGTCTGAAAAAAATGCCATACATACCCCTTACGTTTTTTTTCAGGTGGAAATAATTAAATTTGTCACTGCTGGCCTAGGAATGGACTAGACACATCTGGGTGGCAGATCTCTGATCAAAATGGCTTGTACTACTTACCTGTGAATGTTCATGAAGATTGTAGATATAAATAAATTTGGTCTGAAAAAAAAAACGCCATACCCCTTATGTTTTTTTTCAGCTGGAAATAATTAGATTTGTCACTGCTTGGCCTAGGAATGGACTAGTAACCCATGGGTGGCAGATCTCTGATCAGAATTTCTTGTACTACATGCCTGTGAATGTTCAGGAAGATTGAAGATAAAAATAAATTTGGTCTGAAAAAAAAATACGCCATACATACCCCTTATGTTTTTTTTCAGCTGGAAATAATTAGATTTGTCACTGCTCGGCCTAGGAATGGACTAGACACCCATGGGTGGCAGATCTCTGATCAGAATGGCTTGTACTACATGCCTGTGGATGTTCATGAAGATTGTAGATAAAAATAAATTTGGTCTGAAAAAAAAAACGCCATACCCCTTATGTTTTTTTTCAGGTGGAAATAATTAGATTTGTCACTGCTCGGCCTGGGACTGGACTAGACACACCTGGGTGGCAGATTTAATTATTTCCACCTGAAAAAAAACGTAAGGGGTATGTATGGCTTTTTTTTTTTCAGACCAAATTTATTTTTATCTACAATCTTCGTGAACATTCACAGGTATGTAGTACAAGCCATTCTGATCAGAGATCTGCCACCCAGGTGTGTCTAGTCCAGTCCTAGGCCGAGCAGTGACAAATGTAATTATTTCCACCCGAAAAAAAACGTAAGGGGTATGTATGGTGTTTTTTTTTCCAGACCAAATTTATTTGTATCTACAATCTTCATGAACATTCACAGGTATGTAGTACAAGCCATTCTGATCAGAGATCTGCCAACCAGATGTGTTTAGTCCAGAGTTAGGCCGAGCAGTGACAAATCTAATTATTTCCAGCTGAAAAAAAACATAAGGGGTATGTATGGCATTTTTTTTTTCAGACCAAATTTATTTCTATCTACAATCTTCATGAACATTCACGTAGTATAAGCCATTCTGATCTGTCACTGCTCGGCCTAGGAATGGACTAGACACCCATGGGTGGCAGATCTCTGATCAGAATGGCATGTACTACATACCTGTGAATGTTCATGAAGATTGTAGATAGAAATAAATTTGGTCTGAAAACAAAAAAGCCATACATACCCCTTACGTTTTTTTTCAGGTGGAAATAATTAGATTTGTCACTGCTCGGCCTAGGACTGGACTAGACACATCTGGGTGGCAGATCTCTGATCAGAATGGCTTGTACTACATACCTGTGAATGTTCATGAAGATTGTAGATAGAAATAAATTTGGTCTGAAAAAAAAAAAGCCATACATACCCCTTAGGTTTTTTTTCAGGTGGAAATAATTAGATTTGTCACTGCTCGGCCTAGGACTGGACTAGACACATCTGGGTGGCAGATCTCTGATCTGAATGGCTTGTACTACATACCTGTGAATGTTCATGAAGATTGTAGATTAAAATAAATTTGGTCTGAAAAAAAAAATGCCATACCCCTTACGTTTTTTTTCAGGTGGAAATAATTAAATTTGTCACTGCTCGGCCTAGGACTGGACTAGACACATCTGGGAGGCAGATCTCTGATCAGAATGGCTTGTACTACATACCTGTGAATGTTCATGAAGATTGTAGATAGAAATAAATTTGGTCTGAAAAAAAAAATGCCATACATACCCCTTACGTTTTTTTTCAGGTGGAAATAATTAAATTTGTCACTGTTCGGCCTAGGAATGGACTAGACACCCATGGGTGGCAGATCTCTGATCAGAATGGCTTGTACTACATACCTGTGAATGTTCATGAAGATTGTAGATAGAAATAAATTTGGTCTGAAAAAAAAAATGCCATACATACCCCTTACGTTTTTTTTCAGGTGGAAATAATTAGATTTGTCACTGCTCGGCCTAGGAATGGACTAGACACCCATTGGTGGCAGATCTCTGATCAGAATGGCTTGTACTACATACCTGTGAATGTTCATGAAGATTGTAGATAGAAATAAATTTGGTCTGAAAACAAAAAGCCATACATACCCCTTACGTTTTTTTTCAGGTGGAAATAATTAAATTTGTCACTGCTCGGCCTAGGACTGGACTAGACACATCTGGGTGGCAGATCTCTGATCAGAATGGCTTGTACTACATACCTGTGAATGTTCATGAATATTGTAGATTGAAATAAATTTGGTCTGAAAAAAAAAATGCCATACATACCCCTTACGTTTTTTTTTAGGTGGAAATAATTAAATTTGTCACTGCTCGGCCTAGGACTGGACTAGACACACCTGGGTGGCAGATCTCTGATCAGAATGGCTTGTACTACATACCTGTGAATGTTCATGAAGATTGTAGATAGAAATAAATTTGGTCTGAAAAAAAAAATGCCATACATACCCCTTACGTTTTTTTTCAGGTGGAAATAATTCAATTTGTCACTGCTCGGCCTAGGACTGGACTAGACACATCTGGGTGGCAGATCTCTGATCAGAATGGCTTGTACTACATACCTGTGAATGTTCATGAAGATTGTAGATAGAAATAAATTTGGTCTGAAAAAAAAAATGCCATACATACCCCTTACGTTTTTTTTCAGGTGGAAATAATTAAATTTGTCACTGCTCGGCCTAGGACTGGACTAGACACACCTGGGTGGCAGATCTCTGATCAGAATGGCTTGTACTACATACCTGTGAATGTTCATGAAGATTGTAGATAGAAATAAATTTGGTCTGAAAAAAATGCCATACATACCCCTTACGTTTTTTTTCAGGTGGAAATAATTAAATTTGTCACTGCTCGGCCTAGGAATGGACTAGACACCCATGGGTGGCAGATCTCTGATCAGAATGGCTTGTACTACATACCTGTGAATGTTCATGAAGATTGTAGATAGAAATAAATTTGGTCTGAAAAAAAAAATGCCCTACATACCCCTTACGTTTTTTTTCAGGTGGAAATAATTAAATTTGTCACTGCTCAGCCTAGGACTGGACAAGACACCCATGGGTGGCAGATCTCTGATCAGAATGGCTTGTACTACATGCTTGTGAATGTTCATGAAGATTGTAGATAAAAATAAATTTGGTCTGAAAAAAAAAACGCCATACATACCCCTTACGTTTTTTTTCAGGTGGAAATAATTAAATTTGTCACTGCTTGGCCTAGGAATGGACTAGACACCCATAGGTGGCAGATCCCTGATCAGAAAGGCTTGTACTACACACCTGTGAATGTTCATGAAGATTGCAGATAAAAATAAATTTGGTCTTAAAAAAAAAAACACCATACATACCCCTTACGTTTTTTTTCAGGTGGAAATAATTAAATTTGTCACTGCTCGGCCTAGGACTGGACAAGACACCCATGGGTGGCAGATCTCTGATCAGAATGGCTTGTACTACATGCTTGTGAATGTTCATGAAGATTGTAGATAAAAATAAATTTGGTCTGAAAACAAAAACGCCATACATACCCCTTACGTTTTTTTTCAGGTGGAAATAATTAAATTTGTCACTGCTTGGCCTAGGAATGGACTAGACACCCATGGGTGGCAGATCCCTGATCAGAAAGGCTTGTACTACACACCTGTGAATGTTCATGAAGATTGCAGATAAAAATAAATTTGGTCTTAAAAAAAAAAACACCATACATACCCCTTACGTTTTTTTTCAGGTGGAAATAATTAAATTTGTCACTGCTCGTCCTGGGACTGGACTAGACACCCATGGGTGGCAGATCTCTGATCAGAATGGCTTGTACTACATACCTGTGAATGTTCATGAAGATTGTAGATAGAAATAAATTTGGTCTGAAAAAAAAAATGCCCTACATACCCCTTACGTTTTTTTTCAGGTGGAAATAATTAAATTTGTCACTGCTCAGCCTAGGACTGGACAAGACACCCATGGGTGGCAGATCTCTGATCAGAATGGCTTGTACTACATGCTTGTGAATGTTCATGAAGATTGTAGATAAAAATAAATTTGGTCTGAAAAAAAAAACGCCATACATACCCCTTACGTTTTTTTTCAGGTGGAAATAATTAAATTTGTCACTGCTTGGCCTAGGAATGGACTAGACACCCATAGGTGGCAGATCCCTGATCAGAAAGGCTTGTACTACACACCTGTGAATGTTCATGAAGATTGCAGATAAAAATAAATTTGGTCTTAAAAAAAAAAACACCATACATACCCCTTACGTTTTTTTTCAGGTGGAAATAATTAAATTTGTCACTGCTCGGCCTAGGACTGGACAAGACACCCATGGGTGGCAGATCTCTGATCAGAATGGCTTGTACTACATGCTTGTGAATGTTCATGAAGATTGTAGATAAAAATAAATTTGGTCTGAAAACAAAAACGCCATACATACCCCTTACGTTTTTTTTCAGGTGGAAATAATTAAATTTGTCACTGCTTGGCCTAGGAATGGACTAGACACCCATGGGTGGCAGATCCCTGATCAGAAAGGCTTGTACTACACACCTGTGAATGTTCATGAAGATTGCAGATAAAAATAAATTTGGTCTTAAAAAAAAAAACACCATACGTTTTTTTTCAGGTGGAAATAATTAAATTTGTCACTGCTCGTCCTGGGACTGGACTAGACACACCTGGGTGGCAGATCTCTGATCAGAATGGCTTATACTACATACCTGTGAATGTTCATGAAGATTGTAGATAGAAATAAATTTGGTCTGAAAAAAAAATGCCATACATACCCCTTACGTTTTTTTTCAGGTGGAAATAATTAAATTTGTCACTGCTCGGCCTAGGACTGGACTAGACAGCCATGGGTGGCAGATCTCTGATCAGAATGGCTTGTACTACATACCTGTGAATGTTCATGAAGATTGTAGATAGAAATAAATTTGGTCTGAAAAAAAAATGCCATACATACCCCTTACGTTTTTTTTCAGGTGGAAATAATTAAATTTGTCACTGCTCGTCCTGGGACTGGACTAGACACACCTGGGTGGCAGATCTCTGATCAGAATGGCTTATACTACATACCTGTGAATGTTCATGAAGATTGTAGATAGAAATAAATTTGATCTGAAAAAAAAAATGCCATACATACCCCTTACGTTTTTTTTCAGGTGGAAATAATTAAATTTGTCACTGCTCGGCCTAGGAATGGACTAGACAGCCATGGGTGGCAGATCTCTGATCAGAATGGCTTGTACTACATACCTGTGAATGTTCATGAAGATTGTAGATAGAAATAAATTTGGTCTGAAAAAAAAATGCCATACATTCCCCTTAGGTTTTTTTTCAGGTGGAAATAATTAGATTTGTCACTGCTCGGCCTAGGACTGGACTAGACACATCTGGGTGGCAGATCTCTGATCAGAATGGCTTGTACTACATACCTGTGAATGTTCATGAAGATTGTAGATTAAAATAAATTTGGTCTGAAAAAAAAAAAGCCATACCCCTTACGTTTTTTTTCAGGTGGAAATAATTAAATTTGTCACTGCTCGGCCTAGGACTGGACTAGACACATCTGGGAGGCAGATCTCTGATCAGAATGGCTTGTACTACATACCTGTGAATGTTCATGAAGATTGTAGATAGAAATAAATTTGGTCTGAAAAAACAAATGCCATACATACCCCTTACGTTTTTTTTCAGGTGGAAATAATTAAATTTGTCACTGCTCGGCCTAGGAATGGACTAGACACCCATGGGTGGCAGATCTCTGATCAGAATGGCTTGTACTACATACCTGTGAATGTTCATGAAGATTGTAGATAGAAATAAATTTGGTCTGAAAAAAAAAAAGCCATACATACCCCTTACGTTTTTTTTCAGGTGGAAATAATTAGATTTGTCACTGCTCGGCCTAGGAATGGACTAGACACCCATGGGTGGCAGATCTCTGATCAGAATGGCTTGTACTATATACCTGTGAATGTTCATGAAGATTGTAGATAGAAATAAATTTGGTCTGAAAACAAAAAAGCCATACATACCCCTTACGTTTTTTTTCAGGTGGAAATAATTAGATTTGTCACTGCTCGGCCTAGGACTGGACTAGACACATCTGGGTGGCAGATCTCTGATCAGAATGGCTTGTACTACATACCTGTGAATGTTCATGAAGATTGTAGATTAAAATAAATTTTGTCTGAAAAAAAAAAAGCCATACAAACCCCTTATGTTTTTTTTCAGCTGGAAATAATTAGATTTGTCACTGCTCGGCCTAGGACTGGACTAGACACACCTGGGTGGCAGATCTCTGATCAGAATGGCTTGTACTACATACCTGTGAATGTTCATGAAGATTGTAGATAGAAATAAATTTGGTCTGAAAAAAAAAATGCCATACATACCCCTTACGTTTTTTTTCAGGTGTAAATAATTAAATGTGTCACTGCTCGGCCTAGGACTGGACTAGACACACCTGGGTGGCAGATCTCTGATCAGAATGGCTTGTACTACATACCTGTGAATGTTCATGAAGATTGTAGATAGAAATAAATTTGGTCTGAAAAAAAAAATGCCATACATACCCCTTACGTTTTTTTTCAGGTGGAAATAATTAAATTTGTCACTGCTCGGCCTAGGACTGGACTAGACACATCTGGGTGGCAGATCTCTGATCAGAATGGCTTGTACTACATACCTGTGAATGTTCATGAATATTGTAGATTGAAATAAATTTGGTCTGAAAAAAAAAATGCCATACATACATACCCCTTACGTTTTTTTTCAGGTGGAAATAATTAAATTTGTCACTGCTCGGCCTAGGACTGGACTAGACACACCTGGGTGGCAGATCTCTGATCAGAATGGCTTATACTACATACCTGTGAATGTTCATGAAGATTGTAGATAGAAATAAATTTGGTCTGAAAAAAAAATGCCATACATACCCCTTACGTTTTTTTTCAGGTGGAAATAATTAAATTTGTCACTGCTCGGCCTAGGACTGGACTAGACAGCCATGGGTGGCAGATCTCTGATCAGAATGGCTTGTACTACATACCTGTGAATGTTCATGAAGATTGTAGATAGAAATAAATTTGATCTGAAAAAAAAAATGCCATACATACCCCTTACGTTTTTTTTCAGGTGGAAATAATTAAATTTGTCACTGCTCGGCCTAGGAATGGACTAGACAGCCATGGGTGGCAGATCTCTGATCAGAATGGCTTGTACTACATACCTGTGAATGTTCATGAAGATTGTAGATAGAAATAAATTTGGTCTGAAAAAAAAATGCCATACATACCCCTTAGGTTTTTTTTCAGGTGGAAATAATTAGATTTGTCACTGCTCGGCCTAGGACTGGACTAGACACATCTGGGTGGCAGATCTCTGATCAGAATGGCTTGTACTACATACCTGTGAATGTTCATGAAGATTGTAGATTAAAATAAATTTTGTCTGAAAAAAAAAAAGCCATACAAACCCCTTATGTTTTTTTTCAGCTGGAAATAATTAGATTTGTCACTGCTCGGCCTAGGACTGGACTAGACACACCTGGGTGGCAGATCTCTGATCAGAATGGCTTGTACTACATACCTGTGAATGTTCATGAAGATTGTAGATAGAAATAAATTTGGTCTGAAAAAAAAAATGCCATACATACCCCTTACGTTTTTTTTCAGGTGTAAATAATTAAATGTGTCACTGCTCGGCCTAGGACTGGACTAGACACACCTGGGTGGCAGATCTCTGATCAGAATGGCTTGTACTACATACCTGTGAATGTTCATGAAGATTGTAGATAGAAATAAATTTGGTCTGAAAAAAAAAATGCCATACATACCCCTTACGTTTTTTTTCAGGTGGAAATAATTAGATTTGTCACTGCTCGGCCTAGGAATGGACTAGACACCCATTGGTGGCAGATCTCTGATCAGAATGGCTTGTACTACATACCTGTGAATGTTCATGAAGATTGTAGATAGAAATAAATTTGGTCTGAAAAAAAAAAAGCCATACATACCCCTTACGTTTTTTTTCAGGTGGAAATAATTAGATTTGTCACTGCTCGGCCTAGGAATGGACTAGACACCCATGGGTGGCAGATCTCTGATCAGAATGGCTTGTACTATATACCTGTGAATGTTCATGAAGATTGTAGATAGAAATAAATTTGGTCTGAAAACAAAAAAGCCATACATACCCCTTACGTTTTTTTTCAGGTGGAAATAATTAGATTTGTCACTGCTCGGCCTAGGACTGGACTAGACACATCTGGGTGGCAGATCTCTGATCAGAATGGCTTGTACTACATACCTGTGAATGTTCATGAAGATTGTAGATTAAAATAAATTTTGTCTGAAAAAAAAAAAGCCATACAAACCCCTTATGTTTTTTTTCAGGTGGAAATAATTAGATTTGTCACTGCTCGGCCTAGGAATGGACTAGACACCCATGGGTGGCAGATCTCTGATCAGAATGGCTTGTACTACATACCTGTGAATGTTCATGAAGATTGTAGATAGAAATAAATTTGGTCTGAAAAAAAAAATGCCATACATACCCCTTACATTTTTTTTCAGGTGGAAATAATTAAATTTGTCACTGCTCAGCCTAGGACTGGACAAGACACCCATGGGTGGCAGATCTCTGATCAGAATGGCTTGTACTACATGCTTGTGAATGTTCATGAAGATTGTAGATAAAAATAAATTTGGTCTGAAAAAAAAAATGCCATACATACCCCTTACGTTTTTTTTCAGGTGGAAATAATTAAATTTGTCACTGCTTGGCCTAGGAATGGACTAGACACCCATGGGTGGCAGATCCCTGATAAGAAAGGCTTGTACTACACACCTGTGAATGTTCATGAAGATTGCAGATAAAAATAAATTTGGTCTTAAAAAAAAAAACACCATACATACCCCTTACGTTTTTTTTCAGGTGGAAATAATTAAATTTGTCACTGCTCGGCCTAGGACTGGACTAGACAGCCATGGGTGGCAGATCTCTGATCAGAATGGCTTGTACTACATACCTGTGAATGTTCATGAAGATTGTAGATAGAAATAAATTTGGTCTGAAAAAAAAATGCCATACATACCCCTTACGTTTTTTTCAGGTGGAAATAATTAGATTTGTCACTGCTCGGCCTAGGACTGGACTAGACACATCTGGGTGGCAGATCTCTGATCAGAATGGCTTGTACTACATACCTGTGAATAGAAATAAATTTGGTCTGAAAAAAAAATGCCATACATACCCCTTACGTTTTTTTTGAGGTGGAAATAATTAGATTTGTCACTGCTCGGCCTAGGACTGGACTAGACACCCATGGGTGGCAGATCTCTGATCAGAATGGCTTGTACTACATACCTGTGAATGTTCATGAAGATTGTAGATAGAAATAAATTTGGTCTGAAAAAAAAAAGCCATACATACCCCTTACGTTTTTTTTCAGGTGGAAATAATTAAATTTGTCACTGCTCGGCCTAGGAATGGACTAGACACCCATGGGTGGCAGATCTCTGATCAGAATGGCTTGTACTACATACCTGTGAATGTTCATGAAGATTGTAGATAGAAATAAATTTGGTCTGAAAAAAAAAAAGCCATACATACCCCTTACGTTTTTTTTCAGGTGGAAATAATTCAATTTGTCACTGCTCGGCCTAGGACTGGACTAGACACATCTGGGTGGCAGATCTCTGATCAGAATGGCTTGTACTACATACCTGTGAATGTTCATGAAGATTGTAGATAGAAATAAATTTGGTCTGAAAAAAAAAAAGCCATACATACCCCTTACGTTTTTTTTCAGGTGGAAATAATTAAATTTGTCACTGCTCGGCCTAGGACTGGACTAGACACATCTGGGTGGCAGATCTCTGATCAGAATGGCTTGTACTACATACCTGTGAATGTTCATGAAGATTGCAGATAAAAATAAATATGGTCTTAAAAAAAAAAACACCATACATACCCCTTACGTTTTTTTTCAGGTGGAAATAATTAAATTTGTCACTGCTCAGCCTAGGACTGGACAAGACACCCATGGGTGGCAGATCTCTGATCAGAATGGCTTGTACTACATGCTTGTGAATGTTCATGAAGATTGTAGATAAAAATAAATTTGGTCTGAAAAAAAAATGCCATACATACCCCTTACGTTTTTTTTCAGGTGGAAATAATTACATTTGTCACTGCTCGGCCTAGGACTGGACTAGACACACCTGGGTGGCAGATCTCTGATCAGAATGGCTTGTACTACATACCTGTGAATGTTCATGAAGATTGTAGATAGAAATAAATTTGGTCTGAAAAAAATGCCATACATACCCCTTACGTTTTTTTTCAGGTGGAAATAATTAAATTTGTCACTGCTCGGCCTAGGAATGGACTAGACACCCATGGGTGGCAGATCTCTGATCAGAATGGCTTGTACTACATACCTCTGAATGTTCATGAAGATTGTAGATAGAAATAAATTTGGTCTGAAAAAAAAAATGCCATACATACCCCTTACGTTTTTTTTCAGGTGGAAATAATTAAATTTGTCACTGCTCAGCCTAGGACTGGACAAGACACCCATGGGTGGCAGATCTCTGATCAGAATGGCTTGTACTACATGCTTGTGAATGTTCATGAAGATTGTAGATAAAAATAAATTTGGTCTGAAAAAAAAAACGCCATACATACCCCTTACGTTTTTTTTCAGGTGGAAATAATTAAATTTGTCACTGCTCGGCCTAGGAATGGACTAGACACCCATGGGTGGCAGATCCCTGATCAGAAAGGCTTGTACTACACACCTGTGAATGTTCATGAAGATTGCAGATAAAAATAAATTTGGTCTTGAAAAAAAAAACACCATACATACCCCTTACGTTTTTTTTCAGGTGGAAATAATTAAATTTGTCACTGCTCGGCCTAGGACTGGACAAGACACCCATGGGTGGCAGATCTCTGATCAGAATGGCTTGTACTACATGCTTGTGAATGTTCATGAAGATTGTAGATAAAAATAAATTTGGTCTGAAAAAAAAAACGCCATACATACCCCTTACGTTTTTTTTCAGGTGGAAATAATTAAATTTGTCACTGCTTGGCCTAGGAATGGACTAGACACCCATGGGTGGCAGATCCCTGATCAGAAAGGCTTGTACTACACACCTGTGAATGTTCATGAAGATTGCAGATAAAAATAAATTTGGTCTTAAAAAAAAAAACACCATACATACCCCTTACGTTTTTTTTCAGGTGGAAATAATTAAATTTGTCACTGCTCGGCCTAGGACTGGACTAGACACACCTGGGTGGCAGATCTCTGATCAGAATGGCTTGTACTACATACCTGTGAATGTTCATGAAGATTGTAGATAGAAATAAATTTGGTCTGAAAAAAATGCCATACATACCCCTTACGTTTTTTTTCAGGTGGAAATAATTAAATTTGTCACTGCTCGGCCTAGGAATGGACTAGACACCCATGGGTGGCAGATCTCTGATCAGAATGGCTTGTACTACATACCTCTGAATGTTCATGAAGATTGTAGATAGAAATAAATTTGGTCTGAAAAAAAAAATGCCATACATACCCCTTACGTTTTTTTTCAGGTGGAAATAATTAAATTTGTCACTGCTCAGCCTAGGACTGGACAAGACACCCATGGGTGGCAGATCTCTGATCAGAATGGCTTGTACTACATGCTTGTGAATGTTCATGAAGATTGTAGATAAAAATAAATTTGGTCTGAAAAAAAAAACGCCATACATACCCCTTACGTTTTTTTTCAGGTGGAAATAATTAAATTTGTCACTGCTCGGCCTAGGAATGGACTAGACACCCATGGGTGGCAGATCCCTGATCAGAAAGGCTTGTACTACACACCTGTGAATGTTCATGAAGATTGCAGATAAAAATAAATTTGGTCTTAAAAAAAAAAACACCATACATACCCCTTACGTTTTTTTTCAGGTGGAAATAATTAAATTTGTCACTGCTCGGCCTAGGACTGGACAAGACACCCATGGGTGGCAGATCTCTGATCAGAATGGCTTGTACTACATGCTTGTGAATGTTCATGAAGATTGTAGATAAAAATAAATTTGGTCTGAAAAAAAAAACGCCATACATACCCCTTACGTTTTTTTTCAGGTGGAAATAATTAAATTTGTCACTGCTTGGCCTAGGAATGGACTAGACACCCATGGGTGGCAGATCCCTGATCAGAAAGGCTTGTACTACACACCTGTGAATGTTCATGAAGATTGCAGATAAAAATAAATTTGGTCTTAAAAAAAAAAACACCATACATACCCCTTACGTTTTTTTTCAGGTGGAAATAATTAAATTTGTCACTGCTCGTCCTGGGACTGTACTAGACACACCTGGGTGGCAGATCTCTGATCAGAATGGCTTATACTACATACCTGTGAATGTTCATGAAGATTGTAGATAGAAATAAATTTGGTCTGAAAAAAATGCCATACCCCTTACGTTTTTTTTCAGGTGGAAATAATTAAATTTGTCACTGCTCGGCCTAGGAATGGACTAGACACCCATGGGTGGCAGATCTCTGATCAGAATGGCTTGTACTACATACCTGTGAATGTTCATGAAGATTGTAGATAGAAATAAATTTGGTCTGAAAAAAAAAATGCCATACATACCCCTTACGTTTTTTTTCAGGTGGAAATAATTAAATTTGTCACTGCTTGGCCTAGGAATGGACTAGACACCCATGGGTGGCAGATCCCTGATCAGAAAGGCTTGTACTACACACCTGTGAATGTTCATGAAGATTGCAGATAAAAATAAATTTGGTCTTAAAAAAAAAAACACCATACATACCCCTTACGTTTTTTTTCAGGTGGAAATAATTAAATTTGTCACTGCTCGGCCTAGGACTGGACTAGACAGCCATGGGTGGCAGATCTCTGATCAGAATGGCTTGTACTACATACCTGTGAATGTTCATGAAGATTGTAGATAGAAATAAATTTGGTCTGAAAAAAAAATGCCATACATACCCCTTACGTTTTTTTCAGGTGGAAATAATTAGATTTGTCACTGCTCGGCCTAGGACTGGACTAGACACATCTGGGTGGCAGATCTCTGATCAGAATGGCTTGTACTACATACCTGTGAATGTTCATGAAGATTGTAGATAGAAATAAATTTGGTCTGAAAAAAAAATGCCATACATACCCCTTACGTTTTTTTTGAGGTGGAAATAATTAGATTTGTCACTGCTCGGCCTAGGACTGGACTAGACACCCATGGGTGGCAGATCTCTGATCAGAATGGCTTGTACTACATACCTGTGAATGTTCATGAAGATTGTAGATAGAAATAAATTTGGTCTGAAAAAAAAAAGCCATACATACCCCTTACGTTTTTTTTCAGGTGGAAATAATTAAATTTGTCACTGCTCGGCCTAGGAATGGACTAGACACCCATGGGTGGCAGATCTCTGATCAGAATGGCTTGTACTACATACCTGTGAATGTTCATGAAGATTGTAGATAGAAATAAATGTGGTCTGAAAAAAAAAATGCCATACATACCCCTTACGTTTTTTTTCAGGTGGAAATAATTCAATTTGTCACTGCTCGGCCTAGGACTGGACTAGACACATCTGGGTGGCAGATCTCTGATCAGAATGGCTTGTACTACATACCTGTGAATGTTCATGAAGATTGTAGATAGAAATAAATTTGGTCTGAAAAAAAAAATGCCATACATACCCCTTACGTTTTTTTTCAGGTGGAAATAATTAAATTTGTCACTGCTCGGCCTAGGACTGGACTAGACACATCTGGGTGGCAGATCTCTGATCAGAATGGCTTGTACTACATACCTGTGAATGTTCATGAAGATTGCAGATAAAAATAAATATGGTCTTAAAAAAAAAACACCATACATACCCCTTACGTTTTTTTTCAGGTGGAAATAATTAAATTTGTCACTGCTCAGCCTAGGACTGGACAAGACACCCATGGGTGGCAGATCTCTGATCAGAATGGCTTGTACTACATGCTTGTGAATGTTCATGAAGATTGTAGATAAAAATAAATTTGGTCTGAAAAAAAAATGCCATACATACCCCTTACGTTTTTTTTCAGGTGGAAATAATTAAATTTGTCACTGCTCGGCCTAGGACTGGACTAGACACACCTGGGTGGCAGATCTCTGATCAGAATGGCTTGTACTACATACCTGTGAATGTTCATGAAGATTGTAGATAGAAATAAATTTGGTCTGAAAAAAATGCCATACATACCCCTTACTTTTTTTTTCAGGTGGAAATAATTAAATTTGTCACTGCTCGGCCTAGGAATGGACTAGACACCCATGGGTGGCAGATCTCTGATCAGAATGGCTTGTACTACATACCTGTGAATGTTCATGAAGATTGTAGATAGAAATAAATTTGGTCTGAAAAAAAAATGCCATACATACCCCTTACGTTTTTTTTCAGGTGGAAATAATTAAATTTGTCACTGCTCGTCCTGGGACTGGACTAGACACACCTGGGTGGCAGATCTCTGATCAGAATGGCTTATACTACATACCTGTGAATGTTCATGAAGATTGTAGATAGAAATAAATTTGATCTGAAAAAAAAAAAGCCATACATACCCCTTACGTTTTTTTTCAGGTGGAAATAATTAAATTTGTCACTGCTCGGCCTAGGAATGGACTAGACAGCCATGGGTGGCAGATCTCTGATCAGAATGGCTTGTACTACATACCTGTGAATGTTCATGAAGATTGTAGATAGAAATAAATTTGGTCTGAAAAAAAAATGCCATACATACCCCTTACGTTTTTTTTCAGGTGGAAATAATTAGATTTGTCACTGCTCGGCCTAGGACTGGACTAGACACATCTGGGTGGCAGATCTCTGATCAGAATGGCTTGTACTACATACCTGTGAATGTTCATGAAGATTGTAGATAGAAATAAATTTGGTCTGAAAAAAAAATGCCATACATACCCCTTACGTTTTTTTTGAGGTGGAAATAATTATATTTGTCACTGCTCGGCCTAGGACTGGACTAGACACCCATGGGTGGCAGATCTCTGATCAGAATGGCTTGTACTACATACCTGTGAATGTTCATGAAGATTGTAGATAGAAATAAATTTGGTCTGAAAAAAAAAAGCCATACATACCCCTTACGTTTTTTTTCAGGTGGAAATAATTAAATTTGTCACTGCTTGGCCTAGGAATGGACTAGACACCCATGGGTGGCAGATCCCTGATCAGAAAGGCTTGTACTACACACCTGTGAATGTTCATGAAGATTGCAGATAAAAATAAATTTGGTCTTAAAAAAAAAAACACCATACATACCCCTTACGTTTTTTTTCAGGTGGAAATAATTAAATTTGTCACTGCTCGGCCTAGGACTGGACTAGACAGCCATGGGTGGCAGATCTCTGATCAGAATGGCTTGTACTACATACCTGTGAATGTTCATGAAGATTGTAGATAGAAATAAATTTGGTCTGAAAAAAAAATGCCATACATACCCCTTACGTTTTTTTCAGGTGGAAATAATTAGATTTGTCACTGCTCGGCCTAGGACTGGACTAGACACATCTGGGTGGCAGATCTCTGATCAGAATGGCTTGTACTACATACCTGTGAATGTTCATGAAGATTGTAGATAGAAATAAATTTGGTCTGAAAAAAAAATGCCATACATACCCCTTACGTTTTTTTTGAGGTGGAAATAATTAGATTTGTCACTGCTCGGCCTAGGACTGGACTAGACACCCATGGGTGGCAGATCTCTGATCAGAATGGCTTGTACTACATACCTGTGAATGTTCATGAAGATTGTAGATAGAAATAAATTTGGTCTGAAAAAAAAAAGCCATACATACCCCTTACGTTTTTTTTCAGGTGGAAATAATTAAATTTGTCACTGCTCGGCCTAGGAATGGACTAGACACCCATGGGTGGCAGATCTCTGATCAGAATGGCTTGTACTACATACCTGTGAATGTTCATGAAGATTGTAGATAGAAATAAATGTGGTCTGAAAAAAAAAATGCCATACATACCCCTTACGTTTTTTTTCAGGTGGAAATAATTCAATTTGTCACTGCTTGGCCTAGGAATGGACTAGACACCCATGGGTGGCAGATCCCTGATCAGAAAGGCTTGTACTACACACCTGTGAATGTTCATGAAGATTGCAGATAAAAATAAATTTGGTCTTAAAAAAAAAAACACCATACATACCCCTTACGTTTTTTTTCAGGTGGAAATAATTAAATTTGTCACTGCTCAGCCTAGGACTGGACAAGACACCCATGGGTGGCAGATCTCTGATCAGAATGGCTTGTACTACATGCTTGTGAATGTTCATGAAGATTGTAGATAAAAATAAATTTGGTCTGAAAAAAAAATGCCATACATACCCCTTACGTTTTTTTTCAGGTGGAAATAATTAAATTTGTCACTGCTCGGCCTAGGACTGGACTAGACACACCTGGGTGGCAGATCTCTGATCAGAATGGCTTGTACTACATACCTGTGAATGTTCATGAAGATTGTAGATAGAAATAAATTTGGTCTGAAAAAAATGCCATACATACCCCTTACTTTTTTTTTCAGGTGGAAATAATTAAATTTGTCACTGCTCGGCCTAGGAATGGACTAGACACCCATGGGTGGCAGATCTCTGATCAGAATGGCTTGTACTACATACCTCTGAATGTTCATGAAGATTGTAGATAGAAATAAATTTGGTCTGAAAAAAAAAATGCCATACATACCCCTTACGTTTTTTTTCAGGTGGAAATAATTAAATTTGTCACTGCTCAGCCTAGGTCTGGACAAGACACCCATGGGTGGCAGATCTCTGATCAGAATGGCTTGTACTACATGCTTGTGAATGTTCATGAAGATTGTAGATAAAAATAAATTTGGTCTGAAAAAAAAAACGCCATACATACCCCTTACGTTTTTTTTCAGGTGGAAATAATTAAATTTGTCACTGCTTGGCCTAGGAATGGACTAGACACCCATGGGTGGCAGATCCCTGATCAGAAAGGCTTGTACTACACACCTGTGAATGTTCATGAAGATTGCAGATAAAAATAAATTTGGTCTTAAAAAAAAAAACACCATACATACCCCTTACGTTTTTTTTCAGGTGGAAATAATTAAATTTGTCACTGCTCGTCCTGGGACTGGACTAGACACACCTGGGTGGCAGATCTCTGATCAGAATGGCTTATACTACATACCTGTGAATGTTCATGAAGATTGTAGATAGAAATAAATTTGATCTGAAAAAAAAAATGCCATACATACCCCTTACGTTTTTTTTCAGGTGGAAATAATTAAATTTGTCACTGCTCGGCCTAGGAATGGACTAGACAGCCATGGGTGGCAGATCTCTGATCAGAATGGCTTGTACTACATACCTGTGAATGTTCATGAAGATTGTAGATAGAAATAAATTTGGTCTGAAAAAAAAATGCCATACATACCCCTTACGTTTTTTTTCAGGTGGAAATAATTAGATTTGTCACTGCTCGGCCTAGGACTGGACTAGACACATCTGGGTGGCAGATCTCTGATCAGAATGGCTTGTACTACATACCTGTGAATGTTCATGAAGATTGTAGATAGAAATAAATTTGGTCTGAAAAAAAAATGCCATACATACCCCTTACGTTTTTTTTGAGGTGGAAATAATTATATTTGTCACTGCTCGGCCTAGGACTGGACTAGACACCCATGGGTGGCAGATCTCTGATCAGAATGGCTTGTACTACATACCTGTGAATGTTCATGAAGATTGTAGATAGAAATAAATTTGGTCTGAAAAAAAAAAGCCATACATACCCCTTACGTTTTTTTTCAGGTGGAAATAATTAAATTTGTCACTGCTCGGCCTAGGAATGGACTAGACACCCAATGGTGGCAGATCTCTGATCAGAATGGCTTGTACTACATACCTGTGAATGTTCATGAAGATTGTAGATAGAAATAAATTTGGTCTGAAAAAAAAAAGCCATACATACCCCTTACGTTTTTTTTCAGGTGGAAATAATTAAATTTGTCACTGCTCGGCCTAGGACTGGACTAGACACATCTGGGTGGCAGATCTCTGATCAGAATGGCTTGTACTACATACCTGTGAATGTTCATGAAGATTGCAGATAAAAATAAATATGGTCTTAAAAAAAAAAACACCATACATACCCCTTACGTTTTTTTTCAGGTGGAAATAATTAAATTTGTCACTGCTCAGCCTAGGACTGGACAAGACACCCATGGGTGGCAGATCTCTGATCAGAATGGCTTGTACTACATGCTTGTGAATGTTCATGAAGATTGTAGATAAAAATAAATTTGGTATGAAAAAAAAAACGCCATACATACCCCTTACATTTTTTTTCAGGTGGAAATAATTAAATTTGTCACTGCTTGGCCTAGGAATGGACTAGACACCCATGGGTGGCAGATCCCTGATCAGAAAGGCTTGTACTACACACCTGTGAATGTTCATGAAGATTGCAGATAAAAATAAATTTGGTCTTAAAAAAAAAAACACCATACATACCCCTTACGTTTTTTTTCAGGTGGAAATAATTAAATTTGTCACTGCTCAGCCTAGGACTGGACAAGACACCCATGGGTGGCAGATCTCTGATCAGAATGGCTTGTACTACATGCTTGTGAATGTTCATGAAGATTGTAGATAAAAATAAATTTGGTATGAAAAAAAAAACGCCATACATACCCCTTACGTTTTTTTTCAGGTGGAAATAATTAAATTTGTCACTGCTTGGCCTAGGAATGGACTAGACACCCATGGGTGGCAGATCCCTGATCAGAAAGGCTTGTACTACACACCTGTGAATGTTCATGAAGATTGCAGATAAAAATAAATTTGGTCTTAAAAAAAAAAACACCATACATACCCCTTACGTTTTTTTTCAGGTGGAAATAATTAAATTTGTCACTGCTCGTCCTGGGACTGGACTAGACACACCTGGGTGGCAGATCTCTGATCAGAATGGCTTATACTACATACCTGTGAATGTTCATGAAGATTGTAGATAGAAATAAATTTGGTCTGAAAAAAAAACGCCATACATACCCCTTACGTTTTTTTTCAGGTGGAAATAATTAAATTTGTCACTGCTCGGCCTAGGAATGGACTAGACAGCCATGGGTGGCAGATCTCTGATCAGAATGGCTTGTACTACATGCCTGTGAATGTTCATGAAGATTGTAGATAGAAATAAATTTGGTCTGAAAAAAAAATGCCATACATACCCCTTACGTTTTTTTTCAGGTGGAAATAATTAGATTTGTCACTGCTCGTCCTAGGACTGGACTAGACACATCTGGGTGGCAGATCTCTGATCAGAATGGCTTGTACTACATACCTGTGAATGTTCATGAAGATTGTAGATAGAAATAAATTTGGTCTGAAAAAAAAAATGCCATACATACCCCTTACGTTTTTTTTCAGGTGGAAATAATTAAATTTGTCACTGCTCGGCCTAGGACTGGACTAGACACATCTGGGTGGCAGATCTCTGATCAGAATGGCTTGTACTACATACCTGTGAATGTTCATGAAGATTGCAGATAAAAATAAATATGGTCTTAAAAAAAAAAACACCATACATACCCCTTACGTTTTTTTTGAGGTGGAAATAATTAAATTTGTCACTGCTCAGCCTAGGACTGGACAAGACACCCATGGGTGGCAGATCTCTGATCAGAATGGCTTGTACTACATGCTTGTGAATGTTCATGAAGATTGTAGATAAAAATAAATTTGGTATGAAAAAAAAAACACCATACATACCCCTTACGTTTTTTTTCAGGTGGAAATAATTAAATTTGTCACTGCTTGGCCTAGGAATGGACTAGACACCCATGGGTGGCAGATCCCTGATCAGAAAGGCTTGTACTACACACCTGTGAATGTTCATGAAGATTGCAGATAAAAATAAATTTGGTCTTAAAAAAAAAAACACCATACATACCCCTTACGTTTTTTTTCAGGTGGAAATAATTAAATTTGTCACTGCTCGTCCTGGGACTGGACTAGACACACCTGGGTGGCAGATCTCTGATCAGAATGGCTTATACTACATACCTGTGAATGTTCATGAAGATTGTAGATAGAAATAAATTTGGTCTGAAAAAAAAACGCCATACATACCCCTTACGTTTTTTTTCAGGTGGAAATAATTAAATTTGTCACTGCTCGGCCTAGGAATGGACTAGACAGCCATGGGTGGCAGATCTCTGATCAGAATGGCTTGTACTACATGCCTGTTAATGTTCATGAAGATTGTAGATAGAAATAAATTTGGTCTGAAAAAAAAACGTAAGGGGTATGTATGGCGTTTTTTTTTCAGACCAAATTTATTTCTATCTACAATCTTCATGAACATTCACAGGTATGTAGTATAAGCCATTCTGATCAGAGATCTGCCACCCAGGTGTGTCTAGTCCAGTCCCAGGACGAGCAGTGACAAATTTAATTATTTCCACCTGAAAAAAAGACGTAAGGGGTATGTATGGTGTTTTTTTTTTTAAGACCAAATTTATTTTTATCTGCAATCTTCATGAACATTCACAGGTATGTAGTACAAGCCATTCTGATCAGAGATCTGCCACCCAGATGTGTCTAGTCCAGTCCTAGGCCGAGCAGTGACAAATCTAATTATTTCCACCTGAAAAAAAACGTAAGGGGTATGTATGGCTTTTTTTTTTTCAGACCAAATTTATTTCTATCTACAATCTTCATGAACATTCACAGGTATGTAGTACAAGCCATTCTGATCAGAGATCTGCCACCCATGGGTGTCTAGTCCATTCCTAGGCCGAGCAGTGACAAATTTAATTATTTCCACCTGAAAAAAAACGTAAGGGGTATGTATGGCATTTTTTTTTTCAGATCAAATTTATTTTTATCTACAATCTTCGTGAACATTCACAGGTATGTAGTACAAGCCATTCTGATCAGAGATCTGCCACCC
The DNA here is from genome assembly GCF_949987555.1 of Borostomias antarcticus. Lineage (NCBI taxonomy): Eukaryota > Metazoa > Chordata > Actinopteri > Stomiiformes > Stomiidae > Borostomias > Borostomias antarcticus. The sequence goes on along the minus strand of NC_140259.1, from coordinate 8,933,967 downwards.
AGATGTGTCTAGTCCAGTCCTAGGCCGAGCAGTGACAAATTTAATTATTTCCACCTGAAAAAAAACGTAAGGGGTATGTATGTATGGCATTTTTTTTTCAGACCAAATTTATTTCTATCTACAATCTTCATGAACATTCACAGGTATGTAGTATAAGCCATTCTGATCAGAGATCTGCCACCCAGGTGTGTCTAGTCCAGTCCCAGGACGAGCAGTGACAAATTTAATTATTTCCACCTGAAAAAAAACGTAAGGGGTATGTATGGTGTTTTTTTTTTTAACACCAAATTTATTTTTATCTGCAATCTTCATGAACATTCACAGGTATGTAGTACAAGCCATTCTGATCAGAGATCTGCCACCCAGATGTGTCTAGTCCAGTCCTAGGCCGAGCAGTGACAAATCTAATTATTTCCACCTGAAAAAAAACGTAAGGGGTATGTATGGCTTTTTTTTTTTCAGACCAAATTTATTTCTATCTACAATCTTCATGAACATTCACAGGTATGTAGTACAAGCCATTCTGATCAGAGATATGCCACCCATGGGTGTCTAGTCCATTCCTAGGCCGAGCAGTGACAAATTTAATTATTTCCACCTGAAAAAAAACGTAAGGGGTATGTATGGCATTTTTTTTTTCAGACCAAATTTATTTCTATCTACAATCTTCATGAACATTCACAGGTATGTAGTACAAGCCATTCTGATCAGAGATCTGCCACCCAGATGTGTCTAGTCCGGTCCTAGGCCGAGCAGTGACAAATCTAATTATTTCCAGCTGAAAAAAAACGTAAGGGGTATGTATGGTGTTTTTTTTTTTAACACCAAATTTATTTTTATCTGCAATCTTCATGAACATTCACAGGTATGTAGTACAAGCCATTCTGATCAGAGATCTGCCACCCAGATGTGTCTAGTCCAGTCCTAGGCCGAGCAGTGACAAATCTAATTATTTCCACCTGAAAAAAAACGTAAGGGGTATGTATGGCTTTTTTTTTTTCAGACCAAATTTATTTCTATCTACAATCTTCATGAACATTCACAGGTATGTAGTACAAGCCATTCTGATCAGAGATATGCCACCCATGGGTGTCTAGTCCATTCCTAGGCCGAGCAGTGACAAATTTAATTATTTCCACCTGAAAAAAAACGTAAGGGGTATGTATGGCATTTTTTTTTTCAGACCAAATTTATTTCTATCTACAATCTTCATGAACATTCACAGGTATGTAGTACAAGCCATTCTGATCAGAGATCTGCCACCCAGATGTGTCTAGTCCGGTCCTAGGCCGAGCAGTGACAAATCTAATTATTTCCAGCTGAAAAAAACATAAGGGGTATGTATGGCATTTTTTTTTTCAGACCAAATTTATTTCTATCTACAATCTTCATGAACATTCACAGGTATGTAGTACAAGCCATTCTGATCAGAGATCTGCCACCCAGATGTGTATAGTCCAGTCCTAGGCCGAGCAGTGACAAATCTAATTATTTCCACCTGAAAAAAAACGTAAGGGGTATGTATGGCTTTTTTTTTTTCAGACCAAATTTATTTCTATCTACAATCTTCATGAACATTCACAGGTATGTAGTACAAGCCATTCTGATCAGAGATCTGCCACCCATGGGTGTCTAGTCCATTCCTAGGCCGAGCAGTGACAAATTTAATTATTTCCACCTGAAAAAAAACGTAAGGGGTATGTATGGCATTTTTTTTTTCAGACCAAATTTAATTTTATCTACAATCTTCGTGAACATTCACAGGTGTGTAGTACAAGCCATCCTGATCAGAGATCTGCCACCCAGATGTGTCTAGTCCAGTCCTAGGCCGAGCAGTGACAAATTTAATTATTTCCACCTGAAAAAAAACGTAAGGGGTATGTATGGCATTTTTTTTACAGACCAAATTTATTTCTATCTACAATCTTCATGAACATTCACAGGTATGTAGTACAAGCCATTCTGATCAGAGATCTGCCACCCAGATGTGTCTAGTCCAGTCCTAGGCCGAGCAGTGACAAATCTAATTATTTCCACCTGAAAAAAAACGTAAGGGGTATGTATGGCTTTTTTTTTTTCAGAAAAATTTATTTCTATCTACAATCTTCATGAACATTCACAGGTATGTAGTACAAGCCATTCTGATCAGAGATCTGCCACCCAGATGTGTCTAGTCCAGTCCTAGGCCGAGCAGTGACAAATCTAATTATTTCCACCTGAAAAAAAACGTAAGGGGTATGTATGGCTTTTTTTTTTTCAGACCAAATTTATTTCTATCTACAATCTTCATGAACATTCACAGGTATGTAGTACAAGCCATTCTGATCAGAGATCTGCCACCCATGGGTGTCTAGTCCATTCCTAGGCCGAGCAGTGACAAATGTAATTATTTCCACCTGAAAAAAAACGTAAGGGGTATGTATGGCTTTTTTTTTTCAGATCAAATTTATTTTTATCTACAATCTTCGTGAACATTCACAGGTATGTAGTACAAGCCATTCTGATCAGAGATCTGCCACCCAGATGTGTCTAGTCCAGTCCTAGGCCGAGCAGTGACAAATTTAATTATTTCCACCTGAAAAAAAACGTAAGGGGTATGTATGGCTTTTTTTTTTTCAGACCAAATTTATTTCTATCTACAATCTTCATGAACATTCACAGGTATGTAGTACAAGCCATTCTGATCAGAGATCTGCCACCCAGATGTGTCTAGTCCAGTCCTAGGCCGAGCAGTGACAAATCTAATTATTTCCACCTGAAAAAAAACGTAAGGGGTATGTATGGCTTTTTTGTTTTTCAGACCAAATTTATTTCTATCTACAATCTTCATGAACATTCACAGGTATGTAGTACAAGCCATTCTGATCAGAGATCTGCCACCCATGGGTGTCTAGTCCATTCCTAGGCCGAGCAGTGACAAATTTAATTATTTCCACCTGAAAAAAAACGTAAGGGGTATGTATGGCATTTTTTTTTTCAGACCAAATTTATTTCTATCTACAATCTTCATGAACATTCACAGGTATGTAGTACAAGCCATTCTGATCAGAGATCTGCTACCCAGATGTGTCTAGTCCAGTCCTAGGCCGAGCAGTGACAAATTTAATTATTTCCACCTGAAAAAAAACGTAAGGGGTATGTATGGCTTTTTTTTTTTCAGACCAAATTTATTTCTATCTACAATCTTCATGAACATTCACAGGTATGTAGTACAAGCCATTCTGATTAGAGATCTGCCACCCAGATGTGTCTAGTCCAGTCCTAGGCCGAGCAGTGACAAATCTAATTATTTCCACCTTGAAAAAAAACGTAAGGGGTATGTATGGCTTTTTTTTTTCAGACCAAATTTATTTCTATCTACAATCTTCATGAACATTCACAGGTATGTAGTACAAGCCATTCTGATCAGAGATCTGCCACCCATGGGTGTCTAGTCCATTCCTAGGCCGAGCAGTGACAAATTTAATTATTTCCACCTGAAAAAAAACGTAAGGGGTATGTATGGCATTTTTTTCAGATCAAATTTATTTTTATCTACAATCTTCGTGAACATTCACAGGTATGTAGTACAAGCCATTCTGATCAGAGATCTGCCACCCAGATGTGTCTAGTCCAGTCCTAGGCCGAGCAGTGACAAATTTAATTATTTCCACCTGAAAAAAAACGTAAGGGGTATGTATGTATGGCATTTTTTTTTCAGACCAAATTTATTTCTATCTACAATCTTCATGAACATTCACAGGTATGTAGTATAAGCCATTCTGATCAGAGATCTGCCACCCAGGTGTGTCTAGTCCAGTCCCAGGACGAGCAGTGACAAATTTAATTATTTCCACCTGAAAAAAAACGTAAGGGGTATGTATGGTGTTTTTTTTTTTAAGACCAAATTTATTTTTATCTGCAATCTTCATGAACATTCACAGGTATGTAGTACAAGCCATTCTGATCAGAGATCTGCCACCCAGATGTGTCTAGTCCAGTCCTAGGCCGAGCAGTGACAAATTTAATTATTTCCACCTGAAAAAAAACGTAAGGGGTATGTATGGCTTTTTTTTTTTCAGACCAAATTTATTTCTATCTACAATCTTCATGAACATTCACAGGTATGTAGTACAAGCCATTCTGATCAGAGATCTGCCACCCAGATGTGTCTAGTCCAGTCCTAGGACGAGCAGTGACAAATCTAATTATTTCCACCTGAAAAAAAACGTAAGGGGTATGTATGGCTTTTTATTTTTCAGACCAAATTTATTTCTATCTACAATCTTCATGAACATTCACAGGTATGTAGTACAAGCCATTCTGATCAGAGATCTGCCACCCAGATGTGTCTAGTCCAGTCCTAGGCCGAGCAGTGACAAATCTAATTATTTCCACCTGAAAAAAAACGTAAGGGGTATGTATGGCTTTTTTGTTTTTCAGACCAAATTTATTTCTATCTACAATCTTCATGAACATTCACAGGTATGTAGTACAAGCCATTCTGATCAGAGATCTGCCACCCATGGGTGTCTAGTCCATTCCTAGGCCGAGCAGTGACAAATTTAATTATTTCCACCTGAAAAAAAACGTAAGGGGTATGTATGGCATTTCTTTTTTCAGATCAAATTTATTTTTATCTACAATCTTCGTGAACATTCACAGGTATGTAGTACAAGCCATTCTGATCAGAGATCTGCCACCCAGATGTGTCTAGTCCAGTCCTAGGCCGAGCAGTGACAAATTTAATTATTTCCACCTGAAAAAAAACGTAAGGGGTATGTATGGCTTTTTATTTTTCAGACCAAATTTATTTCTATCTACAATCTTCATGAACATTCACAGGTATGTAGTACAAGCCATTCTGATCAGAGATCTGCCACCCAGATGTGTCTAGTCCAGTCCTAGGCCGAGCAGTGACAAATCTAATTATTTCCACCTGAAAAAAAACGTAAGGGGTATGTATGGCTTTTTTTTTTTCAGACCAAATTTATTTCTATCTACAATCTTCATGAACATTCACAGGTATGTAGTACAAGCCATTCTGATCAGAGATCTGCCACCCATGGGTGTCTAGTACATTCCTAGGCCGAGCAGTGACAAATTTAATTATTTCCACCTGAAAAAAAACGTAAGGGGTATGTATGGCATTTTTTTTTTCAGATCAAATTTATTTTTATCTACAATCTTCGTGAACATTCACAGGTATGTAGTACAAGCCATTCTGATCAGAGATCTGCCACCCAGATGTGTCTAGTCCAGTCCTAGGCCGAGCAGTGACAAATTTAATTATTTCCACCTGAAAAAAAACGTAAGGGGTATGTATGGCATTTTTTTTTCAGACCAAATTTATTTCTATCTACAATCTTCATGAACATTCACAGGTATGTAGTATAAGCCATTCTGATCAGAGATCTGCCACCCAGGTGTGTCTAGTCCAGTCCCAGGACGAGCAGTGACAAATTAAATTATTTCCACCTGAAAAAAAACGTAAGGGGTATGTATGGTGTTTTTTTTTTTAAGACCAAATTTATTTTTATCTGCAATCTTCATGAACATTCACAGGTGTGTAGTACAAGCCTTTCTGATCAGGGATCTGCCACCCATGGGTGTCTAGTCCATTCCTAGGCCGAGCAGTGACAAATTTAATTATTTCCACCTGAAAAAAAACGTAAGGGGTATGTATGGCTTTTTTTTTTTCAGACCAAATTTATTTCTATCTACAATCTTCATGAACATTCACAGGTATGTAGTACAAGCCATTCTGATCAGAGATCTGCCACCCATGGGTGTCTAGTCCATTCCTAGGCCGAGCAGTGACAAATTTAATTATTTCCACCTGAAAAAAAACGTAAGGGGTATGTATGGCATTTTTTTTTTCAGATCAAATTTATTTTTATCTACAATCTTCGTGAACATTCACAGGTATGTAGTACAAGCCATTCTGATCAGAGATCTGCCACCCAGATGTGTCTAGTCCAGTCCTAGGCCGAGCAGTGACAAATTTAATTATTTCCACCTGAAAAAAAACGTAAGGGGTATGTATGTATGGCATTTTTTTTTCAGACCAAATTTATTTCTATCTACAATCTTCATGAACATTCACAGGTATGTAGTATAAGCCATTCTGATCAGAGATCTGCCACCCAGGTGTGTCTAGTCCAGTCCCAGGACGAGCAGTGACAAATTTAATTATTTCCACCTGAAAAAAAACGTAAGGGGTATGTATGGTGTTTTTTTTTTTAACACCAAATTTATTTTTATCTGCAATCTTCATGAACATTCACAGGTATGTAGTACAAGCCATTCTGATCAGAGATCTGCCACCCAGATGTGTCTAGTCCAGTCCTAGGCCGAGCAGTGACAAATCTAATTATTTCCACCTGAAAAAAAACGTAAGGGGTATGTATGGCTTTTTTTTTTTCAGACCAAATTTATTTCTATCTACAATCTTCATGAACATTCACAGGTATGTAGTACAAGCCATTCTGATCAGAGATATGCCACCCATGGGTGTCTAGTCCATTCCTAGGCCGAGCAGTGACAAATTTAATTATTTCCACCTGAAAAAAAACGTAAGGGGTATGTATGGCATTTTTTTTTTCAGACCAAATTTATTTCTATCTACAATCTTCATGAACATTCACAGGTATGTAGTACAAGCCATTCTGATCAGAGATCTGCCACCCAGATGTGTCTAGTCCGGTCCTAGGCCGAGCAGTGACAAATCTAATTATTTCCAGCTGAAAAAAACATAAGGGGTATGTATGGCATTTTTTTTTTCAGACCAAATTTATTTCTATCTACAATCTTCATGAACATTCACAGGTATGTAGTACAAGCCATTCTGATCAGAGATCTGCCACCCAGATGTGTATAGTCCAGTCCTAGGCCGAGCAGTGACAAATCTAATTATTTCCACCTGAAAAAAAACGTAAGGGGTATGTATGGCTTTTTTTTTTTCAGACCAAATTTATTTCTATCTACAATCTTCATGAACATTCACAGGTATGTAGTACAAGCCATTCTGATCAGAGATCTGCCACCCATGGGTGTCTAGTCCATTCCTAGGCCGAGCAGTGACAAATTTAATTATTTCCACCTGAAAAAAAACGTAAGGGGTATGTATGGCATTTTTTTTTTCAGACCAAATTTAATTTTATCTACAATCTTCGTGAACATTCACAGGTGTGTAGTACAAGCCATCCTGATCAGAGATCTGCCACCCAGATGTGTCTAGTCCAGTCCTAGGCCGAGCAGTGACAAATTTAATTATTTCCACCTGAAAAAAAACGTAAGGGGTATGTATGGCATTTTTTTTACAGACCAAATTTATTTCTATCTACAATCTTCATGAACATTCACAGGTATGTAGTACAAGCCATTCTGATCAGAGATCTGCCACCCAGATGTGTCTAGTCCAGTCCTAGGCCGAGCAGTGACAAATCTAATTATTTCCACCTGAAAAAAAACGTAAGGGGTATGTATGGCTTTTTTTTTTTCAGACCAAATTTATTTCTATCTACAATCTTCATGAACATTCACAGGTATGTAGTACAAGCCATTCTGATCAGAGATCTGCCACCCAGATGTGTCTAGTCCAGTCCTAGGCCGAGCAGTGACAAATCTAATTATTTCCACCTGAAAAAAAACGTAAGGGGTATGTATGGCTTTTTTTTTTTCAGACCAAATTTATTTCTATCTACAATCTTCATGAACATTCACAGGTATGTAGTACAAGCCATTCTGATCAGAGATCTGCCACCCATGGGTGTCTAGTCCATTCCTAGGCCGAGCAGTGACAAATGTAATTATTTCCACCTGAAAAAAAACGTAAGGGGTATGTATGGCTTTTTTTTTTCAGATCAAATTTATTTTTATCTACAATCTTCGTGAACATTCACAGGTATGTAGTACAAGCCATTCTGATCAGAGATCTGCCACCCAGATGTGTCTAGTCCAGTCCTAGGCCGAGCAGTGACAAATTTAATTATTTCCACCTGAAAAAAAACGTAAGGGGTATGTATGGCATTTTTTTTTCAGACCAAATTTAATTTTATCTACAATCTTCGTGAACATTCACAGGTGTGTAGTACAAGCCATCCTGATCAGAGATCTGCCACCCAGATGTGTCTAGTCCAGTCCTAGTCCGAGCAGTGACAAATTTAATTATTTCCACCTGAAAAAAAACGTAAGGGGTATGTATGGCTTTTTTTTTTTCAGACCAAATTTATTTCTATCTACAATCTTCATGAACATTCACAGGTATGTAGTACAAGCCATTCTGATCAGAGATCTGCCACCCAGATGTGTCTAGTCCAGTCCTAGGCCGAGCAGTGACAAATCTAATTATTTCCACCTGAAAAAAAACGTAAGGGGTATGTATGGCTTTTTTGTTTTTCAGACCAAATTTATTTCTATCTACAATCTTCATGAACATTCACAGGTATGTAGTACAAGCCATTCTGATCAGAGATCTGCCACCCATGGGTGTCTAGTCCATTCCTAGGCCGAGCAGTGACAAATTTAATTATTTCCACCTGAAAAAAAACGTAAGGGGTATGTATGGCATTTTTTTTTTCAGACCAAATTTATTTCTATCTACAATCTTCATGAACATTCACAGGTATGTAGTACAAGCCATTCTGATCAGAGATCTGCTACCCAGATGTGTCTAGTCCAGTCCTAGGCCGAGCAGTGACAAATTTAATTATTTCCACCTGAAAAAAAACGTAAGAGGTATGTATGGCTTTTTTTTTTTCAGACCAAATTTATTTCTATCTACAATCTTCATGAACATTCACAGGTATGTAGTACAAGCCATTCTGATTAGAGATCTGCCACCCAGATGTGTCTAGTCCAGTCCTAGGCCGAGCAGTGACAAATCTAATTATTTCCACCTTGAAAAAAAACGTAAGGGGTATGTATGGCTTTTTTTTTTCAGACCAAATTTATTTCTATCTACAATCTTCATGAACATTCACAGGTATGTAGTACAAGCCATTCTGATCAGAGATCTGCCACCCATGGGTGTCTAGTCCATTCCTAGGCCGAGCAGTGACAAATTTAATTATTTCCACCTGAAAAAAAACGTAAGGGGTATGTATGGCATTTTTTTCAGATCAAATTTATTTTTATCTACAATCTTCGTGAACATTCACAGGTATGTAGTACAAGCCATTCTGATCAGAGATCTGCCACCCAGATGTGTCTAGTCCAGTCCTAGGCCGAGCAGTGACAAATTTAATTATTTCCACCTGAAAAAAAACGTAAGGGGTATGTATGTATGGCATTTTTTTTTCAGACCAAATTTATTTCTATCTACAATCTTCATGAACATTCACAGGTATGTAGTATAAGCCATTCTGATCAGAGATCTGCCACCCAGGTGTGTCTAGTCCAGTCCCAGGACGAGCAGTGACAAATTTAATTATTTCCACCTGAAAAAAAACGTAAGGGGTATGTATGGTGTTTTTTTTTTTAAGACCAAATTTATTTTTATCTGCAATCTTCATGAACATTCACAGGTATGTAGTACAAGCCATTCTGATCAGAGATCTGCCACCCAGATGTGTCTAGTCCAGTCCTAGGCCGAGCAGTGACAAATTTAATTATTTCCACCTGAAAAAAAACGTAAGGGGTATGTATGGCTTTTTTTTTTTCAGACCAAATTTATTTCTATCTACAATCTTCATGAACATTCACAGGTATGTAGTACAAGCCATTCTGATCAGAGATCTGCCACCCAGATGTGTCTAGTCCAGTCCTAGGACGAGCAGTGACAAATCTAATTATTTCCACCTGAAAAAAAACGTAAGGGGTATGTATGGCTTTTTATTTTTCAGACCAAATTTATTTCTATCTACAATCTTCATGAACATTCACAGGTATGTAGTACAAGCCATTCTGATCAGAGATCTGCCACCCAGATGTGTCTAGTCCAGTCCTAGGCCGAGCAGTGACAAATCTAATTATTTCCACCTGAAAAAAAACGTAAGGGGTATGTATGGCTTTTTTGTTTTTCAGACCAAATTTATTTCTATCTACAATCTTCATGAACATTCACAGGTATGTAGTACAAGCCATTCTGATCAGAGATCTGCCACCCATGGGTGTCTAGTCCATTCCTAGGCCGAGCAGTGACAAATTTAATTATTTCCACCTGAAAAAAAACGTAAGGGGTATGTATGGCATTTCTTTTTTCAGATCAAATTTATTTTTATCTACAATCTTCGTGAACATTCACAGGTATGTAGTACAAGCCATTCTGATCAGAGATCTGCCACCCAGATGTGTCTAGTCCAGTCCTAGGCCGAGCAGTGACAAATTTAATTATTTCCACCTGAAAAAAAACGTAAGGGGTATGTATGGCTTTTTATTTTTCAGACCAAATTTATTTCTATCTACAATCTTCATGAACATTCACAGGTATGTAGTACAAGCCATTCTGATCAGAGATCTGCCACCCAGATGTGTCTAGTCCAGTCCTAGGCCGAGCAGTGACAAATCTAATTATTTCCACCTGAAAAAAAACGTAAGGGGTATGTATGGCTTTTTTTTTTTCAGACCAAATTTATTTCTATCTACAATCTTCATGAACATTCACAGGTATGTAGTACAAGCCATTCTGATCAGAGATCTGCCACCCATGGGTGTCTAGTACATTCCTAGGCCGAGCAGTGACAAATTTAATTATTTCCACCTGAAAAAAAACGTAAGGGGTATGTATGGCATTTTTTTTTTCAGATCAAATTTATTTTTATCTACAATCTTCGTGAACATTCACAGGTATGTAGTACAAGCCATTCTGATCAGAGATCTGCCACCCAGGTGTGTCTAGTCCAGTCCCAGGACGAGCAGTGACAAATTAAATTATTTCCACCTGAAAAAAAACGTAAGGGGTATGTATGGTGTTTTTTTTTTTAAGACCAAATTTATTTTTATCTGCAATCTTCATGAACATTCACAGGTGTGTAGTACAAGCCTTTCTGATCAGGGATCTGCCACCCATGGGTGTCTAGTCCATTCCTAGGCCGAGCAGTGACAAATTTAATTATTTCCACCTGAAAAAAAACGTAAGGGGTATGTATGGCTTTTTTTTTTTCAGACCAAATTTATTTCTATCTACAATCTTCATGAACATTCACAGGTATGTAGTACAAGCCATTCTGATCAGAGATCTGCCACCCAGATGTGTCTAGTCCAGTCCTAGGCCGAGCAGTGACAAATCTAATTATTTCCACCTGAAAAAAAACGTAAGGGGTATGTATGGCTTTTTTTTTTTCAGACCAAATTTATTTCTATCTACAATCTTCATGAACATTCACAGGTATGTAGTACAAGCCATTCTGATCAGAGATCTGCCACCCAGATGTGTCTAGTCCAGTCCTAGGCCGAGCAGTGACAAATTTAATTATTTCCACCTGAAAAAAAACGTAAGGGGTATGTATGGCTTTTTTTTTTTCAGACCAAATTTATTTCTATCTACAATCTTCATGAACATTCACAGGTATGTAGTACAAGCCATTCTGATCAGAGATCTGCCACCCAGATGTGTCTAGTCCATTCCTAGGCCGAGCAGTGACAAATTTAATTATTTCCACCTGAAAAAAAACGTAAGGGGTATGTATGGCATTTTTTTTTTCAGACCAAATTTATTTCTATCTACAATCTTCATGAACATTCACAGGTATGTAGTACAAGCCATTCTGATCAGAGATCTGCTACCCAGATGTGTCTAGTCCAGTCCTAGGCCGAGCAGTGACAAATTTAATTATTTCCACCTGAAAAAAAACGTAAGGGGTATGTATGGCTTTTTTTTTTTCAGACCAAATTTATTTCTATCTACAATCTTCATGAACATTCACAGGTATGTAGTACAAGCCATTCTGATCAGAGATCTGCCACCCAGATGTGTCTAGTCCAGTCCTAGGCCGAGCAGTGACAAATCTAATTATTTCCACCTGAAAAAAAACGTAAGGGGTATGTATGGCTTTTTTGTTTTTCAGACCAAATTTATTTCTATCTACAATCTTCATGAACATTCACAGGTATGTAGTACAAGCCATTCTGATCAGAGATCTGCCACCCATGGGTGTCTAGTCCATTCCTAGGCCGAGCAGTGACAAATTTAATTATTTCCACCTGAAAAAAAACGTAAGGGGTATGTATGGCATTTCTTTTTTCAGATCAAATTTATTTTTATCTACAATCTTCGTGAACATTCACAGGTATGTAGTACAAGCCATTCTGATCAGAGATCTGCCACCCAGATGTGTCTAGTCCAGTCCTAGGCCGAGCAGTGACAAATTTAATTATTTCCACCTGAAAAAAAACGTAAGGGGTATGTATGGCTTTTTATTTTTCAGACCAAATTTATTTCTATCTACAATCTTCATGAACATTCACAGGTATGTAGTACAAGCCATTCTGATCAGAGATCTGCCACCCATGGGTGTCTAGTACATTCCTAGGCCGAGCAGTGACAAATTTAATTATTTCCACCTGAAAAAAAACGTAAGGGGTATGTATGGCATTTTTTTTTTCAGATCAAATTTATTTTTATCTACAATCTTCGTGAACATTCACAGGTATGTAGTACAAGCCATTCTGATCAGAGATCTGCCACCCAGATGTGTCTAGTCCAGTCCTAGGCCGAGCAGTGACAAATTTAATTATTTCCACCTGAAAAAAAACGTAAGGGGTATGTATGGCATTTTTTTTTCAGACCAAATTTATTTCTATCTACAATCTTCATGAACATTCACAGGTATGTAGTATAAGCCATTCTGATCAGAGATCTGCCACCCAGGTGTGTCTAGTCCAGTCCCAGGACGAGCAGTGACAAATTAAATTATTTCCACCTGAAAAAAAACGTAAGGGGTATGTATGGTGTTTTTTTTTTTAAGACCAAATTTATTTTTATCTGCAATCTTCATGAACATTCACAGGTGTGTAGTACAAGCCTTTCTGATCAGGGATCTGCCACCCATGGGTGTCTAGTCCATTCCTAGGCCGAGCAGTGACAAATTTAATTATTTCCACCTGAAAAAAAACGTAAGGGGTATGTATGGCTTTTTTTTTTTCAGACCAAATTTATTTCTATCTACAATCTTCATGAACATTCACAGGTATGTAGTACAAGCCATTCTGATCAGAGATCTGCCACCCAGATGTGTCTAGTCCAGTCCTAGGCCGAGCAGTGACAAATCTAATTATTTCCACCTGAAAAAAAACGTAAGGGGTATGTATGGCTTTTTTTTTTTCAGACCAAATTTATTTCTATCTACAATCTTCATGAACATTCACAGGTATGTAGTACAAGCCATTCTGATCAGAGATCTGCCACCCAGATGTGTCTAGTCCAGTCCTAGGACGAGCAGTGACAAATTTAATTATTTCCACCTGAAAAAAAACGTAAGGGGTATGTATGGCTTTTTTTTTTTCAGACCAAATTTATTTCTATCTACAATCTTCATGAACATTCACAGGTATGTAGTACAAGCCATTCTGATCAGAGATCTGCCACCCAGATGTGTCTAGTCCATTCCTAGGCCGAGCAGTGACAAATTTAATTATTTCCACCTGAAAAAAAACGTAAGGGGTATGTATGGCTTTTTTTTTTTCAGACCAAATTTATTTCTATCTACAATCTTCATGAACATTCACAGGTATGTAGTACAAGCCATTCTGATCAGAGATCTGCCACCCAGATGTGTCTAGTCCAGTCCTAGGCCGAGCAGTGACAAATCTAATTATTTCCACCTGAAAAAAAACGTAAGGGGTATGTATGGCTTTTTTTTTTTCAGACCAAATTTATTTCTATCTACAATCTTCATGAACATTCACAGGTATGTAGTACAAGCCATTCTGATCAGAGATCTGCCACCCAGATGTGTCTAGTCCAGTCCTAGGCCGAGCAGTGACAAATTTAATTATTTCCACCTGAAAAAAAACGTAAGGGGTATGTATGGCTTTTTTTTTTCAGACCAAATTTATTTCTATCTACAATCTTCATTAACATTCACAGGTATGTAGTACAAGCCATTCTGATCAGAGATCTGCCACCCATGGGTGTCTAGTCCATTCCTAGGCCGAGCAGTGACAAATTTAATTATTTCCACCTGAAAAAAAACGTAAGGGGTATGTATGGCTTTTTTTTTTTCAGACCAAATTTATTTCTATCTACAATCTTCATGAACATTCACAGGTATGTAGTACAAGCCATTCTGATCAGAGATCTGCCACCCATGGGTGTCTAGTCCATTCCTAGGCCGAGCAGTGACAAATTTAATTATTTCCACCTGAAAAAAAACGTAAGGGGTATGTATGGCTTTTTTTTTTTCAGACCAAATTTATTTCTATCTACAATCTTCATGAACATTCACAGGTATGTAGTACAAGCCATTCTGATCAGAGATCTGCCACCCAGATGTGTCTAGTCCAGTCCTAGGCCGAGCAGTGACAAATCTAATTATTTCCACCTGAAAAAAAACGTAAGGGGTATGTATGGCTTTTTTTTTTTCAGACCAAATTTATTTCTATCTACAATCTTCATGAACATTCACAGGTATGTAGTACAAGCCATTCTGATCAGAGATCTGCCACCCAGATGTGTCTAGTCCAGTCCTAGGCCGAGCAGTGACAAATTTAATTATTTCCACCTGAAAAAAAACGTAAGGGGTATGTATGGCTTTTTTTTTTTCAGACCAAATTTATTTCTATCTACAATCTTCATGAACATTCACAGGTATGTAGTACAAGCCATTCTGATCAGAGATCTGCCACCCAGATGTGTCTAGTCCAGTCCTAGGACGAGCAGTGACAAATCTAATTATTTCCACCTGAAAAAAAACGTAAGGGGTATGTATGGCTTTTTTGTTTTTCAGACCAAATTTATTTCTATCTACAATCTTCATGAACATTCACAGGTATGTAGTACAAGCCATTCTGATCAGAGATCTGCCACCCATGGGTGTCTAGTCCATTCCTAGGCCGAGCAGTGACAAATTTAATTATTTCCACCTGAAAAAAAACGTAAGGGGTATGTATGGCATTTCTTTTTTCAGATCAAATTTATTTTTATCTACAATCTTCGTGAACATTCACAGGTATGTAGTACAAGCCATTCTGATCAGAGATCTGCCACCCAGATGTGTCTAGTCCAGTCCTAGGCCGAGCAGTGACAAATTTAATTATTTCCACCTGAAAAAAAACGTAAGGGGTATGTATGGCTTTTTATTTTTCAGACCAAATTTATTTCTATCTACAATCTTCATGAACATTCACAGGTATGTAGTACAAGCCATTCTGATCAGAGATCTGCCACCCAGATGTGTCTAGTCCAGTCCTAGGCCGAGCAGTGACAAATCTAATTATTTCCACCTGAAAAAAAACGTAAGGGGTATGTATGGCTTTTTTGTTTTTCAGACCAAATTTATTTCTATCTACAATCTTCATGAACATTCACAGGTATGTAGTACAAGCCATTCTGATCAGAGATCTGCCACCCATGGGTGTCTAGTCCATTCCTAGGCCGAGCAGTGACAAATTTAATTATTTCCACCTGAAAAAAAACGTAAGGGGTATGTATGCCATTTCTTTTTTCAGATCAAATTTATTTTTATCTACAATCTTCGTGAACATTCACAGGTATGTAGTACAAGCCATTCTGATCAGAGATCTGCCACCCAGATGTGTCTAGTCCAGTCCTAGGCCGAGCAGTGACAAATTTAATTATTTCCACCTGAAAAAAACCGTAAGGGGTATGTATGGCTTTTTATTTTTCAGACCAAATTTATTTCTATCTACAATCTTCATGAACATTCACAGGTATGTAGTACAAGCCATTCTGATCAGAGATCTGCCACCCAGATGTGTCTAGTCCAGTCCTAGGCCGAGCAGTGACAAATCTAATTATTTCCACCTGAAAAAAAACGTAAGGGGTATGTATGGCTTTTTTGTTTTTCAGACCAAATTTATTTCTATCTACAATCTTCATGAACATTCACAGGTATGTAGTACAA
The DNA here is from genome assembly GCF_949987555.1 of Borostomias antarcticus. Taxonomy (NCBI): domain Eukaryota; kingdom Metazoa; phylum Chordata; class Actinopteri; order Stomiiformes; family Stomiidae; genus Borostomias; species Borostomias antarcticus. Next base: position 8,917,963 of record NC_140259.1, on the reverse strand, counting down.
GCCATTCTGATCAGAGATCTGCCACCCATGGGTGTCTAGTACATTCCTAGGCCGAGCAGTGACAAATTTAATTATTTCCACCTGAAAAAAAACGTAAGGGGTATGTATGGTGTTTTTTTTTTTAAGACCAAATTTATTTTTATCTGCAATCTTCATGAACATTCACAGGTGTGTAGTACAAGCCTTTCTGATCAGGGATCTGCCACCCATGGGTGTCTAGTCCATTCCTAGGCCGAGCAGTGACAAATTTAATTATTTCCACCTGAAAAAAAACGTAAGGGGTATGTATGGCTTTTTTTTTTTCAGACCAAATTTATTTCTATCTACAATCTTCATGAACATTCACAGGTATGTAGTACAAGCCATTCTGATCAGAGATCTGCCACCCAGATGTGTCTAGTCCAGTCCTAGGACGAGCAGTGACAAATCTAATTATTTCCACCTGAAAAAAAACGTAAGGGGTATGTATGGCTTTTTTGTTTTTCAGACCAAATTTATTTCTATCTACAATCTTCATGAACATTCACAGGTATGTAGTACAAGCCATTCTGATCAGAGATCTGCCACCCATGGGTGTCTAGTCCATTCCTAGGCCGAGCAGTGACAAATTTAATTATTTCCACCTGAAAAAAAACGTAAGGGGTATGTATGGCATTTCTTTTTTCAGATCAAATTTATTTTTATCTACAATCTTCGTGAACATTCACAGGTATGTAGTACAAGCCATTCTGATCAGAGATCTGCCACCCAGATGTGTCTAGTCCAGTCCTAGGCCGAGCAGTGACAAATTTAATTATTTCCACCTGAAAAAAAACGTAAGGGGTATGTATGGCTTTTTATTTTTCAGACCAAATTTATTTCTATCTACAATCTTCATGAACATTCACAGGTATGTAGTACAAGCCATTCTGATCAGAGATCTGCCACCCAGATGTGTCTAGTCCAGTCCTAGGCCGAGCAGTGACAAATCTAATTATTTCCACCTGAAAAAAAACGTAAGGGGTATGTATGGCTTTTTTGTTTTTCAGACCAAATTTATTTCTATCTACAATCTTCATGAACATTCACAGGTATGTAGTACAAGCCATTCTGATCAGAGATCTGCCACCCATGGGTGTCTAGTCCATTCCTAGGCCGAGCAGTGACAAATTTAATTATTTCCACCTGAAAAAAAACGTAAGGGGTATGTATGCCATTTCTTTTTTCAGATCAAATTTATTTTTATCTACAATCTTCGTGAACATTCACAGGTATGTAGTACAAGCCATTCTGATCAGAGATCTGCCACCCAGATGTGTCTAGTCCAGTCCTAGGCCGAGCAGTGACAAATTTAATTATTTCCACCTGAAAAAAACCGTAAGGGGTATGTATGGCTTTTTATTTTTCAGACCAAATTTATTTCTATCTACAATCTTCATGAACATTCACAGGTATGTAGTACAAGCCATTCTGATCAGAGATCTGCCACCCAGATGTGTCTAGTCCAGTCCTAGGCCGAGCAGTGACAAATCTAATTATTTCCACCTGAAAAAAAACGTAAGGGGTATGTATGGCTTTTTTGTTTTTCAGACCAAATTTATTTCTATCTACAATCTTCATGAACATTCACAGGTATGTAGTACAAGCCATTCTGATCAGAGATCTGCCACCCATGGGTGTCTAGTACATTCCTAGGCCGAGCAGTGACAAATTTAATTATTTCCACCTGAAAAAAAACGTAAGGGGTATGTATGGTGTTTTTTTTTTTAAGACCAAATTTATTTTTATCTGCAATCTTCATGAACATTCACAGGTGTGTAGTACAAGCCTTTCTGATCAGGGATCTGCCACCCATGGGTGTCTAGTCCATTCCTAGGCCGAGCAGTGACAAATTTAATTATTTCCACCTGAAAAAAAACGTAAGGGGTATGTATGGCTTTTTTTTTTTCAGACCAAATTTATTTCTATCTACAATCTTCATGAACATTCACAGGTATGTAGTACAAGCCATTCTGATCAGAGATCTGCCACCCAGATGTGTCTAGTCCAGTCCTAGGCCGAGCAGTGACAAATCTAATTATTTCCACCTGAAAAAAAACGTAAGGGGTATGTATGGCTTTTTTTTTTTCAGACCAAATTTATTTCTATCTACAATCTTCATGAACATTCACAGGTATGTAGTACAAGCCATTCTGATCAGAGATCTGCCACCCAGATGTGTCTAGTCCAGTCCTAGGCCGAGCAGTGACAAATTTAATTATTTCCACCTGAAAAAAAACGTAAGGGGTATGTATGGCTTTTTTTTTTTCAGACCAAATTTATTTCTATCTACAATCTTCATGAACATTCACAGGTATGTAGTACAAGCCATTCTGATCAGAGATCTGCCACCCAGATGTGTCTAGTCCAGTCCTAGGACGAGCAGTGACAAATCTAATTATTTCCACCTGAAAAAAAACGTAAGGGGTATGTATGGCTTTTTTGTTTTTCAGACCAAATTTATTTCTATCTACAATCTTCATGAACATTCACAGGTATGTAGTACAAGCCATTCTGATCAGAGATCTGCCACCCATGGGTGTCTAGTCCATTCCTAGGCCGAGCAGTGACAAATGTAATTATTTCCACCTGAAAAAAAACGTAAGGGGTATGTATGGCATTTCTTTTTTCAGATCAAATTTATTTTTATCTACAATCTTCGTGAACATTCACAGGTATGTAGTACAAGCCATTCTGATCAGAGATCTGCCACCCAGATGTGTCTAGTCCAGTCCTAGGCCGAGCAGTGACAAATTTAATTATTTCCACCTGAAAAAAAACGTAAGGGGTATGTATGGCTTTTTATTTTTCAGACCAAATTTATTTCTATCTACAATCTTCATGAACATTCACAGGTATGTAGTACAAGCCATTCTGATCAGAGATCTGCCACCCAGATGTGTCTAGTCCAGTCCTAGGCCGAGCAGTGACAAATCTAATTATTTCCACCTGAAAAAAAACGTAAGGGGTATGTATGGCTTTTTTGTTTTTCAGACCAAATTTATTTCTATCTACAATCTTCATGAACATTCACAGGTATGTAGTACAAGCCATTCTGATCAGAGATCTGCCACCCATGGTTGTCTAGTCCATTCCTAGGCCGAGCAGTGACAAATTTAATTATTTCCACCTGAAAAAAAACGTAAGGGGTATGTATGGCATTTCTTTTTTCAGATCAAATTTATTTTTATCTACAATCTTCGTGAACATTCACAGGTATGTAGTACAAGCCATTCTGATCAGAGATCTGCCACCCAGATGTGTCTAGTCCAGTCCTAGGCCGAGCAGTGACAAATTTAATTATTTCCACCTGAAAAAAAACGTAAGGGGTATGTATGGCTTTTTTTTTTTCAGACCAAATTTATTTCTATCTACAATCTTCATGAACATTCACAGGTATGTAGTACAAGCCATTCTGATCAGAGATCTGCCACCCAGATGTGTCTAGTCCAGTCCTAGGCCGAGCAGTGACAAATCTAATTATTTCCACCTGAAAAAAAACGTAAGGGGTATGTATGGCTTTTTTGTTTTTCAGACCAAATTTATTTCTATCTACAATCTTCATGAACATTCACAGGTATGTAGTACAAGCCATTCTGATCAGAGATCTGCCACCCATGGGTGTCTAGTCCATTCCTAGGCCGAGCAGTGACAAATTTAATTATTTCCACCTGAAAAAAAACGTAAGGGGTATGTATGGCATTTCTTTTTTCAGATCAAATTTATTTTTATCTACAATCTTCGTGAACATTCACAGGTATGTAGTACAAGCCATTCTGATCAGAGATCTGCCACCCAGATGTGTCTAGTCCAGTCCTAGGCCGAGCAGTGACAAATTTAATTATTTCCACCTGAAAAAAAACGTAAGGGGTATGTATGGCTTTTTATTTTTCAGACCAAATTTATTTCTATCTACAATCTTCATGAACATTCACAGGTATGTAGTACAAGCCATTCTGATCAGAGATCTGCCACCCAGATGTGTCTAGTCCAGTCCTAGGCCGAGCAGTGACAAATCTAATTATTTCCACCTGAAAAAAAACGTAAGGGGTATGTATGGCTTTTTTGTTTTTCAGACCAAATTTATTTCTATCTACAATCTTCATGAACATTCACAGGTATGTAGTACAAGCCATTCTGATCAGAGATCTGCCACCCATGGTTGTCTAGTCCATTCCTAGGCCGAGCAGTGACAAATTTAATTATTTCCACCTGAAAAAAAACGTAAGGGGTATGTATGGCATTTCTTTTTTCAGATCAAATTTATTTTTATCTACAATCTTCGTGAACATTCACAGGTATGTAGTACAAGCCATTCTGATCAGAGATCTGCCACCCAGATGTGTCTAGTCCAGTCCTAGGCCGAGCAGTGACAAATTTAATTATTTCCACCTGAAAAAAAACATAAGGGGTATGTATGGCTTTTTTTTTTTCAGACCAAATTTATTTCTATCTACAATCTTCATGAACATTCACAGGTATGTAGTACAAGCCATTCTGATCAGAGATCTGCCACCCAGATGTGTCTAGTCCAGTCCTAGGCCGAGCAGTGACAAATCTAATTATTTCCACCTGAAAAAAAACGTAAGGGGTATGTATGGCTTTTTTGTTTTTCAGACCAAATTTATTTCTATCTACAATCTTCATGAACATTCACAGGTATGTAGTACAAGCCATTCTGATCAGAGATCTGCCACCCATGGGTGTCTAGTCCATTCCTAGGCCGAGCAGTGACAAATCTAATTATTTCCACCTGAAAAAAAACGTAAGGGGTATGTATGGCTTTTTATTTTTCAGACCAAATTTATTTCTATCTACAATCTTCATGAACATTCACAGGTATGTAGTACAAGCCATCCTGATCAGAGATCTGCCACCCAGATGTGTCTAGTCCAGTCCTAGGCCGAGCAGTGACAAATCTAATTATTTCCACCTGAAAAAAAACGTAAGGGGTATGTATGGCTTTTTTGTTTTTCAGACCAAATTTATTTCTATCTACAATCTTCATGAACATTCACAGGTATGTAGTACAAGCCATTCTGATCAGAGATCTGCCACCCATGGGTGTCTAGTACATTCCTAGGCCGAGCAGTGACAAATTTAATTATTTCCACCTGAAAAAAAACGTAAGGGGTATGTATGGCATTTTTTTTTTCAGATCAAATTTATTTTTATCTACAATCTTCGTGAACATTCACAGGTATGTAGTACAAGCCATTCTGATCAGAGATCTGCCACCCAGATGTGTCTAGTCCAGTCCTAGGCCGAGCAGTGACAAATTTAATTATTTCCACCTGAAAAAAAACGTAAGGGGTATGTATGGCATTTTTTTTTCAGACCAAATTTATTTCTATCTACAATCTTCATGAACATTCACAGGTATGTAGTATAAGCCATTCTGATCAGAGATCTGCCACCCATGGGTGTCTAGTCCATTCCTAGGCCGAGCAGTGACAAATTTAATTATTTCCACCTGAAAAAAAACGTAAGGGGTATGTATGGCATTTTTTTTTTCAGATCAAATTTATTTTTATCTACAATCTTCGTGAACATTCACAGGTATGTAGTACAAGCCATTCTGATCAGAGATCTGCCACCCAGATGTGTCTAGTCCAGTCCTAGGCCGAGCAGTGACAAATTTAATTATTTCCACCTGAAAAAAAACGTAAGGGGTATGTATGGCTTTTTATTTTTCAGACCAAATTTATTTCTATCTACAATCTTCATGAACATTCACAGGTATGTAGTATAAGCCATTCTGATCAGAGATCTGCCACCCAGATGTGTCTAGTCCAGTCCTAGGACGAGCAGTGACAAATTTAATTATTTCCACCTGAAAAAAAACGTAAGGGGTATGTATGGCATTTTTTTTTCAGACCAAATTTATTTCTATCTACAATCTTCATGAACATTCACAGGTATGTAGTATAAGCCATTCTGATCAGAGATCTGCCACCCAGGTGTGTCTAGTCCAGTCCCAGGACGAGCAGTGACAAATCTAATTATTTCCACCTGAAAAAAAACGTAAGGGGTATGTATGGTGTTTTTTTTTTTAAGACCAAATTTATTTTTATCTGCAATCTTCATGAACATTCACAGGTGTGTAGTACAAGCCTTTCTGATCAGGGATCTGCCACCCATGGGTGTCTAGTCCATTCCTAGGCCGAGCAGTGACAAATTTAATTATTTCCACCTGAAAAAAAACATAAGGGGTATGTATGTATGGCGTTTTTTTTTTACAGACCAAATGTATTTCTATCTACAATCTTCATGAACATTCACAGGTATGTAGTACAAGCCATTCTGATCAGAGATCTGCCACCCAGATGTGTCTAGTCCAGTCCTAGGCCGAGCAGTGACAAATCTAATTATTTCCACCTGAAAAAAAACGTAAGGGGTATGTATGGCTTTTTTTTTTTCAGACCAAATTTATTTCTATCTACAATCTTCATGAACATTCACAGGTATGTAGTACAAGCCATTCTGATCAGAGATCTGCCACCCATGGGTGTCTAGTCCATTCCTAGGCCGAGCAGTGACAAATTTAATTATTTCCACCTGAAAAAAAACGTAAGGGGTATGTATGGCTTTTTTTTTTTCAGACCAAATTTATTTCTATCTACAATCTTCATGAACATTCACAGGTATGTAGTACAAGCCATTCTGATCAGAGATCTGTCACCCATGGGTGTCTAGTCCATTCCTAGGACGAGCAGTGACAAATTTAATTATTTCCACCTGAAAAAAAACGTAAGGGGTATGTATGGCTTTTTTTTTTTCAGACCAAATTTATTTCTATCTACAATCTTCATGAACATTCACAGGTATGTAGTACAAGCCATTCTGATCAGAGATCTGCCACCCAGATGTGTCTAGTCCAGTCCTAGGCCGAGCAGTGACAAATCTAATTATTTCCACCTGAAAAAAAACGTAAGGGGTATGTATGGCTTTTTTGTTTTTCAGACCAAATTTATTTCTATCTACAATCTTCATGAACATTCACAGGTATGTAGTACAAGCCATTCTGATCAGAGATCTGCCACCCATGGGTGTCTAGTCCATTCCTAGGCCGAGCAGTGACAAATTTAATTATTTCCACCTGAAAAAAAACGTAAGGGGTATGTATGGCATTTTTTTTTTCAGATCAAATTTATTTTTATCTACAATCTTCGTGAACATTCACAGGTATGTAGTACAAGCCATTCTGATCAGAGATCTGCCACCCAGATGTGTCTAGTCCAGTCCTAGGCCGAGCAGTGACAAATTTAATTATTTCCACCTGAAAAAAAACGTAAGGGGTATGTATGGCTTTTTATTTTTCAGACCAAATTTATTTCTATCTACAATCTTCATGAACATTCACAGGTATGTAGTATAAGCCATTCTGATCAGAGATCTGCCACCCAGATGTGTCTAGTCCAGTCCTAGGACGAGCAGTGACAAATTTAATTATTTCCACCTGAAAAAAAACGTAAGGGGTATGTATGGCATTTTTTTTTCAGACCAAATTTATTTCTATCTACAATCTTCATGAACATTCACAGGTATGTAGTATAAGCCATTCTGATCAGAGATCTGCCACCCAGGTGTGTCTAGTCCAGTCCCAGGACGAGCAGTGACAAATTTAATTATTTCCACCTGAAAAAAAACGTAAGGGGTATGTATGGTGTTTTTTTTTTTAAGACCAAATTTATTTTTATCTGCAATCTTCATGAACATTCACAGGTGTGTAGTACAAGCCTTTCTGATCAGGGATCTGCCACCCATGGGTGTCTAGTCCATTCCTAGGCCGAGCAGTGACAAATTTAATTATTTCCACCTGAAAAAAAACATAAGGGGTATGTATGTATGGCGTTTTTTTTTTACAGACCAAATGTATTTCTATCTACAATCTTCATGAACATTCACAGGTATGTAGTACAAGCCATTCTGATCAGAGATCTGCCACCCAGATGTGTCTAGTCCAGTCCTAGGCCGAGCAGTGACAAATCTAATTATTTCCACCTGAAAAAAAACGTAAGGGGTATGTATGGCTTTTTTTTTTTCAGACCAAATTTATTTCTATCTACAATCTTCATGAACATTCACAGGTATGTAGTACAAGCCATTCTGATCAGAGATCTGCCACCCATGGGTGTCTAGTCCATTCCTAGGCCGAGCAGTGACAAATTTAATTATTTCCACCTGAAAAAAAACGTAAGGGGTATGTATGGCTTTTTTTTTTTCAGACCAAATTTATTTCTATCTACAATCTTCATGAACATTCACAGGTATGTAGTACAAGCCATTCTGATCAGAGATCTGTCACCCATGGGTGTCTAGTCCATTCCTAGGACGAGCAGTGACAAATTTAATTATTTCCACCTGAAAAAAAACGTAAGGGGTATGTATGGCTTTTTTTTTTTCAGACCAAATTTATTTCTATCTACAATCTTCATGAACATTCACAGGTATGTAGTACAAGCCATTCTGATCAGAGATCTGCCACCCAGATGTGTCTAGTCCAGTCCTAGGCCGAGCAGTGACAAATCTAATTATTTCCACCTGAAAAAAAACGTAAGGGGTATGTATGGCTTTTTTGTTTTTCAGACCAAATTTATTTCTATCTACAATCTTCATGAACATTCACAGGTATGTAGTACAAGCCATTCTGATCAGAGATCTGCCACCCATGGGTGTCTAGTCCATTCCTAGGCCGAGCAGTGACAAATTTAATTATTTCCACCTGAAAAAAAACGTAAGGGGTATGTATGGCATTTTTTTTTTCAGATCAAATTTATTTTTATCTACAATCTTCGTGAACATTCACAGGTATGTAGTACAAGCCATTCTGATCAGAGATCTGCCACCCAGATGTGTCTAGTCCAGTCCTAGGCCGAGCAGTGACAAATTTAATTATTTCCACCTGAAAAAAAACGTAAGGGGTATGTATGGCTTTTTTTTTTTCAGACCAAATTTATTTCTATCTACAATCTTCATGAACATTCACAGGTATGTAGTACAAGCCATTCTGATCAGAGATCTGCCACCCAGATGTGTCTAGTCCAGTCCTAGGCCGAGCAGTGACAAATCTAATTATTTCCACCTGAAAAAAAACGTAAGGGGTATGTATGGCTTTTTTGTTTTTCAGACCAAATTTATTTCTATCTACAATCTTCATGAACATTCACAGGTATGTAGTACAAGCCATTCTGATCAGAGATCTGCCACCCATGGGTGTCTAGTCCATTCCTAGGCCGAGCAGTGACAAATCTAATTATTTCCACCTGAAAAAAAACGTAAAGGGTATGTATGGCTTTTTATTTTTCAGACCAAATTTATTTCTATCTACAATCTTCATGAACATTCACAGGTATGTAGTACAAGCCATCCTGATCAGAGATCTGCCACCCAGATGTGTCTAGTCCAGTCCTAGGCCGAGCAGTGACAAATCTAATTATTTCCACCTGAAAAAAAACGTAAGGGGTATGTATGGCTTTTTTGTTTTTCAGACCAAATTTATTTCTATCTACAATCTTCATGAACATTCACAGGTATGTAGTACAAGCCATTCTGATCAGAGATCTGCCACCCATGGGTGTCTAGTACATTCCTAGGCCGAGCAGTGACAAATTTAATTATTTCCACCTGAAAAAAAACGTAAGGGGTATGTATGGCATTTTTTTTTTCAGATCAAATTTATTTTTATCTACAATCTTCGTGAACATTCACAGGTATGTAGTACAAGCCATTCTGATCAGAGATCTGCCACCCAGATGTGTCTAGTCCAGTCCTAGGCCGAGCAGTGACAAATTTAATTATTTCCACCTGAAAAAAAACGTAAGGGGTATGTATGGCTTTTTTTTTTCAGACCAAATTTATTTCTATCTACAATCTTCATGAACATTCACAGGTATGTAGTATAAGCCATTCTGATCAGAGATCTGCCACCCATGGGTGTCTAGTCCATTCCTAGGCCGAGCAGTGACAAATTTAATTATTTCCACCTGAAAAAAAACGTAAGGGGTATGTATGGCATTTTTTTTTTCAGATCAAATTTATTTTTATCTACAATCTTCGTGAACATTCACAGGTATGTAGTACAAGCCATTCTGATCAGAGATCTGCCACCCAGATGTGTCTAGTCCAGTCCTAGGCCGAGCAGTGACAAATTTAATTATTTCCACCTGAAAAAAAACGTAAGGGGTATGTATGGCTTTTTATTTTTCAGACCAAATTTATTTCTATCTACAATCTTCATGAACATTCACAGGTATGTAGTATAAGCCATTCTGATCAGAGATCTGCCACCCAGATGTGTCTAGTCCAGTCCTAGGACGAGCAGTGACAAATTTAATTATTTCCACCTGAAAAAAAACGTAAGGGGTATGTATGGCATTTTTTTTTCAGACCAAATTTATTTCTATCTACAATCTTCATGAACATTCACAGGTATGTAGTATAAGCCATTCTGATCAGAGATCTGCCACCCAGGTGTGTCTAGTCCAGTCCCAGGACGAGCAGTGACAAATTTAATTATTTCCACCTGAAAAAAAACGTAAGGGGTATGTATGGTGTTTTTTTTTTTAAGACCAAATTTATTTTTATCTGCAATCTTCATGAACATTCACAGGTGTGTAGTACAAGCCTTTCTGATCAGGGATCTGCCACCCATGGGTGTCTAGTCCATTCCTAGGCCGAGCAGTGACAAATTTAATTATTTCCACCTGAAAAAAAACATAAGGGGTATGTATGTATGGCGTTTTTTTTTTACAGACCAAATGTATTTCTATCTACAATCTTCATGAACATTCACAGGTATGTAGTACAAGCCATTCTGATCAGAGATCTGCCACCCAGATGTGTCTAGTCCAGTCCTAGGCCGAGCAGTGACAAATTTAATTATTTCCACCTGAAAAAAAACGTAAGGGGTATGTATGGCTTTTTTTTTTTCAGACCAAATTTATTTCTATCTACAATCTTCATGAACATTCACAGGTATGTAGTACAAGCCATTCTGATCAGAGATCTGTCACCCATGGGTGTCTAGTCCATTCCTAGGACGAGCAGTGACAAATTTAATTATTTCCACCTGAAAAAAAACGTAAGGGGTATGTATGGCTTTTTTTTTTTCAGACCAAATTTATTTCTATCTACAATCTTCATGAACATTCACAGGTATGTAGTACAAGCCATTCTGATCAGAGATCTGCCACCCAGATGTGTCTAGTCCAGTCCTAGGCCGAGCAGTGACAAATCTAATTATTTCCACCTGAAAAAAAACGTAAGGGGTATGTATGGCTTTTTTGTTTTTCAGACCAAATTTATTTCTATCTACAATCTTCATGAACATTCACAGGTATGTAGTACAAGCCATTCTGATCAGAGATCTGCCACCCATGGGTGTCTAGTCCATTCCTAGGCCGAGCAGTGACAAATTTAATTATTTCCACCTGAAAAAAAACGTAAGGGGTATGTATGGCATTTTTTTTTTCAGATCAAATTTATTTTTATCTACAATCTTCGTGAACATTCACAGGTATGTAGTACAAGCCATTCTGATCAGAGATCTGCCACCCAGATGTGTCTAGTCCAGTCCTAGGCCGAGCAGTGACAAATTTAATTATTTCCACCTGAAAAAAAACGTAAGGGGTATGTATGGCTTTTTTTTTTTCAGACCAAATTTATTTCTATCTACAATCTTCATGAACATTCACAGGTATGTAGTACAAGCCATTCTGATCAGAGATCTGCCACCCAGATGTGTCTAGTCCAGTCCTAGGCCGAGCAGTGACAAATCTAATTATTTCCACCTGAAAAAAAACGTAAGGGGTATGTATGGCTTTTTTGTTTTTCAGACCAAATTTATTTCTATCTACAATCTTCATGAACATTCACAGGTATGTAGTACAAGCCATTCTGATCAGAGATCTGCCACCCATGGGTGTCTAGTCCATTCCTAGGCCGAGCAGTGACAAATTTAATCATTTCCACCCTCAAAAAAAACGTAAGGGGTATCTATGGCATTTTTTTTTTCAGATCAAATTTATTTTTATCTACAATCTTCGTGAACATTCACAGGTATGTAGTACAAGCCATTCTGATCAGAGATCTGCCACCCAGATGTGTCTAGTCCAGTCCTAGGCCGAGCAGTGACAAATTTAATTATTTCCACCTGAAAAAAACCGTAAGGGGTATGTATGGCATTTTTTTTTCAGACAAAAATGTATTTCTATCTACAATCTTCATGAACATTCACAGGTATGTAGTATAAGCCATTCTGATCAGAGATCTGCCACCCAGGTGTGTCTAGTCCAGTCCCAGGACGAGCAGTGACAAATTTAATTATTTCCACCTGAAAAAAAACGTAAGGTGTATGTATGGTGTTTTTTTTTAAGACCAAATTTATTTTTATCTGCAATCTTCATGAACATTCACAGGTGTGTAGTACAAGCCTTTCTGATCAGGGATCTGCCACCCATGGGTGTCTAGTCCATTCCTAGGCCGAGCAGTGACAAATTTAATTATTTCCACCTGAAAAAAAACATAAGGGGTATGTATGGCATTTTTTTTTCAGACCAAATTTATTTCTATCTACAATCTTCATGAACATTCACAGGTATGTAGTATAAGCCATTCTGATCAGAGATCTGCCACCCAGGTGTGTCTAGTCCAGTCCCAGGACGAGCAGTGACAAATTTAATTATTTCCACCTGAAAAAAAACGTAAGGGGTATGTATGGTGTTTTTTTTTTTAAGACCAAATGTATTTTTTTCTGCAATCTTCATGAACATTCACAAGCATGTAGTACAAGCCATTCTGATCAGAGATCTGCCACCCATGGGTGTCTTGTCCAGTCCTAGGCTGAGCAGTGACAAATTTAATTATTTCCACCTGAAAAAAAACGTAAGGGGTATGTATGGTGTTTTTTTTTTTCAGACCAAATTTATTTTTATCTGCAATCTTCATGAACATTCACAGGTATGTAGTATAAGCCATTCTGATCAGAGATCTGCCACCCAGGTGTGTCTAGTCCAGTCCCAGGACGAGCAGTGACAAATTTAATTATTTCCACCTGAAAAAAAACGTAAGGGGTATGTATGGCTTTTTTTTTTTCAGGTGGAAATAATTAGATTAGTCACTGCTCGGCCTAGGACTGGACTAGACACATCTGGGTGGCAGATCTCTGATCAGAATGGCTTGTACTACATACCTGTGAATGTTCATGAAGATTGTAGATAGAAATAAATTTGGTCTGAAAAAAAAAAAGCCATACATACCCCTTACGTTTTTTTTCAGGTGGAAATAATTAAATTTGTCACTGCTCGGCCTAGGAATGGACTAGACACCCATGGGTGACAGATCTCTGATCAGAATGGCTTGTACTACATACCTGTGAATGTTCATGAAGATTGTAGATAGAAATACATTTGGTCTGAAAAAAAAAAAGCCATACATACCCCTTACGTTTTTTTTCAGGTGGAAATAATTAGATTTGAAACTGCTCGGCCTAGGACTGGACTAGACACATCTGGGTGGCAGATCTCTGATCAGAATGGCTTGTACTACATACCTGTGAATGTTCATGAAGATTGTAGATAGAAATAAATTTGGTCTGAAAAAAAAAAAGCCATACATACCCCTTACGTTTTTTTTCAGGTGGAAATAATTAAATTTGTCACTGCTCGGCCTAGGAATGGACTAGACACATCTGGGTGGCAGATCTCTGATCAGGATGGCTTGTACTACATACCTGTGAATGTTCACGAAGATTGTAGATAAAAATAAATTTGGTCTGAAAAAAAAAATGCCATACATACCCCTTACGTTTTTTTTCAGGTGGAAATAATTAAATTTGTCACTGCTCGGCCTAGGAATGGACTAGACACCCATGGGTGGCAGATCTCTGATCAGAATGGCTTGTACTACATACCTGTGAATGTTCATGAAGATTGTAGATAGAAATAAATTTGGTCTGAAAAAAAAAAAGCCATACATACCCCTTACGTTTTTTTTGAGGTGGAAATAATTAGATTTGTCACTGCTCGGCCTAGGACTGGACTAGACACATCTGGGTGGCAGATCTCTGATCAGAATGGCTTGTACTACATACCTGTGAATGTTCATGAAGATTGTAGATAGAAATAAATTTGGTCTGAAAAAAAAAATGCCATACATACGCCTTATGTTTTTTTTCAGGTGGAAATAATTAGATTTGTCACTGCTCGGCCTAGGACCGGACTAGACACATCTGGGTGGCAGATCTCTGATCAGAATGGCTTGTACTACATACCTGTGAATGTTCATGAAGATTGTAGATAGAAATAAATTTGGTCTAAAAAAAAAAAGCCATACATACCCCTTACGTTTTTTTTCAGGTGGAAATAATTAAATTTGTCACTGCTCGGCCTAGGAATGGACTAGACACCCATGAATGGCAGATCTCTGATCAGAATGGCTTGTACTACATACCTGTGAATGTTCATGAAGATTGTAGATAGAAATAAATTTGGTCTGAAAAAAAAAAAGCCATACATACCCCTTAGGTTTTTTTTCAGGTGGAAATAATTAGATTTGTCACTGCTCGGCCTAGGACTGGACTAGACACATCTGGGTGGCAGATCTCTGATCAGAATGGCTTGTACTACATACCTGTGAATGTTCATGAAGATTGTAGATAGAAATAAATTTGGTCTGAAAAAAAAAAGCCATACATACCCCTTACGTTTTTTTTCAGGTGGAAATAATTAAATTTGTCACTGCTCGGCCTAGGAATGGACTAGACACCCATGGGTGGCAGATCTCTGATCAGAATGGCTTGTACTACATACCTGTGAATGTTCATGAAGATTGTAGATAGAAATAAATTTGGTCTGAAAAAAAAAAAGCCATACATACCCCTTACGTTTTTTTTGAGGTGGAAATAATTAGATTTGTCACTGCTCGGCCTAGGACTGGACTAGACACATCTGGGTGGCAGATCTCTGATCAGAATGGCTTGTACTACATACCTGTGAATGTTCATGAAGATTGTAGATAGAAATAAATTTGGTCTGAAAAAAAAAATGCCATACATACGCCTTATGTTTTTTTTCAGGTGGAAATAATTAGATTTGTCACTGCTCGGCCTAGGACCGGACTAGACACATCTGGGTGGCAGATCTCTGATCAGAATGGCTTGTACTACATACCTGTGAATGTTCATGAAGATTGTAGATAGAAATAAATTTGGTCTAAAAAAAAAAATGCCATACATACCCCTTACGTTTTTTTTCAGGTGGAAATAATTAAATTTGTCACTGCTCGGCCTAGGAATGGACTAGACACCCATGGGTGGCAGATCTCTGATCAGAATGGCTTGTACTACATACCTGTGAATGTTCATGAAGATTGTAGATAGAAATAAATTTGGTCTGAAAAAAAAAAAGCCATACATACCCCTTACGTTTTTTTTCAGGTGGAAATAATTAAATTTGTCACTGCTCGGCCTAGGAATGGACTAGACACATCTGGGTGGCAGATCTCTGATCAGGATGGCTTGTACTACATACCTGTGAATGTTCACGAAGATTGTAGATAAAAATAAATTTGGTCTGAAAAAAAAAATGCCATACATACCCCTTACGTTTTTTTTCAGGTGGAAATAATTAAATTTGTCACTGCTCGGCCTAGGAATGGACTAGACACCCATGGGTGGCAGATCTCTGATCAGAATGGCTTGTACTACATACCTGTGAATGTTCATGAAGATTGTAGATAGAAATAAATTTGGTCTGAAAAAAAAAAAGCCATACATACCCCTTACGTTTTTTTTGAGGTGGAAATAATTAGATTTGTCACTGCTCGGCCTAGGACTGGACTAGACACATCTGGGTGGCAGATCTCTGATCAGAATGGCTTGTACTACATACCTGTGAATGTTCATGAAGATTGTAGATAGAAATAAATTTGGTCTGAAAAAAAAAATGCCATACATACGCCTTATGTTTTTTTTCAGGTGGAAATAATTAGATTTGTCACTGCTCGGCCTAGGACCGGACTAGACACATCTGGGTGGCAGATCTCTGATCAGAATGGCTTGTACTACATACCTGTGAATGTTCATGAAGATTGTAGATAGAAATAAATTTGGTCTAAAAAAAAAAAGCCATACATACCCCTTACGTTTTTTTTCAGGTGGAAATAATTAAATTTGTCACTGCTCGGCCTAGGAATGGACTAGACACCCATGAATGGCAGATCTCTGATCAGAATGGCTTGTACTACATACCTGTGAATGTTCATGAAGATTGTAGATAGAAATAAATTTGGTCTGAAAAAAAAAAAGCCATACATACCCCTTAGGTTTTTTTTCAGGTGGAAATAATTAGATTTGTCACTGCTCGGCCTAGGACTGGACTAGACACATCTGGGTGGCAGATCTCTGATCAGAATGGCTTGTACTACATACCTGTGAATGTTCATGAAGATTGTAGATAGAAATAAATTTGGTCTGAAAAAAAAAAGCCATACATACCCCTTACGTTTTTTTTCAGGTGGAAATAATTAAATTTGTCACTGCTCGGCCTAGGAATGGACTAGACACCCATGGGTGGCAGATCTCTGATCAGAATGGCTTGTACTACATACCTGTGAATGTTCATGAAGATTGTAGATAGAAATAAATTTGGTCTGAAAAAAAAAAAGCCATACATACCCCTTACGTTTTTTTTGAGGTGGAAATAATTAGATTTGTCACTGCTCGGCCTAGGACTGGACTAGACACATCTGGGTGGCAGATCTCTGATCAGAATGGCTTGTACTACATACCTGTGAATGTTCATGAAGATTGTAGATAGAAATAAATTTGGTCTGAAAAAAAAAATGCCATACATACGCCTTATGTTTTTTTTCAGGTGGAAATAATTAGATTTGTCACTGCTCGGCCTAGGACCGGACTAGACACATCTGGGTGGCAGATCTCTGATCAGAATGGCTTGTACTACATACCTGTGAATGTTCATGAAGATTGTAGATAGAAATAAATTTGGTCTAAAAAAAAAAATGCCATACATACCCCTTACGTTTTTTTTCAGGTGGAAATAATTAAATTTGTCACTGCTCGGCCTAGGAATGGACTAGACACCCATGGGTGGCAGATCTCTGATCAGAATGGCTTGTACTACATACCTGTGAATGTTCATGAAGATTGTAGATAGAAATAAATTTGGTCTGAAAAAAAAAAAGCCATACATACCCCTTAGGTTTTTTTTCAGGTGGAAATAATTAGATTTGTCACTGCTCGGCCTAGGACTGGACTAGACACATCTGGGTGGCAGATCTCTGATCAGAATGGCTTGTACTACATACCTGTGAATGTTCATGAAGATTGTAGATAGAAATAAATTTGGTCTGAAAAAAAAAAAGCCATACATACCCCTTACGTTTTTTTTCAGGTGGAAATAATTAAATTTGTCACTGCTCGGCCTAGGAATGGACTAGACACCCATGGCTGGCAGATCTCTGATCAGAATGGCTTGTACTACATACCTGTGAATGTTCATGAAGATTGTAGATAGAAATAAATTTGGTCTGAAAAAAAAAAAGCCATACATACCCCTTACGTTTTTTTTCAGGTGGAAATAATTAAATTTGTCACTGCTCGGCCTAGGACTGGACTAGACACATCTGGGTGGCAGATCTCTGATCAGAATGGCTTGTACTACATACCTGTGAATGTTCATGAAGATTGTAGATAGAAATAAATTTGGTCTGAAAAAAAAAAAGCCATACATACCCCTTACGTTTTTTTTCAGGTGGAAATAATTAAATTTGTCACTGCTCGGCCTAGGAATGGACTAGACACCCATGGGTGGCAGATCTCTGATCAGAATGGCTTGTACTACATACCTGTGAATGTTCATGAAGATTGTAGATAGAAATAAATTTGGTCTGAAAAAAAAAATGCCATACATACCCCTTACGTTTTTTTTCAGGTGGAAATAATTAGATTTGTCACTGCTCGGCCTAGGACTGGACTAGACACATCTGGGTGGCAGATCTCTGATCAGAATGGCTTGTACTACATACCTGTGAATGTTCATGAAGATTGTAGATAGAAATAAATTTGGTCTGTAAAAAAAAAACGCCATACATACATACCCCTTATGTTTTTTTTCAGGTGGAAATAATTAAATTTGTCACTGCTCGGCCTAGGACTGGACTAGACACATCTGGGTGGCAGATCTCTGATCAGGATGGCTTGTACTACATACCTGTAAATGTTCACGAAGATTGTAGATAAAAATAAATTTGGTCTGAAAATAAAAAGCCATACATACCCCTTACGTTTTTTTTCAGGTGGAAATAATTAGATTTGTCACTGCTCGGCCTAGGACTGGACTAGACACATCTGGGTGGCAGATCTCTGATCAGAATGGCTTGTACTACATACCTGTGAATGTTCATGAAGATTGTAGATAGAAATACATTTGGTCTGTAAAAAAAATGCCATACATACCCCTTATGTTTTTTTTCAGGTGGAAATAATTAAATTTGTCACTGCTCGGCCTAGGACTGGACTAGACACATCTGGGTGGCAGATCTCTGATCAGGATGGCTTGTACTACATACCTGTAAATGTTCACGAAGATTGTAGATAAAAATAAATTTGGTCTGAAAAAAAAAAGCCATACATACCCCTTACGTTTTTTTTCAGGTGGAAATAATTAGATTTGTCACTGCTCGGCCTAGGACTGGACTAGACACATCTGGGTGGCAGATCTCTGATCAGAATGGCTTGTACTACATACCTGTGAATGTTCATGAAGATTGTAGATAGAAATAAATTTGGTCTGTAAAAAAAAAACGCCATACATACATACCCCTTATGTTTTTTTTCAGGTGGAAATAATTAAATTTGTCACTGCTCGGCCTAGGAATGGACTAGACAGCCATGGGTGGCAGATCCCTGATCAGAAAGGCTTGTACTACACACCTGTGAATGTTCATGAAGATTGCAGATAAAAATAAATTTGGTCTTAAAAAAAAAAAACACCATACATACCCCTTACGTTTTTTTTCAGGTGGAAATAATTAAATTTGTCACTGCTCGGCCTAGGAATGGACTAGACACACCTGGGTGGCAGATCTCTGATCAGAAAGGCTTGTACTACACACCTGTGAATGTTCATGAAGATTGCAGATAAAAATAAATTTGGTCTTAGAAAAAAAAAACACCATACATACCCCTTACGTTTTTTTTCAGGTGGAAATAATTAAATTTGTCACTGCTCGTCCTGGGACTGGACTAGACACACCTGGGTGGCAGATCTCTGATCAGAATGGCTTATACTACATACCTGTGAATGTTCATGAAGATTGTAGATAAAAATAAATTTGATCTGAAAAAAAAAATGCCATACATACCCCTTACGTTTTTTTTCAGGTGGAAATAATTAAATTTGTCACTGCTCGGCCTAGGAATGGACTAGACACCCATGGGTGGCAGATCTCTGATCAGAATGGCTTGTACTACATACCTGTGAATGTTCATGAAGATTGTAGATAGAAATAAATTTGGTCTGAAAAACAAAAAAGCCATACATACCCCTTACGTTTTTTTTCAGGTGGAAATAATTAGATTTGTCACTGCTCGGCCTAGGACTGGACTAGACACATCTGGGTGGCAGATCTCTGATCAGAATGGCTTGTACTACATACCTGTGAATGTTCATGAAGATTGTAGATAGAAATAAATTTGGTCTGAAAAAAAAAAAGCCATACATACCCCTTACGTTTTTTTTCAGGTGGAAATAATTAAATTTGTCACTGCTCGGCCTAGGAATGGACTAGACACCCATGGGTGGCAGATCTCTGATCAGAATGGCTTGTACTACATACCTGTGAATGTTCATGAAGATTGTAGATAGAAATAAATTTGGTCTGAAAAAAAAAATGCCATACATACCCCTTACGTTTTTTTTCAGGTGGAAATAATTAGATTTGTCACTGCTCGGCCTAGGACTGGACTAGACACATCTGGGTGGCAGATCTCTGATCAGAATGGCTTGTACTACATACCTGTGAATGTTCATGAAGATTGTAGATAGAAATAAATTTGGTCTGAAAAAAAAAAAGCCATACATACCCCTTACGTTTTTTTTCAGGTGGAAATAATTAAATTTGTCACTGCTCGGCCTAGGAATGGACTAGACACCCATGGGTGACAGATCTCTGATCAGAATGGCTTGTACTACATACCTGTGAATGTTCATGAAGATTGTAGATAGAAATAAATTTGGTCTGAAAAAAAAAAAGCCATACATACCCCTTAGGTTTTTTTTCAGGTGGAAATAATTAGATTTGTCACTGCTCGGCCTAGGACTGGACTAGACACATCTGGGTGGCAGATCTCTGATCAGAATGGCTTGTACTACATACCTGTGAATGTTCATGAAGATTGTAGATAGAAATAAATTTGGTCTGAAAAAAAAAAGCCATACATACCCCTTACGTTTTTTTTCAGGTGGAAATAATTAAATTTGTCACTGCTCGGCCTAGGAATGGACTAGACACCCATGGGTGGCAGATCTCTGATCAGAATGGCTTGTACTACATACCTGTGAATGTTCATGAAGATTGTAGATAGAAATAAATTTGGTCTGAAAAAAAAAAAGCCATACATACCCCTTACGTTTTTTTTGAGGTGGAAATAATTAGATTTGTCACTGCTCGGCCTAGGACTGGACTAGACACATCTGGGTGGCAGATCTCTGATCAGAATGGCTTGTACTACATACCTGTGAATGTTCATGAAGATTGTAGATAGAAATAAATTTGGTCTGAAAAAAAAAATGCCATACATACGCCTTATGTTTTTTTTCAGGTGGAAATAATTAGATTTGTCACTGCT
The DNA here is from genome assembly GCF_949987555.1 of Borostomias antarcticus. Classification (NCBI taxonomy): domain Eukaryota; kingdom Metazoa; phylum Chordata; class Actinopteri; order Stomiiformes; family Stomiidae; genus Borostomias; species Borostomias antarcticus. Next base: position 8,897,073 of record NC_140259.1, on the reverse strand, counting down.
CGGCCTAGGACCGGACTAGACACATCTGGGTGGCAGATCTCTGATCAGAATGGCTTGTACTACATACCTGTGAATGTTCATGAAGATTGTAGATAGAAATAAATTTGGTCTGAAAAAAAAAAAGCCATACATACCCCTTAGGTTTTTTTTCAGGTGGAAATAATTAGATTTGTCACTGCTCGGCCTAGGACTGGACTAGACACATCTGGGTGGCAGATCTCTGATCAGAATGGCTTGTACTACATACCTGTGAATGTTCATGAAGATTGTAGATAGAAATAAATTTGGTCTGAAAAAAAAAAAGCCATACATACCCCTTACGTTTTTTTTCAGGTGGAAATAATTAAATTTGTCACTGCTCGGCCTAGGAATGGACTAGACACCCATGGGTGGCAGATCTCTGATCAGAATGGCTTGTACTACATACCTGTGAATGTTCATGAAGATTGTAGATAGAAATAAATTTGGTCTGAAAAAAAAAATGCCATACATACCCCTTACGTTTTTTTTCAGGTGGAAATAATTAGATTTGTCACTGCTCGGCCTAGGACTGGACTAGACACATCTGGGTGGCAGATCTCTGATCAGAATGGCTTGTACTACATACCTGTGAATGTTCATGAAGATTGTAGATAGAAATAAATTTGGTCTGTAAAAAAAAAACGCCATACATACATACCCCTTATGTTTTTTTTCAGGTGGAAATAATTAAATTTGTCACTGCTCGGCCTAGGACTGGACTAGACACATCTGGGTGGCAGATCTCTGATCAGGATGGCTTGTACTACATACCTGTAAATGTTCACGAAGATTGTAGATAAAAATAAATTTGGTCTGAAAATAAAAAGCCATACATACCCCTTACGTTTTTTTTCAGGTGGAAATAATTAGATTTGTCACTGCTCGGCCTAGGACTGGACTAGACACATCTGGGTGGCAGATCTCTGATCAGAATGGCTTGTACTACATACCTGTGAATGTTCATGAAGATTGTAGATAGAAATACATTTGGTCTGTAAAAAAAATGCCATACATACCCCTTATGTTTTTTTTCAGGTGGAAATAATTAAATTTGTCACTGCTCGGCCTAGGACTGGACTAGACACATCTGGGTGGCAGATCTCTGATCAGGATGGCTTGTACTACATACCTGTAAATGTTCACGAAGATTGTAGATAAAAATAAATTTGGTCTGAAAAAAAAAAGCCATACATACCCCTTACGTTTTTTTTCAGGTGGAAATAATTAGATTTGTCACTGCTCGGCCTAGGACTGGACTAGACACATCTGGGTGGCAGATCTCTGATCAGAATGGCTTGTACTACATACCTGTGAATGTTCATGAAGATTGTAGATAGAAATAAATTTGGTCTGTAAAAAAAAAACGCCATACATACATACCCCTTATGTTTTTTTTCAGGTGGAAATAATTAAATTTGTCAATGCTCGGCCTAGGAATGGACTAGACAGCCATGGGTGGCAGATCCCTGATCAGAAAGGCTTGTACTACACACCTGTGAATGTTCATGAAGATTGCAGATAAAAATAAATTTGGTCTTAAAAAAAAAAAACACCATACATACCCCTTACGTTTTTTTTCAGGTGGAAATAATTAAATTTGTCACTGCTCGGCCTAGGAATGGACTAGACACACCTGGGTGGCAGATCTCTGATCAGAAAGGCTTGTACTACACACCTGTGAATGTTCATGAAGATTGCAGATAAAAATAAATTTGGTCTTAGAAAAAAAAAACACCATACATACCCCTTACGTTTTTTTTCAGGTGGAAATAATTAAATTTGTCACTGCTCGTCCTGGGACTGGACTAGACACACCTGGGTGGCAGATCTCTGATCAGAATGGCTTATACTACATACCTGTGAATGTTCATGAAGATTGTAGATAAAAATAAATTTGATCTGAAAAAAAAAATGCCATACATACCCCTTACGTTTTTTTTCAGGTGGAAATAATTAAATTTGTCACTGCTCGGCCTAGGAATGGACTAGACACCCATGGGTGGCAGATCTCTGATCAGAATGGCTTGTACTACATACCTGTGAATGTTCATGAAGATTGTAGATAGAAATAAATTTGGTCTGAAAAACAAAAAAGCCATACATACCCCTTACGTTTTTTTTCAGGTGGAAATAATTAGATTTGTCACTGCTCGGCCTAGGACTGGACTAGACACATCTGGGTGGCAGATCTCTGATCAGAATGGCTTGTACTACATACCTGTGAATGTTCATGAAGATTGTAGATAGAAATAAATTTGGTCTGAAAAAAAAAAAGCCATACATACCCCTTACGTTTTTTTTCAGGTGGAAATAATTAAATTTGTCACTGCTCGGCCTAGGAATGGACTAGACACCCATGGGTGGCAGATCTCTGATCAGAATGGCTTGTACTACATACCTGTGAATGTTCATGAAGATTGTAGATAGAAATAAATTTGGTCTGAAAAAAAAAATGCCATACATACCCCTTACGTTTTTTTTCAGGTGGAAATAATTAGATTTGTCACTGCTCGGCCTAGGACTGGACTAGACACATCTGGGTGGCAGATCTCTGATCAGAATGGCTTGTACTACATACCTGTGAATGTTCATGAAGATTGTAGATAGAAATAAATTTGGTCTGAAAAAAAAAAAGCCATACATACCCCTTACGTTTTTTTTCAGGTGGAAATAATTAAATTTGTCACTGCTCGGCCTAGGAATGGACTAGACACCCATGGGTGACAGATCTCTGATCAGAATGGCTTGTACTACATACCTGTGAATGTTCATGAAGATTGTAGATAGAAATACATTTGGTCTGAAAAAAAAAAAGCCATACATACCCCTTACGTTTTTTTTCAGGTGGAAATAATTAGATTTGTCACTGCTCGGCCTAGGACTGGACTAGACACATCTGGGTGGCAGATCTCTGATCAGAATGGCTTGTACTACATACCTGTGAATGTTCATGAAGATTGTAGATAGAAATAAATTTGGTCTGTAAAAAAAATGCCATACATACCCCTTACGTTTTTTTTCAGGTGGAAATAATTAAATTTGTCACTGCTCGGCCTAGGACTGGACTAGACACATCTGGGTGGCAGATCTCTGATCAGGATGGCTTGTACTACATACCTGTGAATGTTCACGAAGATTGTAGATAAAAATAAATTTGGTCTGAAAAAAAAAATGCCATACATACCCCTTACGTTTTTTTTCAGGTGGAAATAATTAAATTTGTCACTGCTCGGCCTAGGAATGGACTAGACACCCATGGGTGGCAGATCTCTGATCAGAATGGCTTGTACTACATACCTGTGAATGTTCATGAAGATTGTAGATAGAAATAAATTTGGTCTGAAAAAAAAAAAGCCATACATACCCCTTACGTTTTTTTCAGGTGGAAATAATTAGATTTGTCACTGCTCGGCCTAGGACTGGACTAGACACATCTGGGTGGCAGATCTCTGATCAGAATGGCTTGTACTACATACCTGTGAATGTTCATGAAGATTGTAGATAGAAATAAATTTGGTCTGAAAAAAAAAATGCCATACATACGCCTTATGTTTTTTTTCAGCTGGAAATAATTAGATTTGTCACTGCTCGGCCTAGGACCGGACTAGACACATCTGGGTGGCAGATCTCTGATCAGAATGGCTTGTACTACATACCTGTGAATGTTCATGAAGATTGTAGATAGAAATGAATTTGGTCTGAAAAAAAAAAAGCCATACATACCCCTTACGTTTTTTTTCAGGTGGAAATAATTAAATTTGTCACTGCTCGGCCTAGGAATGGACTAGACACCCATGGGTGGCAGATCTCTGATCAGAATGGCTTGTACTACATGCCTGTGAATGTTCATGAAGATTGTAGATAGAAATAAATTTGGTCTGAAAAAAAAAAAGCCATACATACCCCTTACGTTTTTTTTCAGGTGGAAATAATTAAATTTGTCACTGCTCGGCCTAGGACTGGACTAGACACATCTGGGTGGCAGATCTCTGATCAGGATGGCTTGTACTACATACCTGTAAATGTTCACGAAGATTGTAGATAAAAATAAATTTGGTCTGAAAAAAAAAAAGCCATACATACCCCTTACGTTTTTTTTCAGGTGGAAATAATTAAATTTGTCACTGCTCGGCCTAGGAATGGACTAGACACCCATGGGTGGCAGATCTCTGATCAGAATGGCTTGTACTACATACCTGTGAATGTTCATGAAGATTGTAGATAAAATAAATTTGGTCTGAAAAAAAAAATGCCATACATACCCCTTACGTTTTTTTCAGGTGGAAATAATTAGATTTGTCACTGCTCGGCCTAGGACTGGACTAGACACATCTGGGTGGCAGATCTCTGATCAGAATGGCTTGTACTACATACCTGTGAATGTTCATGAAGATTGTAGATAGAAATAAATTTGGTCTGAAAAAAAAAATGCCATACATACGCCTTATGTTTTTTTTCAGCTGGAAATAATTAGATTTGTCACTGCTCGGCCTAGGACCGGACTAGACACATCTGGGTGGCAGATCTCTGATCAGAATGGCTTGTACTACATACCTGTGAATGTTCATGAAGATTGTAGATAGAAATGAATTTGGTCTGAAAAAAAAAAAGCCATACATACCCCTTACGTTTTTTTTCAGGTGGAAATAATTAAATTTGTCACTGCTCGGCCTAGGAATGGACTAGACACCCATGGGTGGCAGATCTCTGATCAGAATGGCTTGTACTACATGCCTGTGAATGTTCATGAAGATTGTAGATAGAAATAAATTTGGTCTGAAAAAAAAAAGCCATACATACCCCTTACGTTTTTTTTCAGGTGGAAATAATTAAATTTGTCACTGCTCGGCCTAGGAATGGACTAGACACCCATGGGTGGCAGATCTCTGATCAGAATGGCTTGTACTACATACCTGTGAATGTTCATGAAGATTGTAGATAGAAATAAATTTGGTCTGAAAAAAAAAAAGCCATACATACCCCTTACGTTTTTTTTCAGGTGGAAATAATTAGATTTGTCACTGCTCGGCCTAGGACTGGACTAGACACATCTGGGTGGCAGATCTCTGATCAGAATGGCTTGTACTACATACCTGTGAATGTTCATGAAGATTGTAGATAGAAATAAATTTGGTCTGAAAAAAAAAAAGCCATACATACCCCTTACGTTTTTTTTCAGGTGGAAATAATTAGATTTGTCACTGCTCGGCCTAGGACTGGACTAGACACATCTGGGTGGCAGATCTCTGATCAGAATGGCTTGTACTACATACCTGTGAATGTTCATGAAGATTGTAGATAGAAATAAATTTGGTCTGTAAAAAAAACGCCATACATACCCCTTATGTTTTTTTTCAGCTGGAAATAATTAAATTTGTCACTGCTCGGCCTAGGACTGGACTAGACACACCTGGGTGGCAGATCTCTGATCAGAATGGCTTGTACTACATGCCTGTGAATGTTCATGAAGATTGTAGATAGAAATAAATTTGGCCTGAAAAAAAAAAACGCCATACATACCCCTTAGGTTTATTTCAGGTGGAGATAATTAGATTTGTCACTGCTCGGCCTAGGAATGGACTAGACACACCTGGGTGGCAGATCTCTGATCAGAATGGCTTGTACTACATGCCTGTGAATGTTCATGAAGATTGTAGATAAAAATAAATTTGGTGTGAAAAAAAAAACGCCATACATACCCCTTATGTTTTAAGAGAGTATTGGGTTACTTCAGGCTGATAGCACCCTCTACTGATCAAGAGATATCATAGAATATACCTTCAATTTCCTTTATATTGAACACCATCATCACACTATTGAACCTCGGTCATGACCGAAAGAACGAGATCACGGATACAAGCGGCCGAAATAAGTTTTCTCCGGAGGGTGGCTGGCGTCTCCCTGAGAGATCGGGTGAGAAGTTCAGTCAATCGGGAGAGACTCGGAGTAGAGCCGCTGCTCCTTTGCGTCGAAAGGAGCCAGTTGAGGTGGTTTGGGCATCTAGTGAGGATACCTCCTGGGAGGAAGCCGCGGGGTAGACCCAGGACTAGGTGGCGGGACTACATCTCCGCACTGGCCTGTGAGCGGCTAAAGATTCCCCAGGCAGAGCTGGTTGAAGCTGCTAGGGAAAGGGATGTCTGGGGCCCCCTGCTGGAACTGCTGCCTCCGCGACCCGAGTCCGGATAAGCGGATGAAGATGGATGGATGAACACCACCACCTGGTGGACGAGTCGTTACCTGCATCAGTGGTGTCACCAAAGTAGGCTGTTGGGAGACACTTAAGGCTGTCATCTGTCATTTGTGCTGTATAAATGTGTACATCATAGATCTGTCATCTGTGCTGTATAGATGTGTACATAATAGATCTGTCATATGTGCTGTGTTGTATAGATGTGTACATCATAGATCTGTCATCTGTGCTGTATAGATGTGTACATAATAGATCTGTCATCTGTGCTGTGTTGTATAGATGTGTACATCATAGATCTGTCGTCTTTGCTGTATACTGTAGATGTGTACATCATAGATCTGTCATCTGTGTTGTGTAGATGTGTACATCATAGATCTGTCATCTGTGTATAGATGTGTACATCATAGATCTGTCATCTGCATTGTATAGATGTGTACATCATAGATCGGTCATCTGTGTTGTATAGATGTGTACATCATAGATCTGTCTGTGCTGTATAGATGTGTACATCATAGATGTCATCTGTGATGTATAGATATGTCCAACTGTCCATCCTCTGTCTAGGATCACGTATACTGCAAAGCACCCTGGGAAACGATGACAGTGCTGTCATTGTTGATGATCATGAGAAATGACTATGAGTCTGGGGTTGCATTCTGGCATAGCTTCTTTATTATTTTCATACATTTTGCATAGTGAAACACTCACTTCCTGTGTGAACTCATGAGCATCTGCTAACAGCAATGGCTGAATACACGTTATAATGAAATATTGTCAAAGCTGTACATTCCCCCACACCAGTTTAAAAACACATTTCATGTTCCTGTATGAGAATGATTGCAAATAATTATCAGAGTTTTTACCGACTTTTGCTGATAAAACAGTTTTAAGAAGGAAAAAAACATAAGCAACTCAAAGTGATTTTTTATAAAACATTTTTTTGACCGAATCAATTGGATGTGTGGGAACTACACATGCTCTCTCTGGTGTGAATTAGTACACTATGTCTGTGCAGCAAGCAAGCCATATACTGCTATGGTAATATTAATGTAAAGTATAATGAGAGAGGGAAAAAAAACACCTTTGAATTTGCATTAATATGCACTGATCGAGAAGCCTCCCAGCTCCCCCCACTCACCACTAAACCAGCACCCTCACTCAGCGGAACCAGCATGCGCACAGGGAGGGTCTGAGCGGGGGTCAGAGGTCAGGGGGGGGAGTGGCCGGTCGTTGGACAGAGTCGGGAGCGGAAGCGGCGCAGTTTTGAAGACGGTGTGAAGGAGAGAGCTCTACCGAAGTGGGGTGTCTCCTCCTGGTCCCTGACCAAGCCGCTCCACCGTCTGGAGGATCAATAGTACCACACCTCCATAACTGCACTTGGTTTCGTATGGCTTCCCACCTCCATACCTGTACGGGACATTGCTATTGGCCAGTGGGGCGTCTGGCCCGCGCTGTAGGTGTAGTAATAGAAACCGGCCCTCAGAGAACACGGCAGGCCTACAGTAGGCCGTAGGCTGGAGCACAAACCGAAGCGCGTAGGTAGGCCAAAAAAGAAGTCAAAATTAGCAGTAAAATGAGAGGCACTGCTTGTTGAAATCATTTTTGGTATTCAGTTTCACATATATGAAAAGTTTTGCTTTTTTACTTGCTGGTTTGTTGAAAGTGGGATAGATGCCAAGGTAACAATGATAAGTTAGCTATGTGAACAGTCCAGAACTAGCCTGTATCCTAACGCCTCTTAGAGGCGTGGCTTCCACGTTGGAGGCGTGGCTTCCCTCTTAGAGGGGTGTGGCCTCCGCTCTGTGCTTAGTGCTTCGTCCAGAAGGGAGGAGAAAGGAGAACAGGCAGGCGGAGAGGAGGGGAGGAGCAGAGAGGAGGTGACAGAGAGTCCATCCTTGCCTCGCCACCAGTTTGCATAAATACACCGCCGGTCATTCAGGGGAATGAGAGATCAACTACAAACACATTTATAATCAACAGATCTGACATAATAACCTGGCTTTCAATCAACAGAAAACACACATCTGAACCTCCCACACGTTTGACAGCTGTTAGAAACATCTCAGGTCTCTGACGAGAATATCTTCAAGCAATTAGCAGGTGACCATCTGTTTACAGTGTTGGCATTAGTTGCTATGACTCAAATCGTCCACTGGTGCTCGGATAGTGAAAATACAATTGAAAAAGTTGGTCAAAATACACACATGGATCAGATTATTCCTTAGACTCGTGTCTGTCAGGTCCACAGTCTGGAGCTGTGGAAGTGGAACCGATCCCTGGTTCCAGCTTGGCCAGCTGTGTGTGTGGGCGTTCTCATCATGGCCAAGAGGATCAACATCTGCTACAAGTGTTCCAACAGCACTGACACCTGCTGTGATGTCATAAGGCGTAGGAACCTTCTAATCTGGTTTCAATACCTGTGGTACCTGGAGATCAGTTCCACACACCCTCACCTCACACACACCTTCAACCCCCCCTCACCCACACACACACACACACACACCTTCACCCTCACCCCACACACACCCTTACCCCACACCTACCCTCCACACACGATTACCCCCTTTTACACAATGTCACCCCTTGACAGCATCATTAGGAAACGTGATTGATTTTCACTGCTATGTAGACAATACTCAACTTCAAATCTCCATGTCACCGGAGGATTTTAGCCCCACCAAAAAACCTTTAAAAACTGTATCACAGATATTAATACTTGGATGGCTCAAAACCTTCTTCAGTTAAACCAGTTTCTCATTATTGGAGCCAGAGACCAGAGATAGAACCTGACTGCACATTTTAATTCACACTCACTAAAGACTAAAAGTAATTTTAGACTTTGATCTTACTTTGAACCATTTTTTTTTTACCACCTGAGGACCTTAACCAAGGTGCACCCATTTCTCTCTCCTGCTCTTGTAGAAGATTTTTAACCGATCTAGTCAAAAAGGATTTGCCAAGATTCGCTCAAAGAGGTCAAGTCTGGTTTATTGAGAAAACATACGAGCGCAAGGACTTCAGGATAACGCACGTGAGTGGTATCCAGCAGAAGTGCCGTAGTCTGGTCTTGCGCGGCCTTATATTCAAGCAATACACAGGTATGACGCTTCCAGGGATGTGATTGGCTAACCCATTGTGCACGTCATATTAAATGGCAGGCGTCATCAACAGTGGTCGAGAATACAGACACGTGACATGAGAAAAGGCGGTAAATCTTGCAGGGACAATGGGACAAAGGATGGTTATTCTGGAGCAGACAACGTCTAGGTGTGTTGACCTCCTGGAGGTCATCCTGTCATAAATTAGATTAGCACAGCTATGTGAAAGGTTGAGGGAGGTGGTGAAACTACAATTTCTATGACACTCTGCACTGGCTTTCTGACTACACCAAGGGCCATGACTAAGAAATATGCAGAGTCAGCTTTTAACTTTTATGCCCCCAGCCTGTAGAATAGACGTCTAGTTTAGAGAGTAACTGAAACTGTGTACTTTTTAAAAAGCTCTTTTTAGTGTGTTAGCCTCTTCTACACTCAGTTTCCTTTTTATTATGCTCACTATTTTATTTATGTATTTATTTTTTTATGTCATGGCTTTTTTACTTTCTCTTATTTATTCCATGTTATGTTGTTGTGAAGCGCATTATGTTGCATTTATGTCTGAAATGTGCTGTACAAATAAAGATTGATTGTGTTTGATTGAGCCCCTCACACCCACCCATAGCTGCCTCGCACCACGCCGGACCAGGGCCTTTCTGGCCAAAAGCCTAAAATACACATCCCAAACACCCCCCCCAGATGATTCACGGTTCCTCTGTCACCGTGTTGCTGTTCACTCACAAGGACTAGCGACACAAATCCAGGAAATATCCAAAATCACTTTCTAAAATTTCACAACACAGGTGGAAGATCTAGTTCCCACTAAATCATCCTTGAAGCTGCAGAGAACGGCTGTTAAACCCCCACATCACAACAACCAGCTGCTCCTCCTCTCTCTCTCTCTCTCTCTCTCTCTCTCTCTCTCTCTCTCTCTCTCTCTCTCTCTCTGGACATCTGTACATCTCAAAAGGTTCAGCTTTGGCAATATTTCCAGAAGCACATCTTAAAAAGACATTCCCTTAAACTGGACAATAAAAACAAGGTTTTCTAGTGCAATTCTCCTCGTAGAAGGGAAGTATGAGACCTTGAAGCTTACACGCCAAGCGCTAAAAAGCAGAGCTATTCGATGCAATGAGGAGGAAGGAAAAATGAATGCCAAATATAATTCATTTGCATAATAGCGCAGACACTGACAAAAGCTTTTGGTGCAATTTATGCTGGATTCAACAGGGTCAAAGTTCAAGGTTGACTGGGTAAGGTCTATCAGACCCAGATACTGGTCTCTGTGTTGGACAGGACCACTACATCGCCACCAGACCAGGGCCTTACATGGAAACTCTTATTATGTGGCTTAGCCACAGGCTTAGGACAAATACAGTTAAAAACACATTCTGTCTTAGACACACAAAAAACATTTTATATACATTTAGTCTTGGACTGAATTACCGTATTACTAGACTTAACAGACTAAGTAATCTCACACAGTTTTACTGTGTCCAAAGTGTAGCAATCCTACAATTATTATAACCATAATAATACCTACAAAAATATCAGCAAAGTTAGAACTGAGAATAAAGGTATTTAGTGCATGCATGCATTAGTATGAATGCATATTCATGTCATTCAGAACGAGTTCAGCTGTAACATTTAAAACGAACTCGGGCAACTCCCTCCGCTGTCTACACACAACCTAGTCCACAAATGGCCACCACACACAGCCAGCCAGCCAGGTCAAGGGTGAGTATGTCTCTGCTCTACTGCTGACCCCTACACTAGCCTGTCCTGCCATGCTGTACTGCGTTGTGGTGTGTTGTGTTGTACTGTATTGTGATGTGTGGTATCAACCTCTCTGCAGAGTTGTACTGTGTTGTTGTGTGTGCTGTTATGATACAGTCTGTTGGGGTGTTGTGTTGTGTGTTGCTCTGTTGTGTTGTATTATAATGGGTTGTGTAATGTTGTGTTAGTAGCTGATCCCAGACTGACCACAGAGCCTGGTGACACAGAGATCACAGCTGAGGGACAGTAGCATGGCAGCTCTGGCCTCCGCTCAGCTCAGGGTGCTCAGCACACACACACACACACACACACACACACACACACACACACACACACACACACACCATCCATCGCTCCTCACCACCGTCCTCACACCCCATGTAAACAATAGGCCCTGTTCTGCTCCTCTCCCGCTCTCCTCACGTAGCCATGTTGAAACCCCCTAGCTCCCAGCATGCTTAGCTCCCAGCATGCCTAGCTCCATGTCCTTAACAGAAAGCACACTGGACACTGCCTGACTAGGATTCACTTCTTTCAATAGAAACTATTTATTTGATCAATAACCTTGTACGGTGCACCAGACGCACCTCTCTCCCTCTCTCACACACCTAACCCAGACGTAGATAAACTGAACTAGAGACTGAATCTTAACTTGAGTATAGTTAGAGCTTTGCTGATGTGTGGGACTCTCTAGTGCTAACCTCTATCATATCATGAAGAAAACATTTAAAACAGGGCCAAACCAAAGCTCAGAAAAAAAAGATATTGCATATGTTATGTCACTAAGCAGGAAGACAGCAGAAGGACAGCACCAATCAGTAATGAAGGATAAAAAGTAGGCGGGGCCCCATGTGAGAGCAGGGCCAATCCCAGCGCTGGCCTGCACCTACCCACCTATCAGACATGCAGCTATGTTTTTTTTTTTTTATATATATTTTTTTTTTCCACTGTTGCGTTATACCCATAAAGAAAAGAATTTACAATATTTGAATGAATAATACTGTTTTTTTAACAAAAGGCAAGGCACATAATGTGTTATATAAAATATCGTGCAAAGTAGAAGAACAAGGGGGATATAAATCGTCAGGTAAAAAGTTATCAGAATGGATTCCCGTCTTTCACTTTTAAAGTGTGTGTGTGTGTGTGTGTGGGGGGGGGTGGAAGGACTAGAGAGGAGGGATGGAAGGAGAGGAAGTTGGGGGGGGGGGGGGGGGGGGGTGGAAGGACTAGAGAGGAGGGATGGAAGGAGAGGAAGTTGGGGGGGGGGGGGGGGTGGAAGGACTAGAGAGGAGGGATGGAAGGAGAGGAAGTTGGGGGGGGGGGGGGGTGGAAGGACTAGAGAGGAGGGATGGAAGGAGAGGAAGTTGGGGGGGGGGGGGTGGAAGGACTAGAGAGGAGGGGTGGAAGGAGAGGAAGTTGGGGGGGGGGGGGGGGTGGAAGGACTAGAGAGGAGGGGTGGAAGGAGAGGAAGTTGGGGGGGGGGGGGGTGGAAGGACTAGAGAGGAGGGATGGAAGGAGAGGAAGTTGGGGGGGGGGGGGTGGAAGGACTAGAGAGGAGGGATGGAAGGAGAGGAAGTTGGGGGGGGGGGGGTGGAAGGACTAGAGAGGAGGGGGGGAAGGACTAGAGAGGAGGGATGGAAGGAGAGGAAGTTGGGGGGGGGGGGGTGGAAGGACTAGAGAGGAGGGATGGAAGGAGAGGAAGTTGGGGGGGGGGGGGGGGTGGAAGGATTAGAGAGGAGGGATGGAAGGAGAGGAAGTTGGGGGGGGGGGGGGTGGAAGGACTAGAGAGGAGGGATGGAAGGAGAGGAAGTTGGGGGGGGGGGGGGTGGAAGGATTAGAGAGGAGGGATGGAAGGAGAGGAAGTTGGGGGGGGTGGAAGGACTAGAGAGGAGGGATGGAAGGAGAGGAAGTTGGGGGGGGGGGGGGTGGAAGGACTAGAGAGGAGGGATGGAAGGAGAGGAAGTTGGGGGGGGGGGGGGGGTGGAAGGACTAGAGAGGAGGGATGGAAGGAGAGGAAGTTGGGGGGGGGGGGGTGGAAGGACTAGAGAGGAGGGATGGAAGGAGAGGAAGTTGGGGGGGGGGGGGGGGTGGAAGGACTAGAGAGGAGGGATGGAAGGAGAGGAAGTTGGGGGGGGGGGGTGGAAGGACTAGAGAGGAGGGATGGAAGGAGAGGAAGTTGGGGGGGGGGGGGGGGAGGACTAGAGAGGAGGGATGGAAGGAGAGGAAGTTGAGGGGGGGGGGGGGGGAGGACTAGAGAGGAGGGATGGAAGGAGAGGAAGTTGGGGGGGGGGGGGTGGAAGGACTAGAGAGGAGGGGTGGAAGGAGAGGAAGTTGGGGGGGGGAGGACTAGAGAGGAGGGATGGAAGGAGAGGAAGTTGGGGGGGGGGGGGGTGGAAGGACTAGAGAGGAGGGATGGAAGGAGAGGAAGTTGGGGGGGGGGGGGTGGAAGGACTAGAGAGGAGGGGTGGAAGGAGAGGAAGTTGGGGGGGGGGGGGGGGTGGAAGGACTAGAGAGGAGGGGTGGAAGGAGAGGAAGTTGGGGGGGGGGGGGTGGAAGGACTAGAGAGGAGGGATGGAAGGAGAGGAAGTTGGGGGGGGGGGGGTGGAAGGACTAGAGAGGAGGGATGGAAGGAGAGGAAGTTGGGGGGGGAGGGGGGGTGGAAGGACTAGAGAGGAGGGGTGGAAGGAGAGGAAGTTGGGGGGGGGGTGGAAGGACTAGAGAGGAGGGATGGAAGGAGAGGAAGTTGGGGGGGGGGGGGGGGGTGGAAGGACTAGAGAGGAGGGGTGGAAGGAGAGGAAGTTGGGGGGGTGGGGGGTGGAAGGACTAGAGAGGAGGGATGGAAGGAGAGGAAGTTGGGGGGGGGGGGTGGAAGGACTAGAGAGGAGGGATGGAAGGAGAGGAAGTTGGGGGGGGGGGTGGAAGGACTAGAGAGGAGGGATGGAAGGAGAGGAAGTTGGGTGGGGGGGGTCAAAATTAATAAGAGGCTCAGCCATGCAACCGTCTCATTGCTATCATGGTGGTCACCCAGAGCAACATCTGGATGGGACGTTTTGGTCTAGAAAGCACCGTGCATTATGATAGGTGGAGACTTCGTCCAATCACAGCAGGGTTCCACTCAGATGGTTCTAGTCCCATCCCAGCAGGGTTCCACTCAGATGGTTCTAGTCCCATCCCAGCAGTGTTCCACTCAGATGGTTCTAGAGCGCTCTGGGCAGACTGTCACATTCTGGAACCATGAAGCCATTAGGGTTAGCAGAAAATATGGACATAATCATCCTATATGTATGCATGTGTATCTGCAGCATCTCTCTAGCTCCGATATGTTGGGGTTAACCAGGGCCAAACCCACCAATCACACGCCTGCGTTGGAAGACTAAGAGTGGAAAGTACTTTTCAAAAAAAGTCTTAAGTTTAAGGGAGAATGTGACGTTCTTTAAGTGCTCTGGGTTTTCATGACCACTTTGTTAGGCTGTAACCAAGCTTTTTCCCCTCTGTCAATGAAATAAAGGAATTGACCTGCCCCTAACCAACACACTCCCCCAACAGTCAACCACAACCACCAACACATGAACTATAGATGACCCCTGACCCCTGATCTTGACCTGGTTACTAGGCCACAGCCCTGCCTCGCACCAACATATCATATCACTTCCTCGTTCTCGTCCTCTACGAACACGCTCTCAGACTGAGATGTACTAAATGTACTGTAGTACAAGAACCAAAAATTACACGATTAATTTAACCTGGCGACATTCCCTGTCGTGGAACGCTGCCACACACACGCGCACGCACACACCGTAGGCTTGGATTCTTCTGCTCACATCATCAAATATCAACAACAAACTCCTCCTTGCCCCCCTCCCACCCTCCTACAGCTTCCATAGGATTAGGCTAAAAGCTGCTAGCAAAGGAAGGGAACTTTATAGTAGTGCAATGCCTATAATGTGCGAATTAATACTAAATGCAAGAATACCAAAACAAAACAAAAAACTCCTCTGTACAACCCATACCGTCTCCATGCCAACAGAGCCGACTAGAGACAGGCTTAAAAGTCACTCGTAGAAGGAGGACGAGCTCTCTCTCTCTCTCTCTCTCTCTCTCACACACACACACACACAACAAACTTCATGTCCTCACAGATACACGACGAGTCGTTCGAGTGTGTCAAGTTTGACCCAGATTTGCGTGTGTGTGTGTGCGAACGCCGCGTCTCCCTCTCTTCGACGAATGGCGTTCCGAACCCGGGGCTTTGTCCATCGCACAACACAGAACCATCCTCCTCTGTGAGCCAGGCGAGGGAGACGGACCGTTGGAGGAAAATGTTTGAAAAAGAGAAAAAGGAAAAAGAGAGGATGGTGGATCTCTCCTTCCAGCCCGCCTCCAGACGAACACAGGAGCAGTATCCCTCGCTCTCTCTCTCTCTCCTCCTCCCTCCCTCTCTTTCTCGTTGATTAGGAAAATAAAGGATACTTATCTTGCATATATGAGAAAGCGGCACCTGCAGCTAGGGGGGGGGGGGGGGGGCAGGATTGGAGGGGGTGGGGAGTCATTCTTAGAGGGAGGAGTCACAGGGGCTGACAGAGGGGGGAGGACGGGACGGTGGGGGGGGGGGGTATGGGTGCCATGTCTTTGACCTGCAGTTCATTTTGGGGCCCGAACGTCCTCTTGTACTTTCCCAGGTCCGTGGTCTCCCTCTCCGTCGGTCTCTCTCTCTCTCCAGACACTGGAGCAGCTCCATGGTGATATATATATAGATATATATGCACACATATATTTATATACATACACCCACATACGGTATATATACTGTGTATATATACATTTCCCTCTTGCATCTTGATCATAATTCTTTCTTAGTTCCAGAAAAAGTGTTGAGATCCGTGTTCCGGCGTCTGAGTCTGCAGGCCGAGCTCCCGGCTCAGTTCCCCAGGTACCAGGACTAGAACACAAGAGAGAGACACGTCAGATACACACACACACACACACACGCACACACACACACACACACACACACACACACACACACACACACACACAAACACAGCCGTGCTCCCTGCTCAGTTCCCCAGGTACCAGGACTAGAACACAAGAGAGGAACACGTCAGATACACGCACACACACACACACACACACACACAAACACATACACAATTACATGTGACATACATACATTAGACACACACACACACACACACACACACACACACACACGTATGCATGTGTCTGTGTTGCCTGAACTAGACATAATGGAGCCATTCAAGCAAATCTGCAATCAGAGCGGTCGTGGTTCCAGCTGCTGCCAGAAGGATCCCGTCCAAATATTGAAGTCATAAATGGAGCTTGGTCTTCGCCACAACACACACACACACACACACACACACACACACACACACACACACACACACACACATTCTAAACCCCCAGCTCTACATTTTCCACCAAGGTGTATATCATCTTTACAGCCCAGAAGCATATATCCTTCACTAGCCCTATTTGCTGTTCCTCACTCCTTGTTACTGCAGAGCTCAAAAACATGTGGGCCCCAATTATAGCTTCCCAGTCTTGGCTGCTCTCCTCTCAAGTAAACACACACAAACACAAACCCCCCCACACACACACACCCACACACACACACACACACACACACACACACACACACACACACACACACACACACACACACACATATATACATATAGCCCATCAATGAGGCATGTACGAGTGAATGAGGCACATCAAGATCAACATTAAGTGACATCACTGCCCTGCTATGA
>NC_140259.1:8870217-8875217 GCF_949987555.1 Borostomias antarcticus | reverse complement strand
TGTGGCAGCAGCACATGCAGTCATCACTATTAGAAGATTCCACACACACATTGTGTTTTGACCGATACTTATCAGTGAACACCTGTTTAAATTAAAACTCAATACAGTCCTTTGAATTTCCTTATTATGGTTATATTACATTATGGTCCTTCAAGACAGATCACAGTTTGCTCTTGGCTCATTTCACCCAAGATGGAGAGAGGCCAAAGAGAAGGACAAAGCCACCACCCTCTCTACAGTACTTGACTATGAAGTAAATGGTAAATGGACTGCACTTATATAGCGCTTTTCCACCTTAGCGGCACTCAAAGCGCTTTACAATGGCCTCTCGTTCACCCATTCACACACACATTCACACACCAATGGCGGTAGCTGCCTTGCAAGGTGCTAGCCTGCTCATTGGGAGCAATTTGGGGTTAGGTGTCTTGCTCAAGGACACTTCGACATGGGGACAGTCGGAGCTGGGATTCGAACCGCTGACCCTTCGATGACTGAACGACCCGCTCTACCAACTGAGCTACAGCCACTAAGGGCCACTAGGGGCGCAGTTCCAAGTGAGTGCAAAATGACTGAGCCAATGGGGATTTTTACCTCCCCAAAATTGGTGAATTATTAAAGCCATTAAACCCAGATCGGCTATTACTTTCACAGATAACAATGGTGTCGAATTAATGTGACGCCAAGCGACTGATGTGTGAGTGGTTCATAATTCATAAAGGGCCTTCAGTTGGCCACTTCACTGTAGCGTTTTTTAAATGCCTATTACTGTATGTCATTGTTGCAAAACTACCTCATAATGTCATGAAAAGACACACAAGGGAGTGCTTCATTATTCATGTGTGTTCAGGCCGTATCATTGGTTAGCCGTCATGCTAGCGCCAAAACTCCTTTAAGAACAGGAAACGCGGCAAAAGATATTTCTATTGACGTGACAGAACATTTAGACTTGTAGATCCATTTACTCACTGTTATTTATCACTGACGTGCGCTCACACCCCATAGCAGAGGTTATACTTATTACACCAGACCTGAAGCACCTGTGAGAGTCATGCAGCTTGTGTCTATATGTGTGTGTAGTCAGATAGTGTATAGATACTGGGCTGTGTCTATATGTCTGTGGGGTCAGATAGTGTATAGATACTGGGCTGTGTCTATATGTCTAGGGGTCAGATAGTGTATAGTTACTCACTGGGCTGTGTCTATATGTCTGTGGGGTCAGATAGTGTATAGGTACTGGGGTGTGTCTATATGTCTAGGGGTCAGATAGTGTATAGGTACTGGGGTGTGTCTATATGTCTGTGGGGTCAGATAGTGTATAGGTACTCACTGGGCTGTGTCTATATGTCTGTAGGGTCAGATAGTGTATAGATACTGGGCTGTGTCTATATGTCTGTGGGGTCAGATAGTGTATAGATACTGGGCTGTGTCTATATGTCTAGGGGTCAGATAGTGTATAGGTACTGGCTGGGCTGTGTCTATATGTCTAGGGGTCAGATAGTGTATAGGTACTGGCTGGGCTGTGTCTATATGTCTAGGGGTCAGATAGTGTATAGGTACTCACTGGGCTGGGCTGCTGGCTGGCCGGTTCGCAGGCCAGGGACACCAGGTCCTTCAGGGGGTCCTGGGAGCTGAGGTGGGGGGGGTAGCGGATGGCCGTGTGGGGGAAGTAGGAGGCGCTCTGGGGCAGGATGGAGGAGCTGGGGAAGTGCAACGCTGATGAGGGGTGAGGACTCCGAGAGATCCCTGAGAGGAGAGGGGGGGAAAACACGAGCTCAACATTATACAGGCTTTCAATTAGGAAGGGAGGTAGGAAGGTAAGTGGGTAGGAAGGTAGGTAGGAAGGTAGACAAGTAGGGAGGTAGGTAGGTAAAGTTATTACCTTAATTAACTTAACTTATTCTGATCCCGCATTTGCAGGCGAGCTGTGGAGGCATGCAACTCCAAATTGCCTCCGCAAATCGGTGTTGTGAGCGGAACGCTGCTAGACTGCTAGAATAGGCGAGAGAATAGGCCGCTAAAATAAGCTACCCAGCTAGCTTATGGCAACAGCCACTCCTTGGTGGCTAGGTTAGCTGCTAATGTTAGCTATGCTAGCTAGCCACGAGAGGTCATAGTGATAACCTCCCTTCCCCTCTCCCTACTCTCTTCAGGTGAATTGAAACTGCTATCTGATTCCTCTAGACTCTGTGCTGCGTGTTCACGCGGGGGAGCAGATCAGAGACTTGTTTGAGTTCGATGAGTGGGCGCTGATATGCGAAAATCAACTAAATAGGTCAAACAACGGTGGGGGCGGGAAAACCCCGGTGTGGCGATGCAAAAGCACCGTAATGACACGGTGAATACACGGTGTACGCCCGAACACCGAGTAACACCTGTCAACACCAACAATAGGCTCTGTGCACCAGCTCCACTACTTCCTGAAAGGAAGTGGGCATCTTTATTTCCTGTCCTGTACTATTGGATTAAGTGATTGATCAGGTGTGCGGCACACCCAGCGCACACCTGATAAATCACTTAATCCAATAGTATAGGACAGGAAATAAAGATGCCCACTTCCTTTCAGGAAGTAGTGGAGCAGGTGCACAGAGCCAATCGCGACAAGCCTAGTATAGTGTATAGTGTATAGTATATAGTGTATAGTATAGTGTATAGTGTATAGTATAGTGTGTATACTGACCACTGTGGACTGCGATTACAGGCCGGTGGTGCTGTGTGAAGCTGCCAAGACGAGGAGAGCTCTCCTGGGGAGAGGGACTGTCCATCTCCGTCTTCTTTACAGTGGGGGACATGCCTGCACCCACACACACACACACACACACACACACACACACACACACACACACACACACACACACACAGTTGAGTTGGCAGGTGTATTTCCATCTCCTCGCCAGTAGGTGGCAGATTACATTGAGAGTGAATGAAGGGTAGCAGAGCTCTGGTAAATGCAGCAACCTGATGCAGTAAACGGACTGATAACTAACCAACCCAATCCACCAAACCTCTCCTAACTCCACCCCTGTGAGAGAACAGTGCCCCATGGCAGCCAGGAACCTCGGGTACTTTTTTCTGTCTCTCATTTTTGGAGACTTTCCCAAAAAAATGCTGGTTCATGAACTAATTACAGCGTCGGGCTCAGGTAGGGGAAATGTGAAGCCTTAATATTTCCCTAGCCAGGCGTTCTCTGCTGTGGTCTCCAACGTGATAAAAAAAAGACTAATGTAATGATATACCTGTCACTACCCCAGTCACTCTGTCACCCACACTCTCTCTATCACCTAGGCCTTGGCCCAGAGAGGAGGAGAGAGGAGGAGTTGAGATGAGGAGCCAGGAGGAGGGGGAAGGGGGAGAGGAGAGCAGAGAGGAGATACCCACCTCCCTCCATGTCGTCCTGCCAGTTCCTGGAGCTTCCGGCGGGGGAGTTGGGGGAGGGGTAGTACTCCCCTCCTGGACTGTCCACTTCCTCCTCCATGGAGCCCGACTTATGTCTCTTACTCCTACACACACACAACACACACATCTATTACTCCTACACACACACAACACACACATCTATTACTCCTACACACACACAACACACATCTATTACTCCTACACACACACAACACACATCTATTACTCCTACACACACAACACACACCTATTACTCCTACACACAGAACACACATCTATTACTCCTACATACACACAACACACACATCTATTACTCCTACACACACACAACATACATCTATTACTCCTACACACACACAACACATGTCTATTACTCCTACACACACACAACACACACATCTATTACTCCTACACACACATCTATTACTCCTACACACACACAACACACATCTATTACTCCTACACACACACAACACATGTCTATTACTCCTACACACACACAACACACACATCTATTACTCCTACACACACACAACACACATATATTACTCCTACACACACACAACACATGTCTATTACTCCTACACACACACAACACACATCTATTACTCCTACACACACACAACACACATCTATTACTCCTACACACACACAACACACATCTATTACTCCTACACACACACAACACACATCTATTACTCCTACACACACACAACACACATCTATTACTCCTACACACACACAACACACATCTATTACTCCTACACACACACAACACACATCTATTACTCCTACACACACACAACACACATCTATTACTCCTACACACACACAACACACATCTATTACTCCTACACACACAGAACACACATCTATTACTCCTACACACACAACACACACATCTATTACTCCTACACACACACAACACACATCTATTACTCCTACACACACACAACACACATCTATTACTCCTACACACACACAACACACACCTATTACTCCTACACACACACAACACACACATCTATTACTCCTACACACACACACAGAACACACATCTATTACTCCTACACACACACAACACACATATATTACTCCTACACACACACACAGAACACACATCTATTACTCCTACACACACACAACACACATATATTACTCCTACACACACACACAACACACATCTATTACTCCTACACACACACAACACACATCTATTACTCCTACACACACACAACACACATCTATTACTCCTACACACACACAACACATGTCTATTACTCCTACACACACACAACACACACATCTATTACTCCTACACACACACAACACACATCTATTACACCTACACACACACAACACATGTCTATTACTCCTACACACACACAACACACACATCTATTACTCCTACACACACACAACACACACATCTATTACTCCTACACACACACAACACATGTCTATTACTCCTACACACACAGAACACACACATCTATTACTCCTACACACACACAACACATGTCTATTACTCCTACACACACACACAACACATGTCTATTACTCCTACACACACAGAACACACATCTATTACTCCTACACACACAGAA
>NC_140259.1:8860217-8862717 GCF_949987555.1 Borostomias antarcticus | reverse complement strand
GGTTTTGAAGGACGTTTTGGAGCAATGAAGATGCCGATGGTTCGAGGAACTTGAATATGACCAACAAGTACCTGAATAAGACTAGTTTAACCATCTAACACGACCATGATAATATCCAGAATATCCAGAACCAGGAGGAGACAGAGGTCAGGCTAGGATCAGGCGAGATGGGGAGCAGCGTCCGTAGGGGGAGAAGATCTGCTAAACACCTCCTGGGGGGATGTACATCAGATGAAAGCTGCCTAAAATCAACAATCCAACAACGCCAGGGTTTTGCGAGTCTGCGGATTGTAAACAGGACAAATCAAAGCAGCATAAAACTAAAAGTGGAAACATACATTTATGTCTGGACGCACCGGGTTCCGTCCACCCGAACTTCCTGGCTCGACCTCCGAGGAAGTGAGTTATTAGCCGGGGTAGGGTTAGTAGGGTGTGGGGGTTCAGGGTTAGCGATTCACCAACTATAGCGACTGCTACTACCGTAGCTAACAATCTCAGCGATGGCCTCCCTTGTAATGTGTGTAAAGAATTACAGTATAAAACTCTACAAGCCACAATATAAAAACCAGATGTGAACACAGTGTTCTCTTCAAGTTATTTTTGGAAGGATGTCATGGACATATTACAATATATATTTATATAAAACTTTTTAACCACCCACCCCTGCTGCTGGGTAGAGATTTGCTGTACGGAGAGGCGATGTAGCACAAGAGAGCGCTGTGAAGAGGAGGAGAGGATCAAACAGCAGGCCTGGAGAGAGAGAGGCGGACGGGACGTCTCTACGCCCAGCTTTCAACCAGACTGGTCAAGGAGATGTAATCTTAGGCACCAGCCCAGTCCCAGCCCAGACCAGCTCTAGTCCCAGCACAACCCCAACCCAGCTCTAGTCCCAGCCCAGACCCAGACCAGCTCTAGTCCCAGCCCAGACCCAGACCAGCTCTAGTCCCAGCCCAGACCCAAACCAGCTCTAGTCTCAGCCCAGACCCAGACCAGTCCAGCTCTAGTTCCAGACCCAAACCAGCTCTAGTCTCAGCCCAGACCCAGCCCAGCTCTAGTCCCAGCCCAGACCAGCTCTAGTCCCAGACCCAGACCAGCTCTAGTCCCAGCCCAGACCAGCTCTAGTCCCAGCCCAGTCCAGCTCTAGTCCCAGCCCAGACCAGCTCTAGTCCCAGCCCAGACCAGCTCTAGTCCCAGCCCAGTCCAGCTCTAGTCCCATTCCAGACCCAGTCCAGCTCTAGTCCCAGACCAGCTCTAGTCCCAGTGTGGCAGCAGGTATTGAAATATACAGGATAGAAAGACAACGGTGTGCTAATCACGTAATGTCAACAAGACCCAATAATTTTATTATGTTAAATAAATAGAGATAAATAATCCACATATTCACTGAAGTCTATGTATTCTTGTCAGACTTATCACACATAAACTGAACACCCCACTGACACACTGACACACCCTTGGGGACCCAACTCCAGCTCCAGCCTCAGTCCAGCTGGGGTGAAAGGATTTGACTCTACAGTATTACAGTATGAAGTAAGGAATACACAGAGAGACAGAGAGAGAGACAGAGAGAGAGGGGGGGGCGGAGAAAAAAGGATATGGAGGGAAATGAGAAAGGGAAAAAGAGGGAGGGATGAAAGAGAAAGCGAGTAAGAGAGAAAAGGAGGGAGGAAAAGACTGACGTTGCACTTGTCCTGAAATGCCCTGTCTTCAACGTGTTAATCCCTTCCCCCAACGCTCTCTCCTCTCTGTCTCTCTCTCTCTCTCCTCTCTGTCTCTCTGTGTCTCTCTCTCTCTCTCTCTCCATCTCTTCTCCCTAACTCTCTCTCTCTCTCCGCTCTCCATCTCTTCCCCCAACGCTCTCTCCTCTCTGTCTCTCTCTCTCTCTCCTCCTCTGTCTCTCTCTCTGTCTCTCTCTCTCTCTCTCCATCTCTTCTCCCTAACTCTCTCCTCTGTCTCTTTCTCTCCATCTCTCCCCCCAACTCTCTCTCCTCTGTCTCTCTCTCTCTCTCTCTCTCTCTCTCCATCTCTTCCCCCTAATTCTCTCCCCTCTCTCTCTCTCTCTCCACTCTCCATCTCTTCTCCCTAACTCTCTGTCTCTCTCTCTCTCTCTCCATCTCTCCCCCCAACTCTCTCTCCTCTGTCTCTCTCTCTCTCTCTCTCTCTCTCTCTCCATCTCTTCCCCCTAATTCTCTCCCCTCTCTCTCTCTCTCTCCACTCTCCATCTCTTCTCCCTAACTCTCTGTCTCTCTCTCTCTCTCTCCATCTCTTCCCCCAACTCTCTCCTCTCTGTCTCTCTCTCTCTTCCCCCAACGTTCTCCTCTCTCTCTCTCTCTCTCCACTCTCCATCTCTTCTCCCTAACTCTCTCTCTCTCTCTCTCTCTCTCTCTCTCCATCTCTTCCCCCAACTCTCTCCTCCCTGTCTCTCTCTCTCTTCCCCCAACTCTCTCCTCTCTCTCTCTCCACTCTCCATCTCTCCTCTCTGTCTCTCTCTCTCTCCACT
>NC_140259.1:8850217-8855217 GCF_949987555.1 Borostomias antarcticus | reverse complement strand
GCCTGTCAATTCATCCACACGGTTACATTCACAGGAAACGTGTTCCAGTCGGCGGCTCGTAAAAATGTATCAGAGTTGCTGTAAACAGTTTGAATCTGTCTAGCTAGACAGACTGAGCACCTTGTTAGGATATTAGCTAGGGAGCTAGGTCAGAGTAAACACATTGTTAGGACAGGCAGCTAGGACAGAGTGACCACCTTGTTAGGACACTAGCTAGGGAGCTAGGTCAGAGTAACCACATTGTTAGGACAGGCAGCTAGGACAGAGTGACCACCTTGTTAGGACACTAGCTAGGGAGTTGTGACAGAGTGACTCCTTGTTAGGACACTAGCTAGGGAGTTGTGACAGAGTGACTCCTTGTTAGGGCACTAGCTAGGGAGCTAGGGCATAAAATCACAGCCATGGTACTGAGAGGGGGGCTCTGTACCTTTAAGAACATAATGCTGACTGGGCACACTTCTCCTACCTCCCTCCTCTTTCCTTCCTCCTCTTTCCTCCCTCCTCCCTCCCTCCTCCCTCTCTCCTTCCTCTCCCTCTCCCTGCTCTCCATGCCTTGTCCTCTCTCTTGCCCGAGTAAGAGTGTGTGTTTCTGACAGAGAGAGAGAGAGATAGACAGAGAGAAAGAGAGAGAGAGAGAGAGAGCGTGTGCGAGAGAAAGGGAACAGCTCCTTATCAGACTGTTTACAGAGCGCTGGGAGAGGTCAGGTGACCTAGCTGCTGCCTTGACCCAGACAGCTGGGGTGAAGGTCGTTTGAGGTGGGGGGGGGGGGGCGGTGGGAGGGGAGAAGAAGGAGGAAGGGGATGAGGGGAGGAGTGAGCGAGGGAGAAGGGGAGGAGGGAGAGAGAAGAGGAGGGAGGAGGATGGGGGCGGGGGTTACAGGAGGGAAACCACAGCAGAAAAGACAGCAATCCTTTCCTGTATGACGATCACAGTCTCATTCACCTCCGCTCTCACTGTCTACCTGCCAGCTGTTCTGCCTGTCTGTCTGTCTGTCTGTCTGTCTGTCTGTCTGTCTGTCTGTCTGTCTGTCTGTCTGCCTGTCTGTCTGTCTGTCTGTCTGTCTGTCTGCCTGTCTGTCTGTCTGTCCGTCTGTCTGTCTGCCTGTCTGTCTGCCTGTCTGCCTGTCTGTCTGCCTGTCTGTCTGTCTGTCTGTCTGTCTGTCTGTCTGTCTGCCTGTCTGTCTGTCTGTCTGTCTGTCTGCCTGTCTGTCTGTCTGTCTGTCTGACTGCCTGTCTGTCTGTCTGTCTGTCTGTCTGTCTGTCTGTCTGTCTGTCTGTCTGCCGGCTGAATCAGAAGCTGAGCCGCATGAAACACAGTGTCTGTCTGAGTGCATGCGTGTGTGAGTGAGTGAGTGAGTGAGTGTGTGAGTGCATGTGCGTGTGAGTGAGTGAGTGTGTGCGAGTGTGAATGTGTGTGCGTCTCACCTCTCTCCTGTACGAAGTAGGCCAGGTAGAGGTCCAGCTCCTTGACCGACACGCTGATGTGGTGCGGCTGGACACAGAGGATGGGGTTGGAGCAATGGCCGCCCTTCATCAGCCTCTCGCCGTCCGTGCTCTCCAGCGGGATGCCCTTGAACAGGATGACCATCACCAGGTCCAGCCTCCACACCTTGTCGGCCTGGCGGAGGCAGTCTATCCTCCTCATCTTGCCCTTCTGGTCGGGGTTGGACAGCACGCAGCACGCCGGCTTCTTCCCCGTGATGGACAGGACGAAATCCTCGCGGCACTCCGGCCGGATGTCCTTCCTCAGCTTGGCCAGCAGGCGGGACGCCCACTTCTGCTTGACCTCGGCCTTCTCCCCCAGCAGCTCGTCCTTGACCGCGCGCTCCTCCTCCTTGGTCATGCGCTTCTCGTGCTTCTTGAAGTACTTGCGTTTCCTGGCCTGCAGGTTGAACCACGTGTAGGCGAAGGCGCGCACGTGAGGCAGCAGCGCCTCGATGAACGGATGGAACTCGTCCTGGAGAGAGAGAGAGAGAGAGGGGAGGAGGGGTCAAGGGTCAGACACACCAGCAGCTGCTACACCTCCAGACTCGCTGGCCGCTGCTAAACGCCTCTCTGCTCTCCTGTTTATTTCCCCTTTGCATAATTACAATGAATGTGTTTGTGTGTGTGTGTGTGTGTGTGTGAGAGAGACAGAGAACGAGAGAGACAAATAGAGAGAAAGAGAGATATACAGAGAGAATCAGAGAGCGACAGAGACAGACAGAGAGAGAGGGCGAGAGAGAGAGACAGAGAGAGAGACAGAGAGAGACAGACAGAGACAGACAGAGAGAGAGACAAAGAGAAACAGAGAGAGACACAGAGAGAGAGACAGAGAGAGACACAGATAGAGACAGAAAGAGAGAGACATAGACAGAGAGAGAGACGAAGAGAAACAGAGAGAGAGACAGACAGAGAGAGACAGATAGAGACACACAGAGAGAAAGAGAGACGGACAGAGAGAGACACACAGACAGAGAGAGACCACGACAAACTAAACTGTTGATAGTGGCGGACAGCGGAACACGTGTCCTGGGTACATCATCCCTGCTTACAGGACACAGCTCACTGCACGGAATGAGCCGGAATCCGCCCAAATAAAACCGCAGCGCTCATGCCAGCAGAAGAACATCTCACCTCCTGTACGCACACACCCGTTGGAAATAATTGCCCAAGAGACGAGGAGAAACATGGAGCAACACGACAAGCCAGCTCATATCAGCAGCCAGCGCCTATGCTTGTTGTCACTAGACGGGCCTCTAATCTGCTAATCTGGCCTCGAGGTCTTGGGGTCGACCGTTCCTCTGAAAGGTTTTCCGGCCTCCAGTCTGGCTTCTGTCGGAGGGAGGTTTCTGAGGCTGCCAGCCTGGCTGAGAGCACGGCGGCTTCAAACTCTCCGTTCCAAAGTAGTAAACACTGTTTTCTCTCTCTCTCTCTCTCTCTCTCTCTCTCTCTCCCTCTCTCTCTCTCTCTCTCTCTCTCTCTCTCTCTCTGCCTCAGAGAGAACCCAAAGGAAACGACTGGAGGTTCTGGATCCTTTTCCTTGGCTGCCTGCTGGAGCATGTGCTCATACAGAGAGAGAGAGAGAGAGAGAGAGAGAGAGAGAGAGAGAGAGAGAGACAGACAGAGACAGAGAGCAGGGGCCAGATTAGAGGCCAGACTACAGCTCAGATTAGAGGCCAGAGTAGAGCTCAGATTAGAGGCCAGGTGGTCCCAAACTAGAGGCCAGCTCAGAGCCCCCCCCCCTCTCTCTAGTCACCTATGTGTCGCTAAGTGCCCAGCTGCATGTGTAATCCAGACGCAGACTTTCACTATTTCGGTCCTAATTGAATCATTCTGAGGTTACGCACTCCCGACACACATGTTTTTATTCCCGCCGTTGCTAGGAGACAATTTTTTATTATGTCTTAAACAGAGGATGTCATTCCAAATCTTTTTTTGGGGGGGTGGAGGAGGGAGGGGGGTGGGTGGAGGGGGGGGTTGGTCAGACTCACTGGTCATACAGACCACACCCCACTAGTGTCACAACCAGAGCAGGCAGCGCATGTGGAAACTCTTGCGCTGGCAGCCCTACAGGCAGACCAGGGTCCTCCTCCCAGGCTGTCAGCTCTGCCTTGCAGGCAGCTACACTAGGGCAGCGAACGCTTCCTCTGAGGCTGAATGCCCTTTGAATAAAAGTTGAAAGAATAAGTGTGTGTTTGTTTGTTTGTTTTGTGTGCGGCAGTTAGGCGTGTGTGTGTGTGTGTGTGTTTAGTGGGTCAAAGTGGTGATGGTGTTGACTTGCAGTGGTGAGTCATCCTGCCTCTCTGCTGAGTCAGCTCTTAGCCCTGCGCCATGACAATAGAGGTGGGGGGGAGGTGGGCGGGGAGTCCTGCACCATGATGGAGGGGGAGGAGGGGAAACGGGGAGACGGGGGAGCAGGATAAAGGTGTGGGGGGGGGGGGGGGGTAGAGGGGGGAGAGAGAGGACAGTGGGAGAGTAGAGACGCTGTGAAAAAGAGGGCGAATACGGAACACTTATATAGTGCAGCTGTTAAATACTGTTAACGTTCTAAGCGAGCGGGTTCCAGTCATCGTAGTGTTGGGAGGAGACCGACGCGCTCACACCCATGGCGGTGTGTAGACCTGCTCTCGTAGTCCAGATAGTTTGTGTGCTAAAAAGCAAGACCATCGAGGGGCTCTTGTATACGTTCGGTTTCTTCTTCCACCATTTAGTGTGTAACTCTCTTACCACAGATGGTTTGAGACCTTGTCTTATCACATCAAGACCTTTTTTTATCCTGTTTTTTTTTTTTTACACAAATTGTAATACCCCCTAAATGTCTCAAAGACAGGGAATTAGAAAAAGCAACAAAATAAGGTCTGTGTTAACACACACTTCCAAAAGCGTGAGGTTTTGTACCCTGAGTATCCCACTTTAGACGGAGTGCAGTTTATAAAGGTTTCATTAAGCCTTCATAAAGCCTCTATGAGCACTAAATAAATGTGTCAAATAGCAACTTCAACAGTATGGTATGCTTTATGTAAGGGTTCACAGGTTTATATCATCCTCAACATAGTGGCTTATGTCATTTCACCTTGGTGGCTGTCACACAGTTACGCCATGCTTATAAACCCTTTATAAAGCATGATATATGGTTATAGATGCTTTGTGAGACATTTATGTAGCTCTTATAGAGGCTTATTAAATGCATTCTTTAAATTTTGAAGACATAATTTGTCCAGATTAAAAAAAAAAAAAATAGCAGTTAAGTGCATAAAGAATGAAAGGGTAACACCTGGAGAGATTAGACCATAAAAACAATGTAAAGCTGTCCTGAGCCTTTGTTGAACACAGACCTTGTTTAGGAGATTTAGGGATTTTCCACAACAATTAGTGACTTTGACGGCTTTCAGACAGCACACATTCTCAATAAATAAGTAACTAACTAAAAAATAAAAAAATAAGACCTTTTCTATCTGAAGGTTGATATTATGAACCTGCTGGACTGACAACAGTGACCTGCCTCCAATCCCTAATCT
>NC_140259.1:8807717-8842717 GCF_949987555.1 Borostomias antarcticus | reverse complement strand
ATTTATTTAGCCCGTTAATTTGTTTTTGACTGTTGGTGCATACAATATGATCCTATATATGCATTGGATATTGAAGTTTGTAGTTTAGAAATATGATGTGGTTTAGAAATAGATAGCCTATCAAATAGACAGCCTATCAAATTGTTGATTGTTGAATTGTTGAAAGTATCATTTCCTATATCAGCATATTATGCTACAAGATAAGTGAATTCAAGTTCAAGGTTGTTCTGCGCAACAACATTCTAATTTTGAATTCACTTCAGGTCGAGACCAAACTAGGCTATAGCCCTGTATGACTACACACAACCGGCAAGAGATCAGGCCTCACACCGGGTTGACGATGCTCAGAGAATGAACCTATAGCCTGCCCTGTAGGAATGAACCCAAACATAGTCTGACTGTCTGCCACTCTGTCCTCGACTGCCTAGCTCTCTTGGACACAGAGACATAAGCCTACAGTTGAATGGTGTGCTACAAGTCTGGAGCTAAGCTAATAGGATAGCCTACGTGTTGTTAGGTGTCATTCTGAAGTTGGAGACGCGCAGTGCGCTTGATCACCAGAGTGGCAGGTGACACATGGTGGCCTTTATGTAGGCTGTTATGGCTGCTTCATTATGATAATCTCTGGTAGGTCTACGTTGCTCCAATAATGTTTCCAGGTTCATATAGGCTCAGGTCTTTCGAATCAGGGATAACCTAGGCCTAAGGGCGAGGTGCCATGTCAGGACTGGCAGAGTATTTGAAATAAAAAAAGAAACTTGTATTCAGGTCCAAACTAGGCTACGTTTTAGCGCCTAGCAGTTAAATTTGTGATAAACAATGTTATTATTTTTTTTGTCTTTGTTTTTTAAATAAAAACATTAGCTGGAGGGTCATGACGTTTATGCCTTCCCATAAAAGTAGTCGGATGGCATTAAGCTACGCACAATCTACAGAAGAGGGGGCCTGTATATTTACATGCTGTACCTTAAACAGCACATTTATCTGAGAACACTCTCAAACAACCAAACGCGAATGGACGAGTAGCCCGTGTGTGTGTTTCAACGGCACTCTGTCTGCCTGTACCCAGGGATGGGAGCGCCTCTGTCGGTCTGAGGTTCAAATTCACGTCGGAGAGCCTGCTGCTCCGGCTGCGGCCATTTTCTGCTGAGCAAACCCGAAACCGGGCACCCAGTCTGCTGGCTTTGAACTTCAACTTGGCCTTCGATGTCCCGTCTCAAAAGCCCCAGTTCTGATCTGCGTTGTCCTGCTGAGGCTCACTCGAAATTACAAACTTTCTCTGCAGGAGAAAGCGCCGAAAACTGTAATCTGGAATTATTACGCGCGGTGGAAAATACGCGTCTGCATTTAAACAACCTCTGCTCGCTGACAACAGAAGTGTGAATTAATGCCGTCAAACGAGGAAAGGAGCTGAGATCGAAATCGGTCACAGCGATGCTCTCATTCAAAAGAACCCACATAATATTCTGTCACCCGTCTTTTTGGAGCATGGGGACAATAAAACCATCAAATCGCGTAACGTACCATTTCGAAGCGTTCCTGCCAACCTTCCGAGAAAGTTATAGCTTATGCAGCACTGCAGTTCAACGCCCGGCCATGTCGTGTTTTTATTAAAATCCCATATCCATATCTCGGCGTTGCCTACAGTAGCCCGGGTAATCCGAGGTCCTCGAAAAACAGAATACGGAGTGCGGAGATCCTAAAAAGGTCCCACGCCAAGTCTGCAACCTCGGGAGTAGATTCACCAGCTAGGGAGAGAGATTCGACTATAATATTACAGCTCCAGGCAGATCACTTTCGTGCACTTCCAAATTGAACACCGCTTTATGGTGCCGTGATGTTTCGTGGTTATATTTCTTTAAATTAAAGTCGACCTCTGGTTCCTCGGGCTCGGTGCTTTGCAGCATTGTAAACGGGATGTTCGTAGGCTATCAGTGCATCGGCTGGTCATTGATGTGCCGGACGGTGCACCCGGCTCATACCTTGGCCCAAAATCGGTAGACTACCAACAAAAGATACATGAAAAAAGAGGTGCTCACGAATGTGTGTGTGCGCGCGTGCGTGTGAGTGTGTGAGTAGTTGCGGGCAGAGACGATGCTATGGGGTCATAGTGGATGAACATTGGCGTGGATGACCAGAAGTCAATCATTAGTGGATGATCACTGTTGAGAAACAATTAGGTCCCAAGGTCAATGGGGCGACTACAACTTCTAAATGAATTAACACAAAATGTTTGTTTTTATTTGTTTTGCTTGTGTGTGTGTGTGCGTGTGTGTGTGTGTGTGTGTGTGTGTGTGTGCGTGTGGGATTGAACCACTGATCCCACACCCAGACACATCTTGCTAGGCTACGCTAGGGGCTACTCATCACCACCATCATCATATGCTTGTGCATATGTGCGTCTAGGCCAGACGACTGTCTATAGGGTTGTAGGGTGGCAGCAGTCTGTCTATAGGGTTGTAGGGGGAGCAGTCTGTCTATAGGGTTGTAGGGGGGCAGTAGTCTGTCTATGGGGTTGTAGGGGCAGTAGTCTGTCTATAGGGTTGTAGGGGGGCAGCAGTCTGTCTATAGGGTTGTAGGGGGGCAGCAGTCTGTCTATAGGGTTGTAGGGGGGCAGCAGTCTGTCTATAGGGTTGGAGGGGGCAGCAGTCTGTCTATAGGGTTGGAGAGGGCAGCAGTCTGTCTATAGGGTTGGAGGGGGCAGCAGTCTGTCTATAGGGTTGGAGAGGGCAGCAGTCTGTCTATAGGGTTGTAGGGGGGTAGTAGTCTGTCTATAGGGTTGTAGGGGGCAGCAATCTGTCTATAGGGTTGTAGGGGGGCAGCAGTCTGTCTATAGGGTTGTAGGGGGGCAGCAGTCTGTCTATAGGGTTGTACGGGGCCAGCAGTCTGTCTATAGAGTTGTAGGGGGCAGTAGTCTGTCTATAGGGTTGTAGGGTGGTAGCAGTCTGTCTATAGGGTTGTAGGGTGGTAGCAGTCTGTCTATAGGGTTGTAGAGGGGCAGTAGTCTGTCTATAGGGTTGTAGAGGGGCAGTAGTCTGTCTATAGGGTTGTAGGGGGCAGCAGTCTGTCTATAGGGTTGTAGGGGGGAGCAGTCTGTCTATAGGGTTGTAGGAGGGTAGCAGTCTGTCTATAGGGTTGTAGGAGGGCAGCAGTCTGTCTATAGGGTTGTAGGGGGGGGGCAGTCTGTCTATAGGGTTGTAGGGGGGCAGCAGTCTGTCTATAGGGTTGTAGGGGGGTAGCAGTCTGTCTATAGGGTTGTAGGGGGGCAGCAGTCTGTCTATAGGGTTGTAGGGGGGGCAGCAGTCTGTCTATAGGGTTGTAGGGGGGCAGTAGTCTGTCTATAGGGTTGTAGGGGGCAGCAGTCTGTCTATAGGGTTGTAGGGGGGAAGCAGTCTGTCTATAGGGTTGTAGGGGGGCAGCAGTCTGTCTATAGGGTTGTAGGGGGGCAGAAGTCTGTCTATAGGGTTGTAGGGGGGCAGAAGTCTCTATAGGGTTGTAGGGGGGCAACAGTCTGTCTATAGGGTTGTAGGGGGCAGCAGTCTGTCTATAGGGTTGGAGAGGGCAGCAGTCTGTCTATAGGGTTGGAGGGGGCAGCAGTCTGTCTATAGGGTTGGAGAGGGCAGCAGTCTGTCTATAGGGTTGTAGGGGGGTAGTAGTCTGTCTATAGGGTTGTAGGGGGCAGCAATCTGTCTATAGGGTTGTAGGGGGGCAGCAGTCTGTCTATAGGGTTGTAGGGGGGCAGCAGTCTGTCTATAGGGTTGTACGGGGCCAGCAGTCTGTCTATAGAGTTGTAGGGGGCAGTAGTCTGTCTATAGGGTTGTAGGGTGGTAGCAGTCTGTCTATAGGGTTGTAGGGTGGTAGCAGTCTGTCTATAGGGTTGTAGAGGGGCAGTAGTCTGTCTATAGGGTTGTAGAGGGGCAGTAGTCTGTCTATAGGGTTGTAGGGGGCAGCAGTCTGTCTATAGGGTTGTAGGGGGGAGCAGTCTGTCTATAGGGTTGTAGGAGGGTAGCAGTCTGTCTATAGGGTTGTAGGAGGGCAGCAGTCTGTCTATAGGGTTGTAGGGGGGGGGCAGTCTGTCTATAGGGTTGTAGGGGGGCAGCAGTCTGTCTATAGGGTTGTAGGGGGGTAGCAGTCTGTCTATAGGGTTGTAGGGGGGCAGCAGTCTGTCTATAGGGTTGTAGGGGGGGCAGCAGTCTGTCTATAGGGTTGTAGGGGGGCAGTAGTCTGTCTATAGGGTTGTAGGGGGCAGCAGTCTGTCTATAGGGTTGTAGGGGGGAAGCAGTCTGTCTATAGGGTTGTAGGGGGGCAGCAGTCTGTCTATAGGGTTGTAGGGGGGCAGAAGTCTGTCTATAGGGTTGTAGGGGGGCAGAAGTCTCTATAGGGTTGTAGGGGGGCAACAGTCTGTCTATAGGGTTGTAGGGGGCAGCAGTCTGTCTATAGGGTTCTAGGAGGGGCAGTAGTCTGTCTATAGGGTTGTAGGAGGAAGGCAGTCTGTCTATAGGGTTGTAGGGGGGGGGGCAGTCTGTATAGGGTAGTAGGGGGGGCAGCAGTCTGTCTATAGGGTTGTAGGAGGGAAGCAGTCTGTCTATAGGGTTGTAGGGGGCAGCAGTCTGTCTATAGGGTTGTAGGGTGGCAGAAGTCTGTCTATAGGGTTGTAGGGGGGGGAGCAGTCTGTCTATAGGGTTGTAGGGGGGCAGTACTCTGTCTATAGGGTTGTAGAGGGCAGCAGTCTGTCTATAGGGTTGTAGGAGGAGCAGTCTGTCTATAGGGTTGTAGAGGGCAGCAGTCTGTCTATAGGGTTGTAGGGGGGGCAGCAGTCTGTCTATAGGGTTGGAGGGGGGCAGTAGTCTGTCTATAGGGTTGTGGGGGGGTAGCAGTCTGTCTATAGGGTTGTAGAGGGGCAGAAGTCTGTCTATAGGGTTGTAGGAGGGGAGCAGTCTGTCTATAGGGTTGTAGGGGGGCATCAGTCTGTCTATAGGGTTGTAGGGGGGTAGCAGTCTGTCTATAGGGTTGTAGGGGGTAGCAGTCTGTCTATAGGGTTGTAGGGGAGCAGCAGTCTGTCTATAGGGTTGTAGGGGGGCAGCAGTCTGTCTATAGGGTTGTAGGGGGGCAGCAGTCTGTCTATAGGGTAGTAGGGGGGCAGAAGTCTGTCTATAGGGTTGTAGGAGGGCCAGTAGTCTGTCTATAGGGTTGTAGGAGGGCCAGTAGTCTGTCTATAGGGTTGTAGGGAGGCAGCAGTCTGTCTATAGGGTTGTAGGGGGGCAGAAGTCTGTCTATAGGGTTGTAGGAGGGCCAGTAGTCTGTCTATAGGGTTGTAGGGGGAGCAGTCTGTCTATAGGGTTGTAGGGGCAGCAGTCTGTCTATAGGGTTGTAGATGTAGTGTTTGTATTTATTGTCTTATGTTAATGACCTGAATATATGTATAGGACACACACTCACACATCACGCCGCACACACATACACACACTCACCTACACATTACACTCTCAATTCTCACTGCATAGGCCTATACACTGACTGCGCTTATTTTTTAACATTGTTCTTTTCTTAAGCTTATCCTTTTTTTGCACTAGCTTTTTGTAAAAAGCAGAACTTACCCTTTGCACTGTCCTATCTTTACACTGTCCAGTCTCGTCACTGCACCCTATCCAGTGTTGTCTAAATGTTATGCGCCTCACCCGAAAGCAAATTCCTAGTACGCTGAAAAACTGCAGGGCAATAAACAGATTCTGATTCTGATGTGATTCTAATGTAGGTGATTAATTGAGCAATAACAAGCTCAAGGTTGTGCTTTATGGTGCTTTATCGTGGCACAGCTGTGCTGCGGCCGTAGCTTTTATACAACAGTGCCGCATTGTCATTACATCTTTCTGTTTAAAAAGATGGGTTTGTAGTGTTCAACTTCACTAAACTGCGTTGCGTTCAACCCTCCGCAATCCAAAATAGTCCTCCATTGTTTACCGTTGCTATGGCAACTTATTGCCCAGCCGACAGCATTTACGGAGTGATATCTTTACCAGTGATTTGCCCGTTGGTATATCGTGGTTATTGGCACGGCTCTGAATGTGTCTTGGCCAATCGCAATGCACAGTTGGAACTAGCTGTTGTATAATGTATATTAAACAATGTTTGGTGTATGAGTAGTGTGTATAATGTTGTGTTCGGTGTATTGCGTTTAGTGTGTGTTTATATTGTGTGTGTGTGTGTGTGTGTGTGTGTGTGTGTGGGGGGGGGGGGGGGGGGTTCATTTTGTGGTTTCTGCTCCAGACTCCAGCAGGCACACAGGCAGGACTGGACTCTCTGCTCTGTCAAACCCAGCCAGAGGAGAGTGGGGAAAAAAGTCTGGAAATATTCTCCAAATTGGACCAATTCTTTCCAAGATGCCGGCTGCCAAGATCACTCTCCAAGCTTTCAGAAAAAGCAAGTTTTTACTGCGTTCTTCCCCTGAATGCTTACTAAGAGCAAATTGCCTGGAATTTTCCCCATTCTGGCCCATTTGTGGCATATTACTCTCTCTCTCTCTCTCTCTCTCTCTCTCTCTCTCCCTCCCTCCCTCTCTCTCTCTCTCTCTCTCTCTCTCTCTCTCTCTATCTCTCTCTCTCTCTCTCTCTCTCTCTCTCTCTCTCTCTCTCTCTCTCTCTCTCTCTCTCTCACAGAGAGCCAAACCATTTCTCTTAAAACAACTGGTTTCACTCAGTTTCGTGTGCTGTCTGTACGTGTCTGTGTTGGTGTCCAGTCTTGAGTATATGTTTTAGAGTGTAAACAAGGATATCCAGGATGTTGCACGACAGAGAACCTTCTCAGCTAGACAGATCATCAGGCTCAGCTTCGTTAGGGATATTATGTGGATGGGTTGGTGGTTAATGAAAAGAAGGGCTATTTAGAGTTAGTGTTGGGATGGGTTATTTGGTTTCAGAGTTAGTGAGGGACATGTTAATGTTGGTTGATGCTGATGTGGATGGGCTAGTTCAGAACCATGGGTCTGGGTTCGTTAGAGCTCACTTTAGTGATCATCATATAAACGCCAATGAGGGGGAACTCCAGACCTGCTTCCTGTAGGAACTCTCTGCACAGCTCCACCTAATGCCGGTGTCATGTTACTGCCACATCCTAGGTAAACAACCCAGCGTCGAGGAACCGCGGGGCGCTCGCCCCAACCAGGAAGAGGACGACACATATAGCAGTCTCCCGAGGCACGGCCTCCAGCCGTCCAATCAGCTGTTAACTCCCGGCCCGGAGGATTAGAGCGCCATTGCCGGCTCACGACCAGAGGATTCCCGTAGAGAGACGCGCCATAAACACTCTTCTGTCAGGGTCTGGATGACGGCGAGCGCCGTGAGGAGGAAACAGATTCATATGAAACCGCTGTGGAGCAACAGCCACCCTTAGCGCTGTACCAGTAGGTCAGTCTGGTGCAGAACGAGAGCATTTACATTTGCTTAGTCAGCCGCCTGAATATCTCTGTCTCCGTCTGCGGAAAGACTCCATTTATCATGGTCAGGCCTGCAGGGGGGCACAACCAGGGGCCGCCAGAATAGGATTAGTTTGCAGTAATCCAGCGGTGATTATACAGTGATATGCCGAGGTGCTGTACAGGATAGATGAAACTGAGTTGGGTCCTGGAGGGAAATTTCCCCGGCACATTATGATGATTAAGCACAACGCTGAATCCCACCCAACTTCAACACGTTCTTACTGCACACAGAACAACGTCAGGGAATTAATTCAGGTAATGCAGACCGTCATGGCCTGTCACCTTGGTCACGATGGGCATTGTACAGTAGCAATATCCCAAATATACTTGCACAACATAATTGTTGACTTCTATATCATAATTTGTTTACACAAACAAATCTCCATGGAGTGACACAGTTTGACCTGTCCATTGAGGAGCACCCATGTGTAATTATCTAGAAGGAGTCTTTATTTGTCACACAGAACTTGACAACAACACATGCGTGCCATGGGAGACAGGAACACGCACGTGTTGTGGTCTCCTGGTGAAATTAGTTCTCTGCCTGTGACCAGGGTTGCCAGGAGCAGTAGTCGTCTCCAAGGGCCACAGCTGGGGACCTATCCAGGTGCTCTGTCCAATCCTGCTCTTCTGGATGCTTCTATGTTTGGGTTCTTGGGAGGAACCCCTTGTTAACCTGAGGGGAGTGTATATGTTTTAGCCCCTCATGGGGAGACCTCCTCTCCTTCTGCACTAGCTTTTGGACACCCCTAACTGACTGTTGCCTATGTTGTGTTTTTCATTGTATTTTACTGTCTTTTTTGTGTAGTTTTACTCATTTTACTCAAAACTACATTTTTTTGTGTAGTTTTACTGTTTTCCGACTGTATTTTTTTGACCCGTGAAGCACTTTGTGACTCTGTGCTGTGAAAAGTGCTATATAAATAAAGTTTTACTTTACTCTACTCGCTGACACTGCTGTGTAGAACCGGAGCTCATATCAGTGAGGGAGAGCAGTGAAGGATGAGATGACTGAGATGCACTCTGGTTGGTTTGATGGCTTTCTGCTGCCCTCTAGTGGTGATGAAGAGTCACTTACGATGATAGTTTTTCACCCACACATACAGGCCAATGAATGAGGTTGAGAGTTCTCAAACCCAGAGAAGACCCTTCAGAGAGGGCAGAGGGTGGCAGAGAGGGACATGTAGCTGGAAGGTTTTGCCTGAACAGAGTGCTACATAGACACACATGGTGTTGGGTTCACCGTTTTGGTCAGAAACTTTAAAGAAACAAAATTATATATTCATAGAATGGAAAATAATGTCCTCTTACTTTAAAAAAATATCTACTTTTAAAAGGTCTATTCCAAATTGGTTCTTGTTGTACCTCCTCTGTAAACGATTTAATCTACCGGCTATTTCAAACCACAGTTCAGTCCAAGATGTTGCCCACCTCCCAGACATGCCCCACCCCCCACCACCCGCCATCATCTGCCCACCCCCACGTCTAACTCAGGCCTACCACTAATGACAGGGTATTTGAGGTGGTCTGGATATGTGTGTGTGTGTGTGTGTGCCCCACCAGGTCAACTATCAACTAGCCATCTCACCTGGCAACAATTATGCCCAGCATTGCCTGGTTAGAGCAAAGCAATGCCTGGTTTTAGCTTAGCAATGTCTAGTTAAAGCATAGCAATGTCTAGTTTGAGCCTAGCAATGTCTATAGCCCAGCAATGCCTGATATATAAGCTGGTCATAGCCCAGCAAAGCCTGGTCAGGACCAGTGTTAGCGTCATGGTAACTAACGCTAGCACAGAGGAACATATGTGAAGCAGCAGTCTGAGGGGACAAGTCATCTCTCACACTGCGCCTGAACAACGACCTGGAAGCAGCGATTGGTTATTAGCGTTGGAGTTCATAGCCAATGTTAATCAGAGCTGGTTTCAACAAGCGTGTGGGTGGCTAATGCAGCCGGGGCGGGAGGGAGGGAGGGAGGGAGGGAGAGCACCTCTCCTCTGCTCTGAGGAGAAACTCATCCATTACATGAGAATAAATAAGCAGAGCTGGAATGGGACTCCAAGCAACTCCAGGCCCGGGTACAGGAAACTCTCTGAGGGCAGAACTCAGAGCCCCAAACATAGAGACATGTGTGGGTCTGACTGGGATTCGGACTTTTACACATATATATAGCTACATGTAGACTTTAATACTGATGTGTGTGTGTTGTGTGTGTGTGTGTGTGTGTGTGTGTGTGTGTGTGGGAAGGGAGGTATTAGGGGTAGTGTAGATGATACTGTAGGAAAATGGCGACTAGACTGTACAGCAGAAGCATGGCTCTACTATATCTAGTAATATCTAGGTTCAGTCAAACACAGACTCAAACATACACTACACAGCCCTTCACAGAGACTCAGACACATAGACTCAATGTACGCTACACTAATTAACTTTTCACAGAGAGACTCAAACATTACATTACAGTCATTTAGCAGACGCTTTTATCCAAAGCGACTAACAGTAATTGCATTAAACGTAGGAAGAGCCAATGTCCTACTACTTGCCAGAACTCACAAGTGCATCTTCTCTCTAAAACAAGTGACTAAGAGCATAATCTAGTGCTGAAGGCAAAGCGCAAGAATAGCAATCTAAAGTACAGTGCAATATAATATAATACAATAAAATACAATAAGTGCTTACATGCACTAGATAGCCCTTCACTGAGGTTTCTCTGCTACACAGTACCAGCAAGTCTGGAACAGACGAATTATGACGTAGACTTGGACAAACATGTTTAAAACATGAACGTTTCAAAAAAATTAAAATCAAGACACATCAGCTAAAACTTTTTTCTTTAGGGTCAAGCCTGCTAGCAGGTAGACCAGACTGAAGACTACAACACAACACTGACAGACTCCATCACTGTCTGACCTGCTCTTAATCACTGGTAAAACTATAGAATAACAACATTACTGACTGACTGACTAACTGACAGCATTAGCATCTCCCTGCTAACTCACACCAAACAGAAAACACATTTAAGGTACTTAGATTACAGGTTTGCAACATACAACCCAGTTAGCAATATATTGTATACTGGTTACAGCCAGTCCCATCTGGGAGAACAGACCACTGGTCAGCGTTAAACAGCCTGGAGCAACACCACCGAGACAGGAGTCTGTTTCTGTGGAGAAGTCCTTACAGGAAAGAGAGACAAGGAGAGAGACTCACCATCCACCAGGTCTTGGCCGTCATGTCGTAGCACAGCTGCCACTTGACTGAGCCGTCTGCTCCTCCAGACATGGCAGGCAGGCTGGCCACCTCCATGGACCGCCACGGCTCTGGAGCTGGTCTGGAGCTGGTCTGGAGCTGGTCTGGAGCTGGTACTGGTAGCTGGAGCTGGTAGCTGGTAGCTGGTACTGGTAACTGGAGCTGGAAGCTGGTACAAGTAGCTGGTAACTGGGAGCTGGTAGCTGGTAGCTGGTACTAGTACTGGAGCTGGTAGCTGGTACTAGTAGCTGGTAACTGGGAGCTGGTAGCTGGTACTAGTACTGTAGCTGGTAACTGGTACTAGTAGCTGGTAACTGGGAGCTGGTAGCTGGTACTAGTACTGTAGCTGGTAACTGGTACTAGTAGCTGGTAACTGGGAACTGGTACTAGTACTAGTAGCTGGGAGCTGGTAACTGGGAGCTGGTAGTGTAGCTGGGGTCGGTCTCAGCTCCTCTCTGTGTCCCAGGCAGCAGCAGCAGCTCTCAGCCTCTCAGCCTCTCATCTCTCATCTCCACCTCCCCAGCTGCCTCCTCACCCATTGGGCAGTCTACTGAGAGTGGGTAAGAACACGAGGATTAGGAAACTAGCAGCCATAAACATACACACACACACACACACACGCACACGCACACGCACGCGCACACGCACACACACACACACACACACACACACACACATATGTATCCACATATACACACGCATGCATAGACACAGACGCACACACACACACACACACACACACACACACGCACACACACACACACACACACACACACACACATATGTATCCACATATACACACGCATGCATAGACACAGACGCACACACACACACACACACACACACACACACACACACACACACACACACACACACACACACACACACACACACACACAAACACACCATCTCCTCAAAAGGCAGCTAGCCACCCTGATGCCAGCTGTAAAAACAAATCTCACACATGCAGTAATGTGATTCTGAACAGTCTGAAAATCACGCTCACACAATCGAGAAAATTGGAAACTAAGAAATGTCCTGAGATCATCAGTGACGCCAGGGTGGACAAGGTGGCCCGTTACTCCTCGTTCCCTCATCTCTTCCACTGCCTCGCCTCCTCGTCTCCTCCACTACCTCGCCTCCTCGTCTCCTCCACTACCTCGCTTCCTCGTCTCCTCCGTTACTCCTCCTTGCTCCCTTGTTTCCTAAGACTTGTGTCCTCAACTCGTGGTCAACTTAGTGACCGTGACTTGCAGAGCCTATCGGCTTCGGTCTGCCCGCCTGTCTACCTGCCTCTGTCTGTCTGTCTGTCTGTCTGTCTGTCTGTCTGTCTGTCTGTCTGTCTGTCCATTCATCTGTCTGTCTGTCCATCTCTCCGTCCATGTGTCTGTCTGTACATCTGTCTGTCTGTAGCCTACATCTCTCCGTCCATGTGTCTGTCTGTTTGTCTGTCTGTCCATCTCTCCATCCATGTGTCTGTCTGTCTGTCCATCTCTCCTTCTGTCTGTCTGTCTGTCCGTCTGTCTGTCTAAGCAGCTTCCTCTCCCTCCCTCCTCCTCTTCTTTCTCCCCCTCTTCCCCCCCTCCCCTCCCCCAGAGACGGACATGTATCTGGACCACATGCTGACTGGACCAGGGGGGCGTGGCCAGAGGAGAAGGGCAAACCACAGCCCAGCGTCTGACCGGCCGCAGGCTCCAGGAGTGTTCTGAATCCCAGCTGAAATCTCAGACCGGGGGAACAGAGACTCGGTGTTCTCCACACGCCGGCAACCACCGAGCAAACCGGGTCAGAGACATTATAGATAGTCTGATAGAGGTTTGCTAGAAAATTCTTACAGTGATGTCATAAACATTAGCAGCTGTTTTAGTCGTATAGACATATTGGAGTCATGTTGTAATAATAGATGAGTTAGTCTGGTTATAGCCACATTAAGTATGTTATAGACATGTTACAAACTAATTAGAATCAGGTTATAGATGTGTTAATTCATGTTACAGACAAATTAGAGTCGTGTTACAGTATATACATGTTAGTCATGTTATAGACAAATTAGAGTCGTGTTATATACGTGTTAGTCATGTTATAGACAAATTAGAGTCGTGTTAGGCGTGTTATAGGCATTAAAGTCATGTTACATGTTGTTATAGATGTGTTAGTCATGGTATTAACACATTAGTCATGTTATAGACATGTTATGGACATGTTAGTATCATGTTAAAGCCATGCGAGAGGCATGATAGAGCTGAGTGTCACTGGCGTTTCAATGGCATGCCACGGGCGTGTTAATACATTTGCAAAAATGTCAACAAAAATGTTTTTTTTCACTTTGTCATTATGGGGTATTGTATGCAGAATTTTGAGGGGGAAAAAAGCATTTTAATCCATTTTGGAATAAAACTGTAACGTGGAATGTGAAAATGTGGAAAAAGTGAAGGGTCTGAATATTTGGATGCACTGTACATACAGTACGTGTGTGCCTTTCTGAATCATGACCAATCAATTGAATTTCCC
This sequence comes from Borostomias antarcticus, assembly GCF_949987555.1. Lineage (NCBI taxonomy): Eukaryota > Metazoa > Chordata > Actinopteri > Stomiiformes > Stomiidae > Borostomias > Borostomias antarcticus. The sequence continues at coordinate 8,829,487 of NC_140259.1, read as the reverse complement.
ACAGGTGGACTCCAGTCATGTTGTAGAAACATCTCAAGGATGATCAGTGGTCACATGATGCACCTGAGATCAGTTTTGAGTGTCATGGCAAAGGAATTAAATACTTATGTACATGTGATAATTTTTTGACATGATTTTTTAAATACATTTGCAAACACGTAAAAAAATCACTTTGTCATTATGGAGTGTTGTGTGTAGATTGATGAGAAAATAATAATTTAATACATTTTTGAATAAAGCTGTAACATAAAATGTGAAGGGATGTGAATTATTTCAGGATACACTGTTTAGTTGGTGTCAGTAGCTGGTTTGCTGTAGCTGGTGTGTAGTTGGGTGGGTGTAGTTGGTGTGTAGTTGGTGTGTAGTTGGGTGGGTGTAGTTGGTGTGTAGCTGGTGTGTAGCTGGTGTGTGTAGTTGGTGTGTAGCTGATGTGTGTAGTTGGTGTGTGTAGCTGGTGTGTAGTTGGTGTCAGTAGCTGGTTTTCTGTAGCTGGTGTGTAGTTGGTGTGTGTAGCTGGTGTGTAGCTGGTGTGTGTAGTTGGTGTGTAGCTGGTGCGTGTACAGTAGTTGGTGTGTAGCTGATGTGTGTAGTTGGTGTGTGTAGTTGGTGTGTAGCTGTTGTGCAACTGGTGTGTGTAATTGGTGTGTGTAGTTAGTGTGTAGTTAGGTGTTTGTAATTGGTGTGTAGCTGGTGTGTGTAGTTGGTGTGTGTAACTGGTGTGTAGTTGGTGTGTGTAACTGGTGTGTAGCTAGTGTGTGTAGCTAGTTTTCTGTAGCTGTCTGACTTGGCACGGGTCTGAAGTTCATGTCCATTCAGAGTCCGTCCACAATGACTCATGACCCTCCCACTGCTGACGGTAATGAACAGTTTAGAGACGGTGACCTTTCTCTCTCTCACTCCATCTCTTCTCCCTTTTCTCCCTCATTCTCTCCATTCACTCGTTCCCTCTCTCATTCTGCTCTCCCTCTGTCTCAGCAGGACAACAGTCTGACTGCCTTAGCCCGCCGAGCTGAAGTCCATCTGGCCACAGCCATGTAAATGTCATGTTGTTGTTTTAAGTCCTGAACGTCTGGCCCTGAGCCTGTGCCTGGAGCCTAGTGTGCAAGAGAGGGTTGGTGTGACCTGGTCCACACAAGGTTATTACTCCCTCCACTCTACTAGTGTTCTATTACCCCCCCCACCCACCCACCCACCCATCCACCCACCCATCCATCCATCCATCCATCCATCCATCCATCCATCCATCCATCCATCCATCCCACCTCCAATCAGACACTCCTCCACCAACCCACCCGCCCACCCACCCATCCATCCCACCTCCAATCAGACACACCTCCACCCACCCACCCACCCGCCCACCCATCCATCCATCCATCCCACCTACAATCAGACACACCTCCACCCACCCACCCATCCACCCACCCATCCATCCATCCATCCATCCATCCATCCATCCATCCATCCATCCATCCATCCATCCATCCATCCCACCTCCAATCAGACACTCCTCCACCCCCCCACCCACCCATCCATCCATCCATCCCACCTCCAATCAGACACTCCTCCACCCCCCCATCCATCCATCCATCCATCCCACCTCCAATCACACACTCCTCCACCCCCCCATCCATCCATCCATCCATCCATCCCACCTCCAATCAGACACTCCTCCACCCCCCCATCCATCCATCCATCCATCCCACCTCCAATCACACACTCCTCCACCCCCCCATCCATCCATCCATCCATCCATCCCACCTCCAATCAGACACTCCTCCACCCATCCATCCATCCATCCCACCTCCAATCAGACACTCCTCCGGCACACAGAGCCAACTCCCACCACATGACCACATTTGTAAACATAAAGTAGCCAATCAGACAGCTGGAGGCTGTTGCTGTGGGCGGATATACAGATCCTGTCTGTCTGTGTGTCTTTCTACCTGTCTGCCTGTCTGTCTGTCTGTCTGTCTGTCTGTCTGTCTGTCTGTCTGTCTGTCTGTCTGTCTGTCTGTCTGTCTGTCTGTCTGTCTGTCTGCCAATCTGTAATGTTGATCTCTAGACCCTCACATGTTGAGAGAGTGAACTCCCAGATGGAGCAGGCCTCTGCAGCAGCTCAGAGACCAGGGCTGAGTTTCCCAGAGGCATCGTAGCGCTATGATGAACGCCATAGCTTAGGATGAACGTAGCGCTACGATGCCTCTGGGAAACTCAGAGACCAGGTCCGACCAAAGACATAAATGATGTCCTGCTGTTCCAATGGTCTTCAGATGGAACTCAACCATTCACAGCAAACTGAGGAGCATGCAATTACCAACAATGCTCCAAACAAGCCATCAGTGTGTGTCAGTCCCCGTGTGTTTGTGTGTCCCCGTATGTCATGTGTCTGTGTCAGTGTGTGTGTGTGTGTGTGTGTGTGTGTGTGTGTGGTGTATAGTGGTGGGAGGTATGTCTGCTGAGGGGGCAGGTCATTATCCTCAAATTAAAGGACCATTCTGTCATTTCTGTTCTGAAATGCAACCACCCTCAAAACCTCAAACAAAGCTGTGTAAGCTGTGTATGTGAGGAATGATGATATCAACATTTCAAAACATATATTTCAGAGTTTCCAGTGTCAATATATAACTGAAGAGTGTGTGTGTGTGTATCTGCGTTGGGCGGGGGGTGGGGGTGGGGGGTAGTTTCAGTTCAAATGTCTATTTCAATGCCTCAAATGCTTCAAAACATTTCTGTGTATTATTTCTATAGTAAATACGTGCTGGCGCCATCTTGAAAAATTAACTCTTGAATAAGAGCACCGATAATCATGTATGAAGACACTTTTTGTGTAAGTCAAGCACGAGGATTCCGATTCTGACATCATTTTGGACTTTATGACATCATTTCAACCCAGAAATCCAACATGGCCGCCATCCAGCTGAAAAGTCAGCAATGAGTTCATCATAGGCAGGCAAGGCTGGCTGTAGGGTTACGGAGGGTGGGTGAGACTGGGTCGAACGGGAAGGAGGTGAACTCATGCATGCATGTGACCAGGTCCTGGATGCAGTGCTTATCTTCTCACATCCGTTTTCGAGCCACATTCCATGTGCTTCCTCTTGGGTTTCTGTTCGGTTGGCCGGGGTGTTGTGAGCCGCCCGGATCTGGGCCATATTGTTCACGTTTCTGGAGAGTACCAACAGATGTTTCTCATTCTGGAGGATGGAGAGTCAGACAGACTTCATTTGGCTGCCCTCGTTCACTGTACACTCAATCCACATGTCCCAGGCCATGTTGGAGTAGGAGTTGCCTGTGATTGGACTGAGTTAAGTCCAGTACGAAGAAAGGCGACCTAATCAGCAGAGAGTGCTGTCAGTATTGCCCAGAAGTCAGGCAGGCACCTTCCATAACTATTGTTATTATTATTATTATTATTATTATTATTATTATTAACTAATGTTGTCGTACGCTACCATCCATGGCAGCATGGCGCACAGAGAGCTGCCATACTCATCCCAGTTGCAGATATGGACTGCTTGGGTCAGGTTCATGTAAGGCAGTCCAAGAATCGTCCCTAAAGTCCAAAATAGTGGACTTATCCTTTAATTTATGCCCAAACACCACATCTTACCTTCCTGTAAAAAGTTACGTTTTCACTCTACTGGATGGTGGCCATCTTGGATTTCTGAGTCAAAATTATGTCATAATGTCAAACTGAATTCAGAATCGGAAACCTCACGGTTGATTTACACGAAATAGTGTCTTCACACATGATTCTAGGTGCTCTGGTTCAAATATTTATTTTTCAAGATGGTAGGTATTTTGGATTTGGCCCTCTGGCAAAAAATCTCGGGATTTTGGGGAGGTACCTGGGGCTATATTTTATTATTTTATTCATCCATAAAGGTTAACGCTCCATCTAGTGGCGGAGGAGGCATCAAACCCTTTTCTCACACAGGCCAACAACATGTCAGGTCAGGTCAGGTTAGTGATGTTTATCTATAGCTAATTTATTACAGCTTCAAACAACAGTGCTGCCAATGTACAGTAAAGCTGATACAGAAAAGGCCAAGTTCACAGTAAACAGGTAAAACAGATCATACAGCTGCAGTGGTGAACTTCTAAAGAGATATGTCATGAGAGATATCACGAGAGATATGACTTGAGAGATATGCCATGATAGACATGTCATAACAAGATAGACAATGCAATCAGTGGCAGATAACATCCTATTATATGTGTGTCTTTATTCAATTGTACTCTGCAGTATCATATTCACAAGCCAATCAGAGTCCACTGAAGAAGGACATGTGGGTGGGCAGGCTGGTGGTCTCCTATAGGCTGGTTTAACGAACGGCGGGCCTTCTATTGGCTGGTGTCTGTGCTCCTATAGGCTGGTCTGTTTCACGTCGCCGTACTCCTCTACTTGCTCGATATCCGCAGTTCTGTTGTCATGCCGACCGCCATCTTCCTCTCTGCAACACAAAACGGACGGTCAGTGATGTCTGTCTGTCCATCTGTCTGTCTGTCCATCTGTTATGTCTGCCCATCTGTCTGTCTGTCCATCTGTTATGTCTGTCTGCCCATCTGTTATGTCTGCCCATCTGACTGACTGTCTGTCTGTCTGTCTGTCTGTCTGTCTGTCTGCCCATCTGTCTGACTGTCCATCCATCCGTGTTCTGCTCCTGGTCTCTGTGGAATCGTGCCTCTCATTAGTGACGTGCGTAACTTAACTTTAGAGGCTGATCAGAGGCCAGCAGCGATAAGACACCTGTATCTCTACAGCTACGAAAACGCGAGGGCTTCACAGATATCACTTATCCTGGCCTCTTCACGATCTGACATGTTGAAACATCAAAATAACAGATTACTGTTATTTTGTCTATAAGCACCCTTTTACAGTGAGCTCATTACACATAATAGTGGCATGTCCTGGGTAGGCTAGCATGGGAAGATCTCAAGCCAATCTAGAATATAACAGGAACATGGGAAAATCTGAAGCCAAGCCAGGCTAGATTGGTTTTGACACAGCTGGAGATTGTTGTGTTGGGTTGTCCTCACCTCTCTTTCTTGAAGAAGAGTCGCTGGATGAGGACGAGGATGAAGACGATGAAGAGGAAGCCAACCACGGCCGTCAGTCCCAACAGCCACGGCTGCAGCCTTCCTCCCTCGGTTGTCGACGTACGCAGGCCTGCTGAGCAGAGGATCGATCTACCAGTGATACTCCAAACATACACCAGATACTCCAAACACACACCAGATACTCCAAACATACACTAGATACTCTAAACACACACCAGATATTCCAAACATACACCAAAACCTCCAAACACACACCAGATACTCCAAACATACACCAGATACTCCAAACATACAACAGAGATACTCCAAACATACACCAGATACTCCAAAAATACACCAGATACTCCAAACATGCACCAGAGATACTCCAAACATACACCAGAGATACTCCAAACATACACCAGATACTCCAAACATGCACCAGAGATACTCCAAACATACACCAGAGATACTCCAAACATACACCAGAGATACTCCGAACACACACCAGAGATACTCCAAACACACACCAGAGATACTCCAAACACACACCAGAGATACTCCAAACATACACCAGAGATACTCCGAACACACACCAGAGATACTCCAAACATACACACCACAGTCAATCCACCAGGCCTGCTGACCAGGGGAGAGACATACCAGTGATACATACACTGTAGCTACACCAGATCCACATCACTTCCAACATAGTTACAGTAGAGGAACACATTTTGTAAATTCATGTTTCACAATGAGAAATATTGCTTGGACATATATCAACACAGCAATTATTCAGTTCTCTTGGTGGGACGGGGGGGGTGGTGGAGGTGGGTTTGAAAAGAAAATAAATAAAGTATGACTCACCCTTCTGGGCCTGGCAGCAGGACACAGCCAGGGCCATCAAACCCAGAACCGCTCTGAGAGCAGACATGTTGGAGGCTAGTGGATCCGCTGGATTCGTGTTCTAGTCGCGTTCCCCTCAGCGTTCTCTCTGTGCTACTGTACTGTACGCCCCGCCTCGTCGGGGCCAAAGTTCACCGAGCTGCTAGGACCGTGACCCCCAGGGAGTCGTGCTTTTACAGCCCCGGGGGAAGGGAGTGCCTGTTATCTGCAGGTCATGTGACTGGACACCCAGATACAGCTCCTGAACTAGGTCTGCGTACCCCGCAGATGTGAAAACAGTCATGCCCGCCTCTGTGGTGGAGACAGTGTTAACGCTATCATCGGCCCAACAAGATATTATGAGACTACCTCTTGTATAAAGTGATTCAAACACAAACCAAACTTTATTCATATCCTGATGTACATAGGCTATGTCAAAAACACAGCCTGTTAACTTAGCAGTGGATTTTTAACTTCTTCATGAACATCGATCATTTACTAGTTCTGTTGTTGTTTTCATGCTGCCACCTAGAGTCAGAGTTGTGTAACTGCGAGAGGGTCTCTTTTCACAACAGCAGAAGTCTCTATCACCCTGACCTGAAGATTGAGCACCAGCCATTATGGTGGCTGAATGACTAGGTGAGCAGTCTAACTAGTCTTACCCAATCTAACTAGTCTATCCAGTCTGTGTGTGTTGATCAGCTGGCCCTGCCGAAGCCCACTTTGGGGCTGGAGCGAGGCTGGTGAGGCTGCCGTCCCTCTGAGATGACCCACATGGTGGGGAGGCTCCTCTGGCCGTCCAGCAGGACCTGCACCTCCTCCGCCTGGACCATGGCTTCCAGCTCCGCGCTGGTCTCCGGACACCAGTCGGCCTGGAACTTGTCCTTGGACTCCCAGGGACAGAAACTCTCCTCCGGTGGCTGCTCCCCAAGCAGGAAGTCTGACAGAGACAGAACAAACAGGAAGTCTAATAGAGACAAAACACACGGGAAGTCTAACAGAGACAGGACAAACAGGAAGTCTAACAGAGACAGGACAAACAGACAGTCTAACAGCGACAGGACAAACAGGAAGTCTAACAGAGACAGGACAAACAGGAAGTCTAACAGCGACAGGACAAACAGGAAGTCTAACAGAGACAGGACAAACAGGAAGTCTAACAGCGACAGAACACACAGGAAGTCTAACAGCGACAGAACACACAGGAAGTCTGCACAGCAGTAGAACACACAGGAAGGTCCAGGAAGTGCACATGGAGAGCCTGCCAGGTTGCATACCAGGTTTAGCGTTAGGTTTAGGATCGGTGTTTGGGTTTAGGGTCAGGAGGGTTCAATACCTGCGAAGTCATGGATCAGATCTTTGATCAGGTGTCTGATGATGGCGTACAGTGCTATCATGGCCGCCAGCGAGGCCAGCAGCAGGTAGATGATGTGATTGGGAAGCGTGATGGCATCTCTGGACGGAGGTTTGTAGCTCTCAAAATGGACCTTGGGCTCCTTTAAATTCCCGTACACCCCATACGCCGGGTCTAGCGCCATGCTTTCAGCTCCGTCCCTGCTACAGTACCTCTGCTGACTCTCTGGGGTCCGGGGTCTGGGGTCCTGGGTCCTGGGTCCTGGGTCTGGGGGTCTGGGGTCCTGGGTCCTGGGTCTGGGGTCCTGGGTCTGGGGGTCTGGGGGTCTGGGGTCCTGGGTCTGGGGTCCTGGGTCTGGGGGTCTGGGGTCCTGGGTCTGGGGGTCTGGGGTCCTGGGTCTGGGGCTGGGGGTCTGGGGTTGGGGGGCTGGGGTCTGGGTTCCTGGGTGTGGGGTCCTGGGGTCCTGGGTCTGGGGTCCTGGGGGGCTGGGGTCCTGGGTTTGGGGTCCTGGGTCTGGGGTCCTGGGGCTGGGCTCCTGGGTCTGGATGTCCTGGGTCTGGGGGTCTGGGTCTGGGGTCCTGGGTCTGGGGGTCTGGGTTCCTGGGTCTGGGGTCCTGGATCACTGCCCTACAGGGAGGGCAGCAGTCTCATGGATGGGCAGGAGCTGCCATGTCGCCTGTACATACAATCGTGTGATACAGTGAGTACAACAATATTGTGTCTTCTTGAATAGAGATTTAAATGAGAGAAATGCACAGTATTCTCCTGAAGAAATACACTTTAGATTGAATGTTTTTATAAAATTCTACTTATGAGGAAATGGACGAGGTGATGCAGGTAAACGGGTATTGGTTAATCGTGTCATACAGAACATTCTAGTGTCTCAGCTCAACTCCGTCGTCTTCCTACCTGATAGTAGCAGTTAGAGGTTACCGAGGTAGTGTTCAGCAAAATGCAGACTTGAAGAACAGCCAGTGGTAGTTGACTTGCTGGGGGTAGTGTACTAGTTGTTGTTGGGCTAGTGTACCGATTGTTGTCGGCTAGCTGACTGGCCTCCGGGTTACCGTAGCTCTACCCCTCACTTCCTGAGATCGTCCATCTGCTGCTCAGCTCCAGCAGGGAGTTGCCATAGCGACAGATTATATTACTGTACAGAGAAATAAGCTACTTAAGTCCGACGGCCAGGTCAAGGGCATGGCTTTGTGTCTGCGGGTGACGATCACCCCCCCACCCTCCCACAACACGTGTGTGTTTTGACAGGAGGTGTGTGACGGTGCTGATAATCACACACCTGTTCAGATGAAGCCCCATGGACAGAAACGTGTGGCTTCCCTCCATACAGACAGTTTCATCTGGACATCAGCCCTCATCTCCGGGGTGGGCTGCTTCAGGGCCCAGGCAGATGGACAGACAGACAGACAGACAGACAGACAGAGAGGCAGACAGACACAGAGGCAGACAGAGACAGGCAGACAGGCAGACACAGACAGACAGAAAGACAGGCAGACAGGCAGACAGAAAGACACAGAGGCAGACAGAGACAGACAGACGGAGAGACAGACAGACAGACAGACAGAGGCAGACAGAGACAGGCAGACAGACGGAGAGACAGACAGACAGAAAGACAGGCAGACAGACAGAGACAAGCAGACAGACAGACACAGACAGACGGAGAGACAGACAGACAGACAGACAGATACAGACAGGCAGACAGACAGACAGACAGACAGACAGACAGACAGACAGACAGACAGGCAGGCAGACAGACACAGACAGACAGACAGACAGACAGACAGACAGACAGACACAGACAGACAGACAGACAGACAGACAGACAGAGACATGTTTCCGGGTCCAGTCTTTTATTACTGTGTTGTACTGTACTGTTGTCTATGATGACAGATACATGTTATGATGACAGATACATGTTATGATGACAGATACATGTTATGATGACAGATACATGTTATGAACTGAGCATCACCTCAGCTCACACAGTCAGGGGGAAGGAGCGGAGAGGATAACAGGTGCTCCAAACATCAAACATGGATATCACCACCATCATTAGCATTCAATTATCAATCATGAAGGGGTCGAGGGGTCGGGGGGGGTGAATGGAGTAGCAAAAAAGACTACAGTTAATTATTCCTCTACAGTACATACATGATGATATTTACACTGTTGCATTAGAGCATGTTTATAACAGCGACTGGTCTTCACTAACAGGGGCTGCTTTAGGGTGGCTGTCTCATCCTGGTCGGTCAGTCAAGTGCTCTGCTGGACTGAAGACCGTCCGTTCCGCTCTCCTCCACTCCCATTGGTTCACAGACACCTGCCGCATTATCAGGAGCGGAGCCAAGGAGCCAACCTATGAGAACAGAGATATATATTTAATATTATATACAATGACTGTAGTGTATTTACACATTACATATACATGACACGTGTACTTATCTACTCTGTTCCATGGTATTCTATTGTGTTCTAGTCTCATGACCAACCTGACTGATATGCTAAGTGTGTTTGTCTTGATAAGAGCTGATAATCCTACAGCCAGCTGACAGGGCAGTTCCAGGGCCGCACTTCAGCTGCGTGGCCGGGGCTGGGGCAGGGGCTGAGGCTAGGGCAGGGGCTAGAGCTAGGGCTGAAACTGTGAGGCTAGGGCAGGGGCTGGGACTAGGGCAGGGGCTGGGGCTGGAGTTGGGGCTGGAACTGTGAGGCTAGGGCAGGGGCAGTGTGGAGCTTACTGCTGTCTGTAATCTTATTAAACCTGTGTGTGTGTGTGTGTGTGTGTGTGTGTGTGTGCGCGCGAGAGGTCTGTGACCCCTAAGCCCACAACATACTTGCTGTTATACTGCTTATAGACACGCATATTTTGCGGTGTATTAATTTCTGCATACCTGCGTACGCATCGTTAAAAGCAAGCACACTTCAGGCTTTACAGGTAGATTGGTGCTTCTCTCTAGACAGCAGCAGCAGTTAGAGCCAAAAGGTTGTTGGTTCAAGTCCTCAGGGCTTGAATTTAATCTTTCCTGCTGGGTGGTTCCCATACAATAATGACCTGCCATTGTACCCTTGAGCAAGGCACTTTGCTCCATCCGTATTCCTGCTGGCTGACTCTGTTCTCTGGCTGTGTGGAACATCATGTGGGGGTAATCGAGTATAAATCATTTGTCGTTCAGTGCAACGTAACGTATTACATTAACGTTGCATTGCGCTGGTCTCAGAGCTGTTCATAAGAATTAGAAACTGAGAGAAGAGGATTTGATGAAGTTGTGGACAAAGAGGCTTAGAGCCTTTCTAATCAGCTGCCCTCCATCCCTCCCTCCATCCCTCCATCCCCGTTCTACTGTAGCTTTAACTGGGTCGCTCGTCCGTCCAAACACAAGCTAGCCTAGGGAGGAGGAGCATGAAGAGGAGGAGGAGGGGCTAGCACAGCGGAGTTACTGTAGATATAGAACTATTGTGTGTCGGTCCAGACCAGAATCATATTCAGGTTAGAATAGTCACCTAACAAAGCCCGGGTAGAGACGAGAGAATAGGCGGCACCAACCAGTCAACCATCCGACACTTTACAGACAGACAGGCAGACAGACAGACAGGAAAGCAGACAGACAGGCGTAGCACAGCCTAGTGTGTCCAGAGTGCTAGCCTCTAGTCTAGTACGGTCTAGTCCAGAGTGCTAGCTTCTAGTCTAATATGGTCTAGTGTGTCCAGAGAGCTAGCATCTAGTCTAGTACGGTCTAGTGTGTCCAGGGTGCTAGCCTCTAGTCTAGTACACTAGTACGGTCTAGTGTGTCCAGGGTGCTAGCCTCTAGTCTAGTACGGTCTAGGCTAGGGTTCTAGCTCTAGTCTAGTACGGTCTAGTGTGTCCAGGGTGCTAGCCTCTCGTCTAGTACGGTCTAGTCCAGGGTTCTAGCTCTAGTCTAGTACGGTCTAGTGTGTCCAGGGTGCTCACTCAGACGGGGAGGTCGTCAGGGCCGGGCGCGGGCGCCTCCTCCAGCTTCTTGCAGAAGACCTGAGAAAGCAGGAAGTTCCACAGGAAGATGGTGAGGGAGGTGTTGGCCGTGATGATGCTGATCATCAGAGGATGGATCATGTTTGGGCTGCAGGGGCGGGTCTGGTCCCTCAGTTGTCGTAGTCCGGCGGTAGCCTGGTAGTGTGCGTTCAGCCGAGCGGTGTGTGTGCGCTGTGGTGTGCTGCGGAGCGGAATGGAGAGTGAGGAGGTCCAGCGGAGGGTGACGGTGACGTCTGCCTGAGTGTCAGAGCCTTCAGTTGGACGCTGGCTCCGACCTTCAGCTTCGACCTTCAGCAGGACTCAGGTGGATAATCCCCCAGATCTGAGTCATCTACAGGAGGCAGCACACTGGGCCTTCACTACGTCACACACACACACACACACACACACCTAAATATTTAACCACTTACGCTACAGTGTTTCCGCTAGGATTTTTTTCAGGGGTGTGGTAGGCCGCGCAAAACTAGTGTTGTCGTGAGGCGGGCACGTCACGGACACATGGTGTCAACAGTGTGGTCCAAAAAATGTTGCTATGTTAAACTCCATTGACTTATGCTACAAATGTTAGCGATCTAGAAGTCCGCTATCTTTTGGCTATTTGGGTCTTTCACGACGGGTGGGAAGTCTCGTTGGGAGAAGGGGGCGCGCCTTCAGGGGAATGGTTGGGGACACACTGCACAATACACACACACACACACTGACCTTAATATCTACCGTTAGGACCAGAAGACATCACCGGGCCCCATGCCCGGACACACGGACACACGGACACACGGACACACGCACACACGCACACACGCACACAAGCACACACGCACACACACACCTATAGGCAGGGATATGCTGAGTGGCTGGTGGCCCATGGAGATCTAGAGTTCATCTAGAGTTACTTGTGTTGCTAGGCTGCTGTGTGTCTGTTTCATTTACTTTTATTTTACCAATTTTAGACCCATTGAGATTAAAATCTCATTTTCAGCAGCAGCAGCAGTAGTTTCATACATAGTCACATTAAAAACAAATAGCGCAAAAGGACCATACAGTAAAAGACCAGGGAAGCTCTCTAAACACATCTCATATAGGCCTAATCCTATTTCAGTTGTAAGATGAGAGCTAGCAAGCCCCAGAACGTCAACGTCCTCATCGTGTCTAGAGCATGATGCTGCAAATCACACATTCCCTCTCCCGTATCTCCCCAGGGCAACACCTATGCCATTCCACCAACTTGCTGTTCAATACAAAATGGATAACGGGCTGACTGGCACAAACTTGACCCCCAACCAGCTCCGAGCGCCAGTAGAGCTCCATGATGACCTCCGCTAACGGTCACTCCCTACTTTTCTTCCCCTCTGGCTGAAAACCCTAGCATCCGAGTGAGCACCATACTCTAGGGGTCTGACTCAAATCAGACACACTAGACTCACTGTCTGACCGCTATACTCTAGGCCAGAGATACACACCGCAATGACGACACATCACCTCAAGCTCAATCTGGACAAGACTGAGCTGTTGTTCCTCCCGGGGAAGGGCTGTCCGCACCGGGACCTGGCCATCACCATTGAAGACACAGTGGTGACCCCGACTCGGACTGCGAGGAATCTGGGTGTGACCCTGGATGACCAACTGTCATTTTCCTCACATGTCACATCCGTCACACGTTCCTGCAGATTCATGCTCTACAACATCAGGAGGATTCGCCCTTTCCTCACTAATGAAACGGCGCAGGTACTCATCCAGGCCCTGGTCATCTCCCGCCTGGACTACTGCAACTCCCTCCTCGCGGGGGCACCGGCGTCAGCCATTAAACCTCTGGAACTTGTCCAGAAAGCTGCTGCTCGCCTGGTGTTCAACCACCCCAAATTCTCCCACACAACTTCCCTCCTCCGTTCCCTACACTGGCTCCCTGTAGCGGCTCGCATCCAGTTTAAAACTCTGGTGCTAACCTACAGGGCAATGAAAGGAACAGCCCCCTCCTACCTCCAGGCCATGGTCAAACCCTACATCCCCTCCCGACCACTACGCTCTGCTACCTCAGGGCGACTGGTTGCCCCGTCACTCCGAGGCTCCTGCGGTCGATCGACACGGTCACGGCTCTTCTCTGTCCTGGCCCCGCAGTGGTGGAATGAGCTGCCCACTGATGTCAGGACAGCAGAGTCGCTGCCCATCTTTCGTCGCAGGCTCAAAACTCATCTCTTCAAGAAGTACTACAACAATCCTCCCACCTAAGCACTTATTATATTATATTGCACTGTACTTTAGATTGTGATTCTTGCACTTTGCTTCAGCACTAGATTATGCTCTTAGTCACTTGTTTGTTTTAGAAAGAAGATGCACTTGTGAGTTCTGGCAAGTAGTAGTACATTGGCTCTTCCTACGTTAAATGCAATTATTGTTAGTCGCTTTGGATAAAAGCGTCTGCTAAATGACTGTAATGTAATGTAATGTAATGCAATATAACCGCCACGGGCCCAAATACAAGGAATCGACCAAACCAATGGCAAAGCTCTAACACGGTTCATAAAACCAGAGGCAGTCCTCTTGGTCTCCCCACCTCACCAGCACAAAACAAGGCTATAGCTGATACACTATCACAGTATCACAACAGACACCAGGCCCAAGGAACCAGTGTATACATGTTTCTTTGAAAAGCAGTGTTGCTCTAGGCAGCTGTGTGTACGTGTGTTGCTCTGGGAAGCTGTGTCTTGTGTTGCTCTGGGAAGCTGTGTCTTGTGTTGCTCTAGACCAGGGGTTCCCAAACTTTGGGAACCACCTGTGTTGCTCTAGGCAGCTGTGTGTACCTGTGGTTGCTCTAGGCTGGGTTACCTGTGTTGCTCTAGGCTGGGTTACCTGTGTTGCTCTAGGCTGGGTTACCCGTGTTGCTCTAGGCTGGGTTACCTGTGTTGCTCTAGGCTGGGTTACCTGTGGTTGCTCTAGGCTGGGTTACCCGTGTTGCTCTAGGCTGGGTTACCTGTGTTGCTCTAGGCTGGGTTACCCGTGTTGCTCTAGGCTGGGTTACCCGTGTTGCTCTAGGCTGGGTTACCTGTGTTGCTCTAGGCTGGGTTACCTGTGTTGCTCTAGGCTAGGTTACCCTTGTTGCTCTAGGCTGGGTTACCTGTGTTGCTCTAGGCTGGGTTACCTGTGTTGCTCTAGGCTGGGTTATCCTTCTCCTCCATCTGTCGCTGGCAGGCCTCGCCGAGGATCCACGCCCAGTAGACGACGGTGATGGAGGTGTTGATCACCACGATGCCAATCATGATGGGGTGAAGCATGGTGGAGCTGTAGGTACTCGCTCGCTCTCTCTCTCCGAGTCTCTCTCTGTGTCAGTCTCCCTTCCTCTGTCTGTTTCTCTCTCTGTCAAAGTCTCTCTTCCTCCGTCTGCGTCTCTCTCTTGGTCTCTCTGTCTGTGTCTCTCTCGTCTGCGGCTGCTCTGAGATGAACTGGGCTCAGTCAAGCAGGGGCCCTCCTCCCTGAGTGGTAGCAAGGCTGATCTCCCTGTCAGCAGGGCCCCCCAAGCCCCTCCCCTCTCCCCTACACTTGCCTCTGTCCATCTCTCCTCCCCCCACCCCCTACTGATTTTAACCTTCCTATTGACAATTATACAACAGATAGTTCCAACCGTGCATTGTGATTGGCCAAGGCTCATTCGGTAACTAACCAAATACGCCCAACAGGCAAATCACTGGTAAAGGTATCACTCTGTAAATGCTGTCAGCTGCCGATAAGTTGCCATAGCAACGGTAAACAACGGAGAACCATTTTGGATCGCGGAGGGCTGAACGCAACACTATTTAGCGAAAATTGACACGGCAAACCCATCTTTTTAAACAGAAATATTTAATGACAGTGCAGTGCTGTTGTATAAATGTAATAACGCACTCAAGGTCGGGCTTTAGCGTGGTTATTGGCACTTCTGTGCTGGCTATGGTACTCGTACCTACGACCGCAGCACAGCTGTGCCAGTAACCACGCTCAAGCACTCCTTCTCGTGTGTTATTGCCAAGTGTTGTTTAGTGAGCCCTGTGTGACGCAGGTAGCATCTTGAGTCACTAACGTCAGAGTAACCAGGGCTGGGTTTAAAAAAATCGATTCATCGATTCTGAATCGAATGATTCAGAATCGATTCATGAATCCCTAAATCGATCTTTTATTTAATGAATAAATGAAGGAATGAATAGTTCATTCATTCAATGATTCATTCATCATTAATTTTTGGAAATCAGTATCGATACCCAGCCCTAGTATTGATGTGATGCATAACTTGGCAGTCATGTAATTAAGGTTACAGCAAAAAAAAAAAAAAAAAAAAAAAAGTTTTTAGTAACACTAACCGAATCGATATTTAATCAAATCGAATCGTGATAATCGTTTCCGAACCTTGTGAATCGGAATCGATTCTTGAAATTCGACTCGATACCCAGCCCTAAGTGTAACATTGCAGGCTAAGGTCTCAGGGACTAGGGTGAAGGTCTCAGGGACTAGGGTGAGGGTATCAGGGACGAGGGTGAAGGTCTCAGGGACTAGGGTGAAGGTCTCAGGGACTAGGGTGAAGGTCTCAGGGACTAGGGTGAGGGTATCCTGTCCTCCGCCAGCATGGAACAGAGGACACGTTACACAAGAGCAGCCAGGGAAGTCCGACATGCAGCGTCAACATACACTACTATTTACTAAAGACACGTACAGGTGAGCAGCAGCAGATGATTGTCTAGTTAGACCACTACACCTCAGAAGAGAGACGTCAAGACAACAGTGAAGTGAAATAACGATGGAACTGTTCACCGAGTGTGGGGGAGGAGGGAGGTTCGAATTATATTGACCAAATGTTATTCAAAAGGGCACTTTACTCCAAATCTCTTTTGGACATATTTTCCATTAGTCCACCGTGCAAGCATATAACAGTAGCATTTGTATTATATAACAATTATTTGGTGGTTTAAAAAAAAAGATAAATGTAGCCATTTCAGCAACCCCCAAAAAGTGTGATGATGTAATAGCGAATTTTCAGATAATTCAATCACATGACACTTTTTGGCGGACTGATAGAAAACATATAAATTCGATTTTGATTAAAGCGCCCCTCTCATAAAAACAATATACAGATCAAACAGAGATTCAAACGCTGTGTGTAACCATGGTGACAGCATCTGCCACAGGCACGCAGGGAGGGGGACGCCGGTTTCAGCCCCGCCCTCCGCAGAAGAGTCCTCAGCTCAGGCCCTCGACCTCCGACCCCCTAGCCCTGCAGGCGCGCCAGGCCGTCCGCGTACTGGAACTGGTCGCTGTTCTCGTACTGCAGCATGTCCAGCGCCACCTCGCAGCTCTCCTTGACCACGCGCTCCGAGTCACGCCGGTACCGCTCCAGGACCTCCAGGCACTCGGGCCGCCCGATGGAGCCCAGCGCTTCGGCGCACTCGTGCCGGACCATGGGGCTCTCCTGGAGGCGCTGCAGGGCGGCCGACAGCTGGGGGACGCTGGCCTCGTGCTGCATCTGACCCAGCACGTAACCGATCTCGTGACGGAACAGAGCGCTGCCGCACTGCAGGCCTGGAGAGAGGGAGGGAGGGAGGGAGAGAGGGAGGGAGGGAGGGAGGGAGGGAGGGAGGGAGGGAGAGAGGGAGGGAGGGAGGGAGGAAGGAAGAGAGGGAGGGAGAGAGGGAGAGAGAAAGGGAGGGAGAGAGGGAGAGAGAAAGGGAGGGAGAGAGGGGAGAGAGGGAGGGAGAGAGAGAGGGGAGAAGGGAGTGAGGGAGGAAGGAAGAGAGGGAGGGAGAGGAGGAGGGAGGGAGAGAAAGGGAGGGAAAGAGGGGAGAGAGGGAGGGAGGGAGGGAGGGAGGGAGAGAGGGAGAGAGCAGGAAAGACAGAAAGGTGGTCAAACACACACATGCACTAGTCTTTCTCCACAACCTCAGGTAGTCCTCAAGTCCTGGTGCAAGCGCCGCCCCCTGCCTCCCCTAACCTTTCCATATCCCTCTCCCCAGACCCCTAACGCCCCCAGCCTCAGCCCCGCCCGCCTCTCCACGCCGCCCCTCAGACCTCCAGCTCCAGCCTCTAGCCCTCAGCCTCTATCCCCTAGCCCCCACAGCCTCTCACCATCTCCCAGAGCCAGCACAGCCTCCCGGGTACCCAGGTTACGCAGCGCAAACATGGCTCTGTAGCGCTCGAACAGCGGCACGCTCTCGTCCAATAGCTGGCTCCTCAGCTCTGACACGTCCTTCCGGGGCGCCGGAGGGGCCGGGTCTACAGAGCAGTAGGGGTTCCCGTCCGTAGCTCCGCCCTCGCTCTGGTCGCCGCCCCCAATCAGCCACTCCAGACGCCTCACAGCCAGCTGGCACGTCTCTGCCACCTAGGGGACAGGAGGGGAACTGCAGCACTGACCAACCAACATACAGTAGAGCAGCAGGACACTTTACACTCTGGGTGTGTCCATGGCTTTAAAGCTACATGAGACAACTTTTTATAATAGTTAAATATTAATGGTTTCCTGCTAATAGTTGATGAATTGGCTTTAGCAAGACCCAAAATATAATTTTTCGTGACATGAGACGCTGTGAATTTATTATTTTATTTTAGAGTTTCAGTGTGCTTCTAGTATTAAGAGCTAGTTGGGTTGTGTGTGCTTCTAGTATTAAGAGCTAGTTGGGTTGTGTGTGCTCTAGTATTAAGAGTTAGTTGGGTTGTGTGTGCTCTAGTATTAAGAGCTAGTTGGGTTGTGTGTGCTCTAGTATTAAGAGCTAGTTGGGTTGTGTGTGCTCTAGTATTAAGAGCTAGTTGGGTTGTACCTCGATAACCGGGTCGTCAGAATACTCCTTCAACAGGGCCAGAACCTTGGGGTTGCCGATGGCGCCCAGAGCCTCTCCTGCAGACGGGAGGGAGAATCTCAAACGGTCAAACACACTCAGGGGTCAGATTAAGTCTAGTCTACCATGCTGGGCTTGGCGGTGGAGGTGCTTGAATGTGTGAGAATTTATGTTTCGCGACGCTTCCTAATCCAGTCTGAACCTGGCGTGAATGTTAGAGTCAGTGTGTGGATATATGTGTGTGTGAGTGCGTGAGTGTTAGTCTGTATGTAGGTGTGAGTGTGTGTGTGTGTGTGTGTGTGTGTGTGTGTGAGTGCGTGAGTGTTAGTCTGTATGTAGGTGAGTGTGTGTGTGTGTGAGTGCGTGAGTGTTAGTCTGTATGTAGGTGTGAGTGTGTGTGTGTGTGTGAGTGCGTGAGTGTTAGTCTGTATGTAGGTGTGAGTGTGTGTGTGTGTGAGTGCGTGAGTGTTAGTCTGTATGTAGGTGTGAGTGTGTGTGTGTGTGTGAGTGCGTGAGTGTTAGTCTGTATGTAGGTGTGAGTGTGTGTGTGTGTGAGTGCGTGAGTGTTAGTCTGTATGTAGGTGTGTGTGTGTGTGTGTGTGTGTGTATGTGTGTGAGCCAGGTGACCTGCTTCATGCCGGACCATGGGCTCCTGCGCCGTGTCCCTGAGCACGGTCTCCAGCGCGGGGATGGCCCTCTCGTCCTGCATCTGACCCAGGCAGTAGGCCAGCTCGTGCTTCAGCAGCGCCGACTCGTCCCCGAAGGCGGCGCTGATCCAGCCGATGGCCTCTACCCCGCCCAGGCTCCTCAGGGTGAACAGAGCGCGGAACCGCGTGGTCAGGTCCTGGTTCCGGTCCGTCAGAATCTGACCCACGGCCTTCACCTCCTGGTCAGTCGCCATGCTGTCGGTAAATGGTAAATGGTGAATGGACTGCACTTATATAGCGCTTTTTCCACCTTAGCGGCACTCAAAGCGCTTTACAATGGCCTCTCATTCACCCATTCACACACACATTCACACACCAATGGCGGTAGCTGCCATGCAAGGCGCTAACCTGCTCATTGGGAGCAATTTGGGGTTAGGAGTCTCGCTCAAGGACACTTCGACATGTGGACAGTCGGAGCTGGGATTCGAACCGCTGACCCTTCGATCATTGAACGACCCGCTCTACCAACTGAGCTACAGCCGCCCCACACACACATCCGTCCCACAACTTCAGATCAGAGGCCAAGTTCAGACACCTGCCACTTTTAGAGTGACTAGATGAACATAAGAGGTAGTGAAGAAGGCATTACTGCACTGTGCTGTATAAATAACCTTATAAGCCCCTCCTCTATCAGGCAGATGAACACATGCTGTTTACAATAGCCTGACCATAGCTAAGTGGTTATGTAGATAGCTAGTGGCATCACACTGGTAGCTAGCAAGCTAGCTAGGCATCATCACAGACATATATAGATCACTCTTCATGTCCAGTCGTGATTCCCTTGATCCTATAAGACTGGACCAGCTGCCATGCAAAAGTCCATTGTATAGTAGAGTAGCTACTACTAGCTTTGCTATCTATTATTAGCTATGCGATGCTAGTTAGCTACAGCACTACACTTTGCTATCTCTTTAACGACCAAATACGAGCCCAACATTAGCTAGATATGTATTCATTAAGAGTATACTCACTTCCTGGGTTTGTTCGTTTATGTTCTGCATATATATGAATGTTCAGCTTTTCCACATGGACAAGTTTACAGCAGCAAGTTGGTTGAGACTGTGACCGAATTCTACTTCCGCACTAGTCACACTAGCTCCCCAGAAACTCTTCACAATAAAAGTCCATGTTGGACACTCGATGAAAAGTAAGTGAACATCCACCAAAAATGAAGCTCACCTTGTGTAGCAGTATAACTAGGTGGCCTAGATTTATACAGATGTTGTATACTTTATAATACGTCATATAGGCTACTTCATAATAATCTTTGTTAGCGACGTTCAGCACAGCAGGCCAACTCGGGGTGGCATAGCTCAGGAGGTAGAGCTGGGGATCATAGGGTCATAGGGTCCCCGGTTCGATCCCAGCTCCCTGCCAATGTGTCTTTGCGCAAGACACTGAACATGCGACAGTACTGTCGCCTCACCGCAAGAAGATCCTGGGCCTTTCTGTGCGGATTGTTCTGTGATTGTTCTCCCTGCGTTTGCAAGGAAACCCTAAACATGCAGAAGAACAAATGCTCTCCAGTCTGAGCACTTGGACTTTGACCCCGGGCGCCATGAACGATAGCTGCCCAGGACAGCTAGGCACAGTTTCCACCGGCGAGCCCTGAAAGGTGTGTGTGTGTGTGTGTGTGTGTGCTGTGGCGCTAATGTGTGTTATGTAATGTGTGTGCCCCCCCCACCAGGGTCCTGTAATTTTTAATGAGCAAAAAAGCGTCCTTTTATTTTGAAAAGTCACCACGGAAGTGATTCTTCTTCAACCCTAGAGTCACCAGTAGTGAAGTGGGAAGATGTCGCGCTTCAGAAGAGGAGGTAAAGCAGACTCCAGATCAGGGTCTACAACAGAGACAGAGGAACCAGGAGTCGTGCCCTATGGATTATTGAAAGCAGCTAGAAAAAGTGGGCAACTCAACCTGTCTGGCCGGGGTTTGACTGAAGGTAACGTTAGCATTGCTATGAGACCGTCTGCATTGCATACTATTACTATAGTAAACTAACTACTAACTACTGCTTACTAACTACTGCTTAGGGGTTCAATTGAGTACAGTTGAACTAGATATTTAGCTGATTTTAACAACATAATAGGTGCACATGCACCCTTAGTAAGTTGGGGTCTGGTCAAAACAAGTGACCCCACCCCCCAAAAGCAAAACATAAACAATGAACATAATACTGTAGATGAATCTGAATCTAGCTACATGTCACTGTTTTTCCCAGTTCCACAGGCTGTGTGGAGGCTGAACCTGGACGCCCCAGAGGAGGCCAGACAGAACGTGACCTTCGGCTCGGAGGACCGCTGGTGGGACCAGGCAGACCTCACCAAGCTGCTTCTCTCCTCCAACAAGCTTGAGTCTCTGTCCGAAGATGTTAGACTGCTGCCTCGCCTGGTGGTCTTGGATGTAGGTTGTCACCGAGTTGAATTGGTTAAACTCACTCCTCATGCATTCACAAATCAGAGGACCCGGGTTCGATCCCAGTGTGGTAAAGTTGCAGGAAGAAGGGATACTGATGAGTGATGCACTGACACCTGTTAGACAGGCATCTGATATTCTCCATAGTGAACTGTTTTCCTAAGTGAAGTGGTGAAGCTGTGTTTGTGAGGGTGTCACCTCTGTAATTCTCCCCCCGTACGTTTGTGTGCCCCCCTACACCGAGGCCACTCCTGCAAAAGAGAATGTTCTCAGTCGACTCCACTCGTTAAATGAGGGTTAGTTGATGATTAGTGAAGCATTGTAAAGACCCATATCAGTGGGTCGAAAACACTAAACAGTGGCCGTTCTAACTGTCGGGAGGTACTATTGGCTGGGTGGAGGTTCTAACTGTCGGAAGGTACTATTGACTGGGTGGAGGTTCTAACTGTAGGAAGGTACTATTGACTGGGTGGAGGTTTTAACTGTCGGGAGGTACTATTGACTGGGTGGAGGTTCTAACTGACGGAAAGTACTATTGGCTTGGTGAAGGTTCTTACCTTTGGGAGGT
>NC_140259.1:8790217-8797717 GCF_949987555.1 Borostomias antarcticus | reverse complement strand
TTGGAAAGAATATAGCGGTGACCTTTGTAATTATGATTGTATTGTTTGACTTATAGAATACGATGGAACCACCTGTCTCTCTCTCTCTGTGACTGCATTTTCTATTAAACACATTCATACACATCTGACCTCAGATACAACTCAGAGACATGTCGTGTGTGTGTGGGGGTGGGGTGGGGGGGGAGACTTAAAATTTCAACAGTTCGATAAAGTTAACAAAACTAAATGCACAATTGCAGTGACTTATCTCAAGGATAGGCAAAGTAGAAACCATATGAAATAAATAGATTATGTTATAGGCCATTTACCTGCTATTATCCCGTGTGGGATAGCTGAGATGACTTCGCGCTGCCTCCGGGCTTCCGTAGAAGGAGCAGACGCATAGAGATGATGTCTGAGTATAAACAACAACAACTCGTACCATGGATACAAAGTAACGCGTAACATCCCATGATGGATACAAGATCAAGATCTATGTAAAAACAACGTTTGATCGCTGGATACATTTGTTTGTAGAATATAGCCAATTTGCGTGGTTAATTATCACAATCAAAACCATCAAATGCGAGTGTCTATCTTCTCAGTGAGTATGGGACATCTAGTATCTAGTATGGGACATCTAGCTAGGCTCAGTTCTGATTGTAAGTCCACAACTTTTCTTTTGAACTCCAGATACGGAATGATCCACTATTTAAAGAATGAGATGAATATTTATAAACGATGCATATTATAATGAGATGCATATTGTAGGTCTACATTTCCCTACCCAGCTTTAAGAGGACGAGGGACCGATTTCACTTGGGATGATACATCATGACCAACATTATTGAAGATTATTTGAGTTTATATGCTTAATTTTGAGATTATATGCTTAATTTTGAGATTATATACTTAATGCCAGCTAGCTATTAGCTCAATGCTAGCTAGCTATTAGCTAGTGGACAGGAGATCAAGATAAGTAGTGTGGACAGCCATGTGGAACCACGGGGCCCCCAGCGCAGCTCTGGAGAGGGCCCGGGCTCAGCTGTCTGGCCGGAGGATGTCCAAACCCGGCCCTGAAGAAAGAGACGTCAAAGACACACCGGTGAGTTGGAGAAATCTTAACAACAGTGACAATAATGCAGACTTGTAGTGTTTCAGCTTGAGCAGATATTGGGTGGTAGATTCACTGACTGAAGCGTGTGTTGTACCCTCAGGGTTCGATGGACGCCGTAGCCAGGAGAAAGACCAGGCAGCTCCCACTCCCAGATCTGAGCGACCTGTCATCGGAGGGCTCGGTGAGCGACGACGTCCTCCGCTCTACTGCGATGGCGGCCCGGAGCCCCTCTCCTCCTCCTCCTGAGGCCCCCGGAGCCGGAGCTGGTGGCGGGGGGAGCAGGTTCCTGAAGAAGGCCCCTCTGCCTGCTACAGCAAGCAGCCTGTCTCCTGCCCTGAGCCGGCACCATGAGCCCAGGTACGTGGAGGGGGAACATGGGGTTGACTGTAACTTCAACTAGTCTATAATTGTATATTTCTGTAAGTTCAAGTAGTCTATAATTGTATATTTCTGTAAGTTCAACTAGTCTATAATTGTATATTTCTGTAAGTTCAATTTGTCTATAATTGTATATTTCTATAAGTTCAACTAGTCTATAATTGTATATTTATATGAAACTATGAATAACAATACTAGTGAACTCTTTGACAGAAACATTTTTTTTTTGGGGGGAGAGTTGTGGACTCCTCCTGACCCCCTCCCTCTATCTACTCCTGAGCTCCTCCCTCTGTCTCCTCCTGACCCCCTCCCTCTATCTGCTCCTAAGCTCCTCCCTCTGTCTCCTCCTGAGCTCCTCCCTCTATCTGCTCCTGAGCTCCTCCCTCTGTCTCCTCCTGACCTCTGACCTCTGTCTCCCCCAGGTACGTGACATCCTCTCAGCGGAGTTCCCAGAATGCCACGCTGAGCAAGCTGGCTCTCATCGAAGACCGCATCCGGAGCCGCCAGCAGGCCAGGGAGGAGCCACCTCCGTCTCCGTCCCCGGGCCGAGGCTCGCCGCCCGGCGCCCGGTCTCAGGACGCTCCGTCTGCCCGGGCCGGCACCAGCCTCAGCGCGGAGGGGAAACGCTTCCTGAAGAGCAAGGCGCCGACCGTCCCTCCAGCCCCCGAGGCCCTGGAGACCAGCTCCAAAATGACTACACCGGCGTCGGGCGGGTCCAGAGCTCCGCCCAGAGCGGCGGCCCGCCAGGGGGTCAGTCTGGACAGCGATGAGGAGGATATGAGGAAGCTGCTGGGAGGGTGGTCTGACTCGCCGGACGACAGTCTGCTGACCGCACACAAAACTACTAGAGAGGTAACCCAGAGCTTTACTGTGTCTTCATCTATCCCTCATTCTATAGATCTGTTACTGTCTTTATCTATCCCTCATTCTATAGATCTGTTACTGTCTTTATCTATCCCTCATTCTGTAGATCTGTTACTGTCTTTATCTATCCCTCAATCTATAGATCTGTTACTGTGTCTTTATCTATCCCTCATTCTATAGATCTGTTACTGTGTCTTTATCTATCCCTCATTCTATAGATCTGTTACTGTGTCTTTATCTATCTCACAATCTATATATCTGTTACTGTGTCTTTATCTATCTCACAATCTATATATCTGTTACTGTGTCTTTATCTATCTCACAATCTATATATCTGTTACTGTGTCTTTATCTATCTCACAATCTATATATCTGTTACTGTGTCTTTATCTATCTCACAATCTATAGATCTGTTACTGTGTCTTTATCCATCTCACAATCTATGTATCTACTGTATATATCTTTCCCTACACAGATCTATCACATATTCTATAATATCTGTCTCTACACAGATCTATCACACATTCTATAATATCTGTCCCTACACAGTAGTCAGGTGCACTCCTAAACGATAAGAGCTCACCGTCATGCTACAGTATGCGTGTTGCTTTGGTGAAAATCACATCACTCCCAATAATCCTCACATAATAACGGAATTGTTTTGGTCATTTTAGGAGACCGAAGCCACTTAGTGTTCTGAACTTTAACCCCAACAGTTTGCAGTGTGCTCAAGGGCACATAGACAGATGTGTGGTTATTTGAACCAGCGCTCTCGTGGTTCCTGGCTCGCCTCTCTTAACCGCTGATCCTGTATTCTCCTGTTCCTCCTCCCAGTCCTTCAAGAAAGGAAGGCAGAGGGTTAGCCCCTCCCCTCCAGCGCCTGGCAGGTCCTCCTCAGTCAGAGCGCCGTCCCGCTCCCCACACTCCCCCCCTCGCAGAGTGTCCCCCGTCCACCCCCGCCCCCAGCAGAGCCCCGCCCCCTCCGTGGTACTCACCCCCACTCCCCCCGGACGAGGCTCCCCCAGGGCCAGGCCCCTCAGAAGGACCCCTTCCTCTGTATCGTCCCTTGAGGAGCTCTTCCCTGAGGCCTTGGGCTCCCTAGTGGAGCTCCGCCCTGAGGCCCTGGACTCGGATGATGCCATCAGTGAGAGGAGTGGAGTGTCCGACGGTGAGTTGATGTGTCTCTGTAGTCAGAACAACATTAGTTGTAGTCCGTTTGACCCCTCTGTAGCTAGCAGTAACGCCTGGCTGTAAAACTACACACACAATGACTCGCCAGTGACAGCGAACACGTTTGTGACGTTAGTATCGTCTCTGCAGATTTCAAGATCAACATCATGTCCTTGGACGACCTGGCGCCCATTACCCTGGGAGCCTCGGAGAGAGCAGCAGAGAAGGTGACCCAAACATCATGTCTCCATCTGGATCATGTTACTGAACATTACTGATGGTGTTCTACAGGGATGGATCACGTTCCTTCTTCTGAACACACAACCATGTTCTGTGTTTGTTTTTGGCCTTTTTTCTCATGTTCCACTTTTCTAAAGCCAATTCCGTTCACAGATGGATGTTTGACAGTTTGATTGACTTGTCTTGATTGTTTCTTTCTGTGGTTGATGGATCCCTTTGGATGATTTCTTTTGGGATGATGAATCCATGATTGTGTGTTTGCCTTCTCTTGCAGAAGGAGGGCAGAGTGGGGAGACAGAGGAGGCGGGGCCCTGAGGGCCAGCAGGAGGCCCCTGGTCCCAGCTCCCAGCTGGAGGACATGTTCTCTGAGGGCCAGGGGCAGCAGGAGGAGGTGGTGGAGTACGAGAGCGACTTTGAGAGCGAAATCGAGACGGCGCAGAGCGCCAGCGAGATCTCCGAGCGCCTGGGAGACGAGGTCACCGAGGTCAGCGAGCGCAGCTTCTCGAACTCCGAGTCCCTGGGGCGGGACGACGCCTGCTCCGCCAGCCTATCAGAGAAGAGCAGTCGGTCTCGGTCCCGGTCCTACGGCGTGCGGACGCACCCTAGCGGAGCTTCGCTGAGCGACGGAAGACTCAGCCGGGGCTCCTCCTCCGACTCCTCGTCCCGCACAATCACCCCGCCCCCGCGGTCCCGGACACGCCCCCGCCACCCGACCCTGAGAGAGGCGGGGGTCCAGACCCAGCCTGACCTACTGACCTACTCCTGGAGCTCCGGTCAGTCTGGCTGCTCTCTACTCTCTCTCTCTCTCTGGGGGTTTGGGAGTACTGGTTCCTGATTTTTGGTGGAAACCTCAGTTTCTGTTGTTCACTTAACCGAATCCTGTCAAACCCGACCCCCCAGGCATGGCAGCGCTGGGCCCTGCGGTGGGGACGGCCTATGTGGACCCCGCCCCGGTGGCCAGTCACACCGTCAGTGCGGAGGCTGTGGAGGGTAAGAACAGCTACACCCCCGTACTGTACCCCCAATATCCCTCCTCCTGCTGCTTCAACCCTGCTAACCAGAACCCTGTGTGTGTGTGTGCTCAGCCCTCAGTGCGTACAGCCCTGCTGTGTTTGCGCTGAACGACATGTTGAGGCAGCAGCTGGTCGTCACCAGGCGCTTCGTCCAGGCCAGCCGATACCTGCACTCCTCCCTGCTGCTCAGCCTTGAACCTGCAGGGTACTCATACACCACCCTGGAGGACACCCGCGAGGTACACACACACACACACACACACACACACACACACACTCACACACTCATACACCACCCTGGAGGACACCCGCGAGGTACACACACACACACACACACACACTCATACACCACCCTGGAGGACACCCGCGAGGTATATACACACACACACACACACACACACACTCATACACACACACTCATACACCACCCTGGAGGACACCCGCGAGGTATATATATACACACACACACACACACACACACACACACACTCATACACCACCCTGGAGGACACCCGCGAGGTACACACACACACACACACACACACACACACACACACACACACACACACACACACACACACACACACACACTCATACACCACCCTGGAGGACACCCTGGAGGTACACACACACACACACACACCACCCTGGAGGACACCCTGGAGGTACACACACACCCCACCCTGGAGGTACACACACACACACACACACACACACACACACTCTCATACACCACCCTGGAGGACACCCGGGAGGTACACACACACACACACACACACACACACACACACACACACACACACACCACCCTGGAGGTACACACACACACACATACACCACCCTGGAGGACACCCGGGAGGTACACACACACACACACACCACCCTGGAGGTACACACACACACACATACACCACCCTGGAGGACACCCGGGAGGTACACACACCACTCTGCATTGTGTGTATTGTAGTTCTAGACTGAGACCATGCTGCATTGTGTGTATTGTAGTTCTAGACTGAGACCATGCTGCATTGTTTGTATTGTAGTTCTAGACAGACCATGCTGCATTGTTTGTATTGTAGTTCTAGACTGACCATGCTGCATTGTTTGTATTGTAGTTCTAGACTGAGACCATGCTGCATTGTGTGTATTGTAGTTCTAGACTGAGACCATGCTGCATTGTGTTTTGTAGTTCATCCGCTGCCACAAACCTCCCAGACTGACCATGGAGGAGGCTCTCCAGGAGGTCCTGCAGGAGATCAGATGACACAAATACATGTTCTTCTAGGCCAAACTCTTCAATTGTTACTTTGTTTTGTTTGATGTGAATGTTCCTCCAGACCATATGAGAATAAATCATGTACTTTTCACATCCTGTTTTAATGTGGGGATGAATAGGATTTGTATGAGATTCACATTTCTTCATCTCCAATCATGTATAATATTTCCACTCAGGTTTTTGAGCATTTATACTGTAACAAACGAGCCATGTTTTAAATGCTTATATTCTGAACTATTGCTGTGTCAGTCATGCTTGTTCTAAGTGTGAGCACTTTCACCATCAGACCACAGAAAGGGGTTTCGTTTTTTTAAATCTTTTATTTCTCTACAGCAGGTGAAGGGAAGTTTTTCTGACTACAGCTGCTAATTTTGTGATTTTTTGTACAAAAGAGAAACACATAACGTTTAACTAAATCCAAGTCTTCCAAGTCAAAGTCATGAGAAAAAAAACACGAAAGACGATCACGTCACAAAAAAGGCCACATTCACGATCACAACCCCCGTCCCAGCCTTAGTGAGGGCCCAGCCAATAGGATCGGAGTGAGGGAAAGGTGCTGATTGGACTGTTGTTGTCTGTACAAAACTAACAGTAAGGAGAGGTGTATTCTGGGTAGGAGGTTGTCTTCTCATTATTCGTCATCACTCGGTGGGAGGAGCCTCTGGGGTTTCACGGGTGACTGTAAATAAACGAGAGTTATTATTATATTATGTATTATTTGTTTATCTGTTATTGGTGTTGCTACATATGGTAAATGGACTGCGCTTATATAGCGCTTTTCCACCTTAGCGGCACTCAAAGCGCTTTACAATGGCCTCTCATTCACCCATTCACACACACATTCACACACCAATGGCGGTAGCTGCCATGCAAGGTGCTAACCTGCTCATTGGGAGCAATTTTGGGGGTTAGGTGTCTTGCTCAAGGACACTTCGACATGTGGACAGTCGGAGCTGGGATTCGAACCGCTGACCCTTCGATCACTGAACGACCCGCTCTACCGACTGAGCTACAGCCGCCCCCCCGGCCCCATAAGTCTCAGATGTGTGTCCTACGTGTGGGTTTTCAGTGTGAGGGTGTGGAAAAGCAGCAGGACTCACCAGGACCCTCCGTCATCCCTTCCTCCCGCGCCTTCATCCGCGCCACGAAGTTGTAGCTCTTGTTCCTGCGGTAGTTCTCGTAGGGGTCGTCCAGGGACACGCCCACCCCCTTGTACTGGTCCCACTTGTCCCTCACGTCCCCGCCCTTGATGGGGTCCTGGATGCCCTGCTCCTTGGCCCCCAGGCCCCCAGAGCCACTCCAGCCTGGAGCGCACACACACACACACACACACACACACACACAGACAGACACAGACAGACACACACACACAGACACACACAGACAGACACACACAGACAAAAACACACACACACACACACAGAGAGAGACAGACACAGACACAGACAGACAGAGACACACAC
>NC_140259.1:8762717-8785217 GCF_949987555.1 Borostomias antarcticus | reverse complement strand
GTGTGTGTGTGTGTGTGTGTGTGTGTGTGTGTGTGTGTGTGTGTGTGTGAGGGGGGCTTACCGGCTGGTTAGGGTTCCAACCAGACATGTGCTGTGGGTCGAACCATCCTGGTTTGGAGGACGGGTGGTCAGGGGGGCCGCTGGGGTTGGGGTCGGACCTTGAGGGGGCCCCATCGTAGTCTCCTGGAGGCGGGCCGGACATGGGCGCCTTCCCCTCTCCTGTTAACGGACCGGACAGACGACAACACAGACAGGTTAGGGGGAGGGTGCGTGTGTGTCTTTGTGCCTGTAGGTGTGTGTGTGTGTGTGTGTGTGTGTACCGGGCTGCGCTGTCATGGCGGCGGTCTTGACGTCGGGCTCCTGAGCGGTCAGCTGACCTGCGGTTGCCGCGGCTACGGTCTGCTGCTGCTGTTTGAGGTTGGAGACGAACTCTTCGTGCTGCGTTTTCAGAGTCTGGATCTGTTGCTGGAACGCAAGCTGCACGGGCTGGACCACCGACGCATACTCCGTTATTAGAGACGCCTGGGGAGAAACATACTCCGTTATCAGAGACGCCTGGGGAGAAACATACTCCGTTATCAGAGACGCCTGGGGGAGAAACATACTCCGTTATCAGAGACGCCTGGGGAGAAACATACTGTTATTAGAGACGCCTGGGGAGAGACATACTCCGTTATTAGAGACGCCTGGGGAGAGACATACTCCGTTATTAGAGACGCCTGGGGAGAAACATACTGTTATTAGAGACGCCTGGGGAGAGACATACTCTGTTATTAGAGACGCCTGGGGAGAGACATACTCCGTTATTAGAGACGCCTGGGGAGAAACATACTGTTATTAGAGACGCCTGGGGAGAGACATACTCTGTTATTAGAGACGCCTGGGGAGAGACATACTCCGTTATTAGAGACGCCTGGGGAGAGACATACTCCGTTATTAGAGACGCCTGGGGAGAAACATACTCCGTTATTAGAGACGCCTGGGGAGAAACATACTCTGTTATTAGAGACGCCTGGGGAGAAACATACTCCGTTATTAGAGACGCCTGGGGAGAAACATACTGTTATCAGAGACGCCTGGGGAGAAACATACTCCGTTATCAGAGATGCCTGGGGAGAAACATACTCCGTTATTAGAGACGCCTGGGGAGAAACATACTCCGTTATTAGAGACGCCTGGGGAGAAACATACTCTGTTATTAGAGACGCCTGGGGAGAAACATACTCCGTTATCAGAGACGCCTGGGGAGAGACATACTCAGTTATTAGAGACGCCTGGAGAGAAACATACTCCGTTATTAGAGACGCCTGGGGGAGAAACATACTCCGTTATTAGAGACGCCTGGGGAGAGACATACTCCGTTATTAGAGACGCCTGGGGAGAGACATACTCCGTTATCAGAGACGCCTGGGGAGAGACATACTCCGTTATTAGAGACGCCTGGGGAGAGACATACTCCGTTATTAGAGACGCCTGGGGAGAAACATACTCCGTTATTAGAGACGCCTGGGGGAGAAACATACTCCGTTATTAGAGACGCCTGGGGAGAAACATACTCCGTTATCAGAGACGCCTGGGGAGAAACATACTGTTATTAGAGACGCCTGGGGAGAAACATACTCCGTTATTAGAGACGCCTGGGGAGAAACATACTGTTATCAGAGACGCCTGGGGAGAAACATACTCCGTTATTAGAGACGCCTGGGGAGAAACATACTGTTATCAGAGACGCCAGAGGATGGGAGGATAGAGGAGAGGATGGGAGGATAGAGGAGAGGATGGGAGGATAGAGGAGAGGATGGGAGGATAGAGGAGAGGATGGGAGGAGGACAGGATGGGAGGATAGGAGAGGATAGAGGAGAGGATGGGAGGATAGGAGATAGGACAGGAGAGGAGAGGATAGGAGAGGGATGGGAGTGGAGACATGAGGACCTTTCTACGACATTGTTGAAATAAAAGCAGGTTGTTCTGGACCCACCTGGTACTGGCCCAGGCCCAGCGCTGGGTTCTGGAGCTGCTGGATGGTCACCTCATCAAAGTAACCGTTCTTCTCCCAGAGCTGCAGCAGCTGTAGAGGGAGGGAGAGGGGTCAGTGTGGAGGGAGGGAGAGAGAGAGAGAGAGAGAGAGAGGGGGGGAGGGGTCAGTGTGGAGGGAGGGAGAGAGAGAGAGAGAGAAAGCGATAGAGAGAGAGAGAGAGAGGGTCAGTGTGGAGGGAGTGATAGAGAGAAGGATCATTCTCTCTTCTCTCTCCTAGTACAGGGGTGAGTGTGAGAGCTGGGCCGGGTGTTGATGTGGGACTGGACCCAGGAGGTCCTACAGAACCGCCGTCTCACCCTGGTGATCTTCTGCTGCTTGTCTTCCTCTACAGCCAGGAAGCTGGTGCAGTAGATGGGCACCACCACCTTCTGCAGCGCTGCCAACAGGTCCCTCTGCTGCTTCCGCTGGCTGGGAGGACACATTACAGCCACACCCAGTACAATGGGGATTTAGTCATCATCTCAAGATTGAATCAGATCCATCGCTTAAGTGAATAATCTGAGTTGGTCATTATCTCAGGAGGCCTCCTACCAGTGATGGAGGACGTCATTGGTCAGATAGATGAGGTGTAGGCGGAGCTCAAAGTGGGCGGAGTCGGCGGTGATGCGGTTGCGGAGGTGAGAACACATGAGCTCACAGTGCGGAGGAGACTTAGCGTTGTTAAACATCCAGTTCTTACCAGCCTGGAGGAGACGGAGAGAGAGGGAGGGAGGGAGAGGGGGAGTGGGTAGGAAAGAGAGGGAGGGAGAGAGAGAGGGAGGAAGGGAGAGAGAGAGGGGGGGAGGGAGAGACAGAGAGGGAGGGAGAGAGAGAGAGGGAGGGAGAGAGAGAGAGGGAGGGAGAGAGAGAGAGGGAGGAGGGAGAGAGAGAGAGAGAGGGAGGGAGGGAGAGAGAGAGAGAGGGAGAGAGAGAGAGAGAGAGGGAGAGAGAGGGAGAGAGAGAGGGAGGGAGAGAGAGAGGGTGGGGGGGCGGGGGGTAGGAAAGAGAGGTGAGAGAGAGAGAAACAAGTTGAAAGCAAAGAAATGGGCAAAATCCTTAACCTCATCAAAATTAACCGCCAAATGATTTGTATTATTGGGTCACTTGATGATGGTGGAGAGTGGTGTATAAAACAGTGCAGATCTAGAAAAATGCAATTGTTACAAAAACCAACCTAGCTTTTTAGGAAAAGAATATGCAAACATGGTATTATTGAATTATCATTTCACCATTTGAGATTAAGAAAAGAAAAAACTTCCATAGGTGCCTTCGGCAGCAAGTACTGTAATAATCTACAGGCCCAGAGAGCACAGTCCTGTAATAATCTACAGGCCCAGAGAGCACAGTACTGTAATAATCTACAGGCCCAGAGAGCAGAGTACTGTAATAATCTACAGGCCCAGAGAGCAGAGTACTGTAATAATCTACAGGCCCAGAGAGCACAGTCCTGTAATAATCTACAGGCCCAGAGAGCACAGTACTGTAATAATCTACAGGCCCAGAGAGCACAGTACTGTAATAATCTACAGGCCCAGAGCACAGTACTGTAATAATCTACAGGCCCAGAGAGCACAGTACTGTAATAATCTACAGGCCCAGAGAGCACAGTCCTGTAATAATCTACAGGCCCAGAGAGCACAGTACTGTAATAATCTACAGGCCCAGAGAGCACAGTACTGTAATAATCTACAGGCCCAGAGAGCACAGGTAATCTGTAATCTGCAGACCCATGTAGAGCAGCGTACCGAGATGGCGTCCTTGGTGCAGGTGTCTATGATTGGCTGGAGCAGGTTGTCAAACTCGGTGACGTCCTGCTGAGTCTCCACCAGCAGCTTCTGGGTCTGCTGCTCCATTGCCAGGGTGATGGCTGCCGTCACCTGCTCCTGGGGACACACACAGGACATCCTGGTCACTACACACATCACATCACATCTGGGGACACACAGGACAGCCTGGGTCACTACACACATCACATCACATCTGGGGACACACACAGGACATCCTGGTCACTACACACATCACATCACATCTGGGGACACACACAGGACAGCCTGGGTCACTACACACATCACATCACATCTGGGGACACACACAGGACAGCCTGGGTCACTACACACATCACATCACATCTGGGGACACACACAGGACAGCCTGGGTCACTACACACATCACATCACATCTGGGGACACACACAGGACATCCTGGTCACTACACACATCACATCACATCTGGGGACACACACAGGACAGCCTGGGTCACTACACACATCACATCACATCTGGGGACACACACAGGACATCCTGGTCACTACACACATCACATCACATCTGGGGACACACACAGGACATCCTGGTCACTACACACATCACATCACATCTGAGACACACACAGGACAGCCTGGTCACTACACACATCACATCTGGGGACACACACAGGACAGCCTGGGTCACTACATCACATCACATCACATCTGGGGACACACACAGGACAGCCTGGTTCACTACACACATCACATCACATCTGGGGACACACACACAGGACAGCCTGGGTCACTACACACATCACATCACATCTGGGGACACACAGGACAGCCTGGTCACTACACACATCACATCACATCTGGGGACACACACACAGGACAGCCTGGTCACTACACACATCACATCACATCTGGGGACACACAGGACAGCCTGGTCACTACACACATCACATCACATCTGGGGACACACACACAGGACAGCCTGGTCACTACACACATCACATCACATCTGGGGACACACAGGACAGCCTGGGTCACTACACACATCACATCACATCTGGGGACACACACAGGACATCCTGGTCACTACACACATCACATCACATCTGGGGACACACACAGGACATCCTGGTCACTACACACATCACATCACATCTGGGGACACACACAGGACAGCCTGGGCCACTACACACATCACATCACATCTGGGGACACACACAGGACAGCCTGGTCACTACACACATCACATCACATCTGGGGACACACACAGGACAGCCTGGTCACTACACACATCACATCACATCTGGGGACACACACAGGACATCCTGGTCACTACACACATCACATCACATCTGGGGACACACACAGGACAGCCTGGTCACTACACACATCACATCACATCTGGGGACACACAGGACAGCCTGGGTCACTACACACATCACATCACATCTGGGGACACACACAGGACAGCCTGGTCACTACACACATCACATCACATCTGGGGACACACACAGGACAGCCTGGGTCACTACACACATCACATCACATCTGGGGACACACACAGGACAGCCTGGTCACTACACACATCACATCACATCTGGGGACACACACAGGACAGCCTGGTTCACTACACACATCACATCACATCTGGGGACACACACAGGACAGCCTGGTCACTACACACATCACATCACATCTGGGGACACACACAGGACAGCCTGGTTCACTACACACATCACATCACATCTGGGGACACACACAGGACAGCCTGGTCACTACACACATCACATCACATCTGGGGACACACACAGGACAGCCTGGTTCACTACACACATCACATCTGGCAGACACTCATCTAATCCTAGGGCCGTGCAATAAAATCACCACAGCAATACATTGCAATATTTTTTCCTGAAATACTGGATTGATTTTCTGCGGTACAGTATTGATAAAATGTAAAAAACAAAAAAATAAAAAAGATATATATCTATTTTCACAAGGAAAATATACAGAACAAGACTGGGAATAGATACAGATATATAAAATGAAGAACACAATTCAATCATAGATACATAATTCATGTTTTAAATGGATTTAAATGTCCTTAAATTCCCTCCACCCTCAAGATCACCTCCTGTCTAAGAGTGGTCAGGTGTTCATACCTGTCTGAGTGGTCAGGTGTTCATACCTGTCTGAGTGGTCAGGTGTTCATACCTGTCTGAGAGTGGTCAGGTGTTCATACCTGTCTGAGAGTGGTCAGGTGTGGTCAGGTGTTCATACCTGTCTGAGAGTGGTCAGGTGTGGTCAGGTGTTCATACCTGTCTGAGAGTGGTCAGGTGTGGTCAGGTGTTCATACCTGTCTGAGAGTGGTCAGGTGTTCATACCTGTCTGAGAGTGGTCAGGTGTTCATACCTGTCGGAGAGTGGTCAGGTGTTGTTCCTGCTGCTGGAGGTTCCATTTGCTCTGCTGGATGAGGTCATCGACAGAGGGCGTGGCCGGAGGAGGGATGGGGGGCGGAGCCAGGTTGGCCATTGGTGGTGGGACGTCCAAGACCTCCTTAACAGTTGGTTTATACATATCTGAGAGAACAAATAACATTTAAGAGTATATATATGTGTATGTATATATACAGGTACATGTGTGTGCGTGTATACACAATTACACAGTCAAAATCTGACATAACGAATTGTCATTGTGTCCCATTGAGTCCAGGCATATTTGTCATCTGCCCCAACGGCAAATGACCTTTCGCAAATGAATACTGAACAAATGATGTTCTCCAGAAAGCGTCTGGAACAGAGAAGAGGAAATTATCCCTGGAGGCTGGTAAACATGCGGCCAGCTCCATGCACGCCTCCCCTGCGGTCACATTCAGCGAGCGGCCATCTTGACTCGCAAGCAACATACAATTACAAAAGATAACCTGACTGAAAACAAAACAATATCAACTTGTCAAAAAAAAAAAAGCAAATCTGCTTCTCTTCGTTGTGCTCAGTGGCTGAGCAGTTTTGACGACATCAAAGGCATGTTCGCAGAGTTAGGGGCAAACAGGAACACTAAAACACAGATGGCTTCTCCAACAAGAGCCACCAGGATCACACAGATATCCTTCATCTTTTTTGTATACGTAAAAATACGTGAAATGCAATACAAAAAAGCCCTACGCGACCGGGGCGCAAAACAAACAGAAAATAACGAGTGGAATGTTGATTCGGATGTACGGTATGATTCAAAATGTTCTCTGTGACTGTAATCTGCATCTGTAAATACCTTCCATCTTATAGTCCTCACAATCGTGGGTAGAAGGACCTACGTGGAGAGAAGAAGACCTTTAATACACCCCCTCCCCTGGCCCGGCAGACGAACCGGCACTCATCCTTCACTCATCCATCAGTCTGGTATCTCTCTGACGACTGGCTCATTGAATCACATGATGTAAACCATGATGGCGGTCAGTCACATAGCTAGACCGTCGCTATATCATATCATGGAGAAATCTGGATAAACAGGTTGGTCTTAGTAGAGAGGCCAGACTGATCCATGGAGTGACACAGGGGATGAGCTCACTATGAGCCAGGCTAGTACAGACACAATGTGAATAACACGATAACCTTTAACCCCGCTCACCCGAGTACCAGCTCTGATATCACTAATAATACAAACTCAGCTCTGGGCCCTATCTCCATCCTGCAAACACTTAAGGTTAATATGATCGGATGCCACAGTGGTTTAACATTTATCATAACATGCGCTCACTTAATATGGTATTACAACTGAAGCTCTCGTCAAAGGTTATTGGCATTTATTCCAGCCCTTTATTTTATTTTTTTGACCTCCATTGACCTCCAGATACTTTGCCCTGATTCTATAGTCCTGAGTGATTCTATAGCTCTGAGTGATTCTATAGCCCTGAGTGATTCTATAGCTCTGAGTGATTCTATAGCCCTGAGTGATTCTATAGTGATTCTATAGCCCTGAGTGATTCTATAGTCCTGAGTGATTCTATAGTGATTCTATAGCCCTGAGTGATTCTATAGTCCTGAGTGATTCTATAGCCCTGAGTGATTCTATAGTCCTGAGTGATTCTGTAGTCCTGAGTGATTCTATAGTGATTCTATAGTCCTGAGTGATTCTATAGTCCTGAGTGATTCTATAGTCCTGAGTGATTCTATAGTCCTGAGTGATTCTGTAGTCCTGAGTGATTCTATAGTGATTCTATAGTCCTGAGTGATTCTATAGTCCTGAGTGATTCTATAGTCCTGAGTGATTCTATAGTCCTGAGTGATTCTATGGTCCTGATTCTATAGTCCTGAGTGATTCTATAGTGATTCTATAGTCCTGAGTGATTCTATAGTCCTGAGTGATTCTATAGTCCTGAGTGATTCTATAGTCCTGAGTGATTCTATAGTGATTCTATAGCCCTGAGTGATTCTATAGTGATTCTATAGTCCTGAGTGATTCTATAGTCCTGAGTGATTCTATAGTGATTCTATAGCCCTGAGTGATTCTATAGTCCTGAGTGATTCTATAGTGATTCTATAGTCCTGAGTGATTCTATAGTCCTGAGTGATTCTATAGTGATTCTATAGCCCTGAGTGATTCTATAGTCCTGAGTGATTCTATAGTCCTGAGTGATTCTATAGTGATTCTATAGTCCTGAGTGATTCTATAGTCCTGAGTGATTCTATAGTCCTGAGTGATTCTATAGTCCTGAGTGATTCTATAGCACTGAGTGATTCTATAGCCCTGAGTGATTCTATAGTGATTCTATAGTCCTGTGTGATTCTATAGTCCTGAGTGATTCTATAGCCCTGAGTGATTCTATAGTCCTGAGTGATTCTATAGTCCTGAGTGATTCTATAGCCCTGAGTGATTCTATAGTCCTGAGTGATTCTATAGTCCTGAGTGATTCTATAGCCCTGAGTGATTCTATAGTCCTGTGTGATTCTATAGTCCTGAGTGATTCTATAGCCCTGAGTGATTCTATAGTCCTGAGTGATTCTATAGTCCTGAGTGATTCTATAGCCCTGAGTGATTCTATAGTCCTGAGTGATTCTATAGTCCTGAGTGATTCTATAGTCCTGAGTGATTCTATAGTCCTGAGTGATTCTATAGCCCTGAGTGATTCTATAGTGATTCTATAGCCCTGAGTGATTCTATAGTGATTCTATAATCCTGAGTGATTCTATAGTCCTGAGTGATTCTATAGCCCTGAGTGATTCTATAGTCCTGAGTGATTCTATAGTCCTGAGTGATTCTATAGCCCTGAGGACGAGGCCATCTATCTACAGAAAGATGTGGTATATGTTCTTGTGTATGTGTGTGACGTTTTCCTACGATGTTTCTAAGATTGTCCATAAAACAATGGACAATGATTATGGGTCAGTCTAGGCTGCATGGAGACAGCGTGGTTGTACATACGCTGTCCTTGCTCCATGGCCAGCTTGCATCTGTAATAGGCAAAGAAGTCGCCTCCAAACAGGAAGGAGAACTTGGGATTATCCTTCTGCTTCTCCATGGTCATCTTCTCAAACTCGGGGCCGTTTCTGGACACGAACTGGGCCAGCTTGTCGATCACATTCCTCAGTTCCTGATCTGCAGTTAGAGAAAGACAGTTTGGTGAGACAGGATTACATTAACACACCCATCGTCATTTTTACAGCTCACTTATCTGGCCCCCGGGTGATTACTGTTTTTTTGCTTCCCTCTGGAATATGTAGAGAGTGGGTCGTCTGCCCACCTCCCTTGTTCTCTGTAAAGCGCATTGTGTTGCCTCTGGGTATGAAATGCGCTATACAAATAAAGCTTTGATTGATTAATTGATTGATCAACATGCTCATGGTGTAGGTGTAAAAAGGTGTGCGTAACTGTGTCAAACCACGCATGTGTTCAGGGACAGAGGGATGTAATATAATGTGTTCAGGGACAGAGGGTTGTAATATAATGTGTTCAGGGACAGGGTTGTAATATACCAACAAGGCTGATTGATAGACTTTTCATTCCAGAGTCTTGTACTGATCACGATATGACCTGAACCCTGATTTTCACTGCAAGGATTCCTCTCTTTTAGACAGGTAGCAAACACCATTATCATCATGAATAAAGAAGGGTTCTGCAAGACATTTGACTTTACTGTAACTGGTTATAGCTTTCATAGCTTCTCTCGCCTCGCAAAGCAGTGGATACTCGCTCAGCAAAGCTGCGCGCACCTGTAGTCACACCTGCAGTCAAGTGTGTGTGTGTGTGTGTGTGTGTGTGTGTGGCACATATGTATGGGGGCTGTACCTAGGGTTTGAGAAAGGGTCTGGGGAGGTTGGGATGTGGGTATAGGAATGAGTGAAATCTGTGCTACATAACTTTTTTTGTATTCCTTCTATAGCATGTATGTAACTTTCCCACTGTGTACTATTTGCCCCACTATTTTAAGACTGTATATTTATTTGCCCAGGGACTCCGGGTGGAAATTAGCTGTCTAGCTATAACCTTGTACAGTGCATCTCTCCCTATTCTATAGGGTAAATGTCTACTGTACCTTGTCCCTGTCTTAAAAATAAATAAAATCAATCAATCAATCAATCCAAAAAAAAAAAACACTAATACAGGACATCATAGTTCACCGTAGCTTAATAATCATGCATGGAGTATCTCGTTCACATGAAGTTATCTTCCAACGACACAACAGATGGGTTACAGTTAGCTATGCTAGCAGCTCAGGGTGGCTTGTGCTATGGCTGTTAGCTAAGCTAGGCTAAGCTAGCTAGTCACTAAACCACTTCTTCTTCTTACCTTCCGGGCCAGTGGGGATATCCATGTTCGCTTAAAGGTACAGCGAGCCCGCTGAACCCCAAAATACACACGAATTGAGAATTATTCAAACGTGGTCAGTATATTGAGCTAAAATGTATGAATGTGAGAAATGTCAACGGCATTTCCAAACGTTAAACACTCCGGAAGTAGTTTGAGTTTTCCTTGTGGCGCTAGAAGCGAAGGAGGCCCCTGAACCCACAGCGCCACCTGGTGGCACTTCGTAGATTTGGAGGACAAGGCAAACTTTTCAGCCTTCAAAATGACATCATCTCACTGCTGGCTTTTGATGTCTTCTTGTTTTTTTGTTCTGCGTTGTTGCTGTTGTTGTTTTAAACTTTTTAAAGTTAAATAAAGGGGTGCAGCACCACCTAACTATAACCACGATGTTAATTTAATTTCTTGCAATGAAGAATCACTGAATAATTCACTCCAACGCGGGATAGGCGACAGATATACGTTTATTACAGATGTTCAGCACAATCTATTAACTATTCTATGAATACATCCATGAGCACAATACACACTCTCAGCATGGTCTGAGTGCCCTCTCGGCCTGCCTGCATGTCTTTACAGTAATAACCTACTAACCGTGAGCATTTACAGTATTTCGCCTTCTTTCAAATTTTTCGAAATTGCTCCATTCCTCCAGTCAAAGTCAATGGAATTTAAGAAAAATATTTTCATAATTCGGATTGTGATTGAAAATCAACTATGATCACCAGAATCAATAAAGTGTGTCTCCAAGTATTTGCCGTTTAAGGCATTCTGATTCTACTAACCTTTCTGTGTTGACCAAGATATCATTTTTCAAAAGACGTGTCTATGAGAAATCCCATTCATTCTCTCGGCATTATGGAACGCTACCACTAGGGGGCGATGAGATTGCTTTCCTTCCCTATAACAACTGACTCTTGCCAAAACAATTGACTGTACAACTGTGTACTTGAATGTTATTTAATTGCACTGCCTATATCATGAACACAGACACAGTCATCCATGATTGGATGGGGTATGAAGATGATCTAATTGATAGAATTGACAGATTGTTAGACACTACGGATAGTAAATTGCCAGTTTGGGAACCTTTCATTTCTAGCTACGTACCTAGGACTGGAATGAGTGATGATAAGTTACTGTAAAGACAAGCAATGGCAATAATTCCAATGTATCTGTTCCTGTACTGGTTATATATGGCAAATACACTTTATATTCTAACTTGGGCTTCTCAGAAATGGACTTGTGATCAATCAAGAGAAAAAGAACTGGAGCAACACGGAATTAAATAAATGTTCATTTAATGAACCACGATGCAGTGACTGACGCGTTTCGACAAGTGTCTTCTTTCAAAGTCCACTTTATATTCTATTCTATTTTCCAAGAACTGATTTTAATCTGATTTGAAGATTAAAATGGTCAGAATGACCACCTGGTTCAACTGTAGTCTCTGTTGTCATGGTTTCTGAGCTGCCCACACCTTGAATTTGCTCTGTGAGATAGATAGATCTATAGATAGATAGATAGATAGATAGATAGATCTGTAGATAGATAGATAGATAGATAGATAGATAGATCTGTAGATAGATAGATAGATAGATAGATAGATCTGTAGATAGATAGATAGATAGATCTGTAGATAGATAGATAGATCTATAGATAGATAGATAGATAATATTACATTAAATATATACAGTACATACAGTACATTCAGACTTCACAGAAGTTCAAGTTCAACCTAACAGGTTATTTCCTTAATTGGAACACGCTCTGTAGGTGTAGTTGTTAGGATTAGGACATGGGAAATCTAGTTATGTGTTTCGGAGGACAATGGTCTACATGATATTTTTGGATCTGATAACCAGATTACACAAAACACAATGACACTGATTTCACCACAGCGGTTGGTTGGTGTGTACAGTGTGTCTGTATGTATCACACACACACACACACACACACACACACACACACACACACACACACACACACACACACACACACACACACACACACAGTACATTATCATTACTCTCACAGAGCTGGAGTGGTGATTAGGGGTGAAATGAGGCCTGGATGAATTTATCCTTGTTTGTCTGGTGAATGAACCTACTGAGAATTACTACCATCAACACGCCACATAAGAGTGATGGGGTGAACAGTGTGTGTGTGTGTGTGTGTGTGTGCGTGTGTGGTCATGTGTGTGTGAGAGAGATAGA
Organism: Borostomias antarcticus; assembly: GCF_949987555.1. Classification (NCBI taxonomy): domain Eukaryota; kingdom Metazoa; phylum Chordata; class Actinopteri; order Stomiiformes; family Stomiidae; genus Borostomias; species Borostomias antarcticus. The sequence continues at coordinate 8,772,424 of NC_140259.1, read as the reverse complement.
GTTTGTGTGTGGGTGTAGTAGTAGTAGTAGGAGGAGGAGGAGGAGGAGGAGGAGGAAGAGGAGGGGGCTCATCAAACACTGGCGCCAGCCAAGAAAATCCCCCATCACCCCCCCTCACTGACCTCTAATTATGTCATGTGAAAAAGCTGTGTCCCATTGAAAAGCTCCCTTAATCAAACCCAATTAATTCCGCTCTTTTCCCTTATTATCTTGAGCGGGGGAACGCGTCCGCCCAATCAGCAGGTTAACTCCAGCCTCGCCCCCCTCACCACCACTGGACAGGGGAACCAACTAATAGATTATGCAATTAATCAATTAGTCGTAAGAGACTTCATTGTTCTTAATGAATACAGTCTATGGAGAGCCTAGGTCTGTTTAGGTGGTGGAGCTCTATACCCATCTGACATTTTAGATCCCACTGCACTGTTCATGTGTTCACCAGCGGTAGACCAGTGTAGAGGTCAACATTCCTCATGTGTTCACCAGCGGTAGACCAGTGTAGATGTCAACATTGTTCATGTGTTCACCGTTGTTAAACCAGTAGAGGTCAACATTGTTCATGTGTTCACCTGTGGTAAACCAGTAGAGGTCAACATTGTTCATGTGTTCACCTGTGGTAAACCAGTAGAGGTCAACATTGTTCATGTGTTCACCTGTGGTAAACCAGTAGAGGTCAACATTGTCCAGGAGACGTCCTGGGCCATACGGAGCATCCTGGTATCACACCCGTCCAGCGAGTTCTCCTGGGCAGAGGTGAGGGTCCATGTTGGACTCTACAGTGGAGATGAAGAGGTTGTGTTTGATCTTCCTGCTCAGCTCAGACTTCCACATTCTTTTTATTTTTAAGATATTTTTTTTAGGGATTTTCAGATTTATTGTTATAGGACAGTGTAGAGAGACAGGAAATGTGGGAGAGAGAGAGAGGGGAGGACATGCGGCACAGGACCCGAGCCGGGAATTTAACCTGGGTCCCCCGCGCGAAGGACTAGCCTTCATATGGTGCACGCCTTACCCGGTGAGCTACCGGGGCGCCCCAGACTTCCACATTCTGCTCGTATCGTGCAGCACCTTCCAGGCGACTGCCCCGCTGGTCTTGACTGCCCTTCTGGTCAAGTGCCTCCACGCTGTTCCTGACACGATGAACACGGAAGCAGACCTGACTGGCTCTGAGACAGAGGGCTGATCTTAAGGACAGACCCCTCACACTTGACAAACTGAGAGTTTGCGCTTCAAATTCTCTGTGACATAAGGAACAAGTCCATTAGTTAATTTTTATTGTGTGTCCAACACGTCTTGTTCTTGCCAGAAAAGTAAAATACTTATTTCATGGGTCAGTTGTGATTTTCATCAAATTCAGTACATCATTTCTAAGGTGAATCAATTCATATTAATAAAGTAGGGATCTAGATACCAGGAACATGTATATTGGATCAGGAACACTGAGTAGTCACAAAGCCCCATAATACCCAAAATGCACTCTACCCGGCTCTCAGCTTTACACTCTAGGGGGCCACATATTCAACACATGATAACTATAGTACTGCTACCAGCCTGCAATGGTTATTATGCCAACTGTGAACTAGAGATATCTAGCAAATCAAAAAACTAGAACTTTGTCCACGAGAGATGGTTGGATCTGGCACAGTGGTCCCAGGGCTCCCAGCAGAAGCTTTTGTGTTGATCCTTTTTCCCATGCTCTTCTTTGTGCCACTGCAGCTCAACACATGCATGCCCAAGCCCCAGCCTCAGCCCTAGCCTCAGCCCCAGCCTCAGCCCCAGCCTCAGCCCCAACCCACAGCCTCAGCCCAGCCCCGCCCATCTCATCTTACTGACAGTCAACCCCAACACCCAGCCCCAACACCCAGCCTCAGCCAAAGCCTCCGCCCCAGCCCAAACCCCCAGCCCCCTAGCCTCAGCCCCAGCCTCAGCGGCCAGGCCCTTTAAGTTAGTGGAGGTCTGACTGGGCCCAGCCTCTAATCCCAGAGCTGTCAGAGGACCTGGCTCTGAACTCATCCTGGGATGCAGGGAAAGGCTCTAATTGGGGGATTTTCTGCATCATTACCCATGATGAGCAGCCCCCCCCTCCTCCCTCCTCTCTTTCACCACCTCCCTCTCTCCCTCCCTCCCTCCCTCCCTCCCTCCCTCCCATCCTCCTCTCTCCCCCTGTCTCTCTCTCTATCCCCTCATGATTGCCAGAGGAAACTTCATAATCTTTTTTCTCTCTTGCTCCACACAGTGTTGTTTGGCTCTGATGGAATGCTGGATAGATGTGATCTCAAACATCACAGTTTGCCATCACATGTGTAGTGAGCTACAGAGAACTACACTAACCAGGGAAACAACCACTCGATGCCTTAACGACTACAACATATCGAACTCCTCTCTCATTCACATTTAACGTCCAACATTCTTAATTCAATTAATCTGTTTCAATCAGAAGCCGCTGCTCATTTCTAAGTGCATCACTTTCACAAATCGCTTCCAAATATGCTGGAGAGCCCCAATCGCCCCCCTTCCTAACCCCCTCTATCTGGTAGCATCGACCCCCCGGCCCCCGCGCTCCAGCTGGCGCCCCGGCGTGGAGGCCTGTCTGCCCGACCCTCCATCTGTCCAGGAGGGAGATTCACACGGGGAGGCCGGGGCTGACACAACCTGCCCACCGTGAACATGTGCTGCAGCAGCACTGCCTGTGGGGCAATTAGAGAGCAGAGGGGGCTCTGTGGTAGCAGGGGAGGGGGCTAGGACCAGGGATGTAGCTGGGGAAGGGTGCTAGGACCAGGGATGTAGCTGGGGGGGGGGCTAGGACCAGGGATGTAGCTGGGGGGGGGGCTAGGACCAGGGATGTAGCTGGGGAAGGGTGCTAGGACCAGGGATGTAGCTGGGGAAGGGTGCTAGGACCAGGGATGTAGCTGGGGAAGGGTGCTAGGACCAGGGATGTAGCTGGGGAAGGGTGCTAGGACCAGGTATGTAGCTGGGTAGAGGGGCTGAGACTAGGGCAGGGGCTGGGGGGGTAGAGGGGCTGGGGGGGTAGAGGGGCTGAGACTAGGGCAGAGGCTGGGGGGGTAGAGGGGCTGAGTCTAGGGCAGGGGCTGGGGGGGTAGAGGGGCTGAGACTAGGGCAGGGGCTGGGGGGGTAGAGGGGCTGAGACTAGGGCAGAGGCTGGGACTAGGGCTGGGGCTGGGGGGGTAGAGGGGCTGGGACTAGGGCAGGGGCTGGGGGGGTAGAGGGGCTGAGACTAGGGCAGGGGCTGGGGGGGTAGAGGGGCTGAGTCAAGGGCAGGGGCTGGGGGGGTAGAGGGGCTGAGTCTAGGGCAGGGGCTGGGGGGGTAGAGGGGCTGAGTCTAGGGCAGGGGCTGGGGGGGTAGAGGGGCTGAGACTAGGGCAGGGGCTGGGGGGGGGGGTAGAGGGGCTGGGGGGGGTAGAGGGGCTGGGAGGCCCCCTGGGACGTTGTGATTGATTGGAGTCTCATCTTACTAACAGGCTGGCACCTTGCCATCACAGTCAGGCAACGGGAGAGAGAGAGGGAGAGAGAGAGAGAGAGAGAGAGAGAGAGAGAGAGAGAGAGAGAGAGGGGGAGAGAGAGAGGGAGAGAGAGAGGGAGAGTGAGGGAGAGAGAGAGAGAGAGAGAGAGAGAGAGAGAGAGAGGGAGAGAGAGGGAGGGAGAGAGGGAGAGAGAGAGAGAGAGAGAGAGAGAGCTAAACTTAGTCACATTACATTCAATGTCTAGCGAAAGATTTTAAAAGGGTCAAGATAGAAACAGAGAGAGCAGAGACAGCAATTCTGTCAAACTATTTGTTTATTTTCAGAAGAAATATACTTTTTTTTTTGCATAAAATGGACATCAACATTTTCAGACAGAGTTAATCATATTAAAAAGAGACCATTGACGTGACTAGAACAGGTTTCAAGATGGCTGCTACAGTAGATGGTCTCTACAGGCCGAACAGCTTGGTCTTACACCTCTAGGCTGATTGGTGGAGAAGGCATGGTCAATCCTTCAGCCTTCAGCGTCAGAATATCCACACATTAACCTAACGTTTACTTCACAGGGGTCTAGTGCATTTTTTCTGTCCATCTAATCTAAACTTTGGCTTCTTCAGTGTCCCCGTATTATGAGATGAACATACCGTAGCTAAACAATAGATGATGTGCGAGTTTCAGTGTCCTGGTAAGGTATGTGTTCTTCTGACAAAACCTGAGAAGACTGTCTGAAGAGGAGTTAGAGAACAAACATGATGAGAACCAGGCGGAAAACAAAACATAGATTCCAAGTTCACTCAAGAAAAATATCTTTGCCCGTGTTGTGAAAGGATCAAACAATCTTACCAACCAGAGTAGTAAAACGATACTGTTGTTACCTACAGGTATGTTAGGATGAGAATCCACATAGGACAGATACTACTCGATCACCTTGAACTTGGAGATGCAGATGGATTGATGAAGTAATCTTAATGGATCTGTCTGGTTTCTGGCAGTGATCTGTCAGTAGCAACAGTGTGAGTCTATATGAATTGCACTTTGATCTGAAGGAAGTTGATTCATTCATTGTCACCAACTAAATCAGCAACACAGAAGAAGAAACACAGGTTTCTCTATGGGCGTATTCCACTGGATGAACAATACATACATCTGGAAGACTTACTCAATATAAAAATGTTACTATTTGCACTGTGTGATATGCCTACATAGCCCTCAGTGTGTGACACACACGGCCATTTTAGACACCTCAACGAGGATGGTTAATGATTGCTCGTGCCAGAAACAGACCCTCTGAAAACCCTTTGACCATAGACATAGGAAGTCATCTCTGGTATGCCTTCTTAACACAACTGGTCTTATTATCCATGCAAACACACACAAATGCACTCACACGCACACGCACACACAGGAACCCATACACCCCATCTCTCTGATGCAGAATTAAAATGGCCTCCTTCATGACAGACCAGAACAGGGGTCTGTTCAGTGCAGTCTGTGACCGTTTCCCCCCTCAGTGCAGACAAAGCGGATGGATCTGGATCAACTGAGATGAACAAAGAGGAAAGTATGTGGAGTGGCACATCGGACAGGTCTCCTCTGCGCTGACCCACACGTACGCTCAGCCTCCTAGCACCCAGTTCCTAGCTCCTAGCACCCAGCTCCTAGTTCCCAGCTCCTAGTTCCCAGCTCCTAGAGCCCAGCTCCTAGTTCCCAGCTCCTAGTACCCAGTTCCTAGTGCCCAGCTCCTAGTGCCCAGCTCCTAGTTCCCAGCTCCTAGAGCCCAGCTCCTAGTTCCCAGCTCCTAGTACCCAGTTCCTAGTTCCCAGTTCCTAGCACCCAGCTCCTAGTTCCCAGCTCCTAGTGCCCAGCTCCTAGTTCCCAGCTCCTAGTGTCCAGCACCCAGCTCCTAGTTCCCAGCTCCTAGCGCTCAGCTCCTAGTTCCCAGCTCCTACTGTAGCTCCCAGCTTCTAGCGCCACAGCTCCTAGTGCCACAGCTCCTAGCCCCGAACACCAGCTCCACAGTTCTCCACTTCCAGCCATCAACAGGTGCCCCTCTCTCCACTCAGGCTAGAAGAAGGGTGGAGCTGCCTCTAAATACAGGCCTGGGTATGAGTCTCAGAGTAGGATCAACTATTGCAATGAGATGATATGTGGGGCCCTGGACCTGAACCCAGATCAGCCAATCTTCTCAAAGAGTCTGAGATGGTGTGTGAATAGAGATCCTCCAGATCTTCACCCTGTGCTTGTGTGCAGTCTGAAGACGTCTCTGGTTAACCCTTTATCACGTTGTTTAAGACCGTAGGTTAATCAAATATAAGGTAAAGGTGTTAAGGTGTCTGCACACTTCCCCATCCAACGCCAATGTTGGATTGGTGTGCCATCTTATCTAATCTTATGTTTGTTGGTGAGTGTTGACGTTGGTTGGATGGATTTTACAGCTGAAATGTAAACTGCCAACTTTAGAATGTTAGGTGTTGGGTTGGTCGGCGTGGGTTGGTGTGCTGACACCTTTAAAGGGGTGTGTTTGTCTTCCCACATTTAAGAAACAGGACGGATTTTAACTCCAAGTTGATCTTAGATCTTAGACCCTCGGATCATAACGACAAGTGTAGGAGAGAGGTTTGGACAGGCGGTCGTCACCTCAACCTAACTTCATACTCTCCTATAAGGAGAACAAAAACCCTGTTCTAAAAGGAGAGGAATAACCTTTTCCTAAAAGGAGAAGACAAGGGACTCTCCCCTAGTCTATCAAGAGGTAACGATTAGATGATATTTGGGTAACCACCTTTCCCCGGGGTTTGTTCTGAGGTTCTGAGGTACAGGAGCCTGTACCTAGCTATATGCCTGGCCACAGACAGAGACATCTAGCCAGCCTGTAGCGAGCTACTGTACGCCTGGCCAAGACAGAGACATCTAGCCAGCCTGTAGCTAGCTAAGCCTGGCCAAGACAGAGACATCTAGCCAGTCTGTAGCGAGCTACTGTACGCCTGGCCAAGACAGAAACATCTAGCTAGCCTGTAGCTAGCTAAGCCTAGCGACAGACAGAGACAACGCCTTTAGCTAGCTAAACCTGGCGACAACTAGCCGTCTCTTCATACTTCAACATCAACTTTCAACAGCTGAGTCCATTGTGAGATTGAGTTTCTGGGGAACTCGACTGTGAGATTAAGACAACTGGATGAACTAGGCAAGAGAGAGAGGGGAATGAGTCTGGGTTTATCTGACAGTCTCTCCTCTGGGACCTGAGGGAGGAACCTTGTTTGTCCTTTCACCAGAGAGGGGGATAGTTGAGTTCACAATTGTCTTTATTGAATCACCCAAACTTCAAGATGATTTCACTGAAAATTGGCGGTAACAAATTGTCCAAAGGGAGCGTGGCTCCAGAAACACTTGGTTCTCCGGGAACGCCTTCCTCAATCACTCCAGCCATTCCAAGCATGGTTCCTTGAGTCTGTCTCCTGCAGTTGAGTTGGAAATGGCTGATGTCTGCCTGGACATTCAATTGACCGATTCCAATATAAACCACTTAGCAGCGATCTGGAACCCACAGACCCAGACCAGCAAGGAAACTGCTCATTGCTCTCTTTCGCAAATCCTGACATATTTTCAAAATGCAAATAGTTCATTTTTAGACTCACTGAACCCACACTTTCAGAAACTACATCCCACAGTCACCGTGTTCATGTAAAGATCACTTGGGTTGCCAGGTTCTTGTAAAAAAAAATCACTTGGGTTGCCAGGTTCTTGTAAAAAAAAAAAATCACATGGGGAGCCATGTTTTGTCCATGTAGTGGATGTGTTCCTTGGCTTTCATCCTCAGAGCGGCGATGCTGGAGCTGCGCTGGTCCACGTCCTCCACGGGGTACTTGTCAGAGTAGACGGCCTGACACTGGTAGGGCGGGGGGGCCATGGCCTGCATGCCCTGTCCCATGGGTGGAGGAGGGGGCGGGGGGCTGCTGAGGAAGCCGTGGCTGGGGTAGCCGGTCTGGAGGCCCTGGGGGGCGCCCATGAAGCCGGGGATACTGTGGACGGGCGTGGCACTGGACAGGGGAGAGGTGAGCCAGGGGTCCAGGGGCAGGGAGTTGGTCATGGGTCCCCCCATGTTGGAGTGCATGGGCGGGGGACGATTAAAGGAGAGCATGGGCGAGTCATGGAGCTTCATGGTGCTGGCGTCCATCTTCTCCTGGCGCCGCCACTTGGCCCGGCGGTTCTGGAACCACACCTGAACAAGGACAGACAGACGGACGGCCAAAACCTTTCTATTAATCTACAGTATAGCTTTAAATGTGCACTGTGCCGGACACAGATTTCTCTTGTTCAGCCCTTGCGAACATGGGCGAACTCCAATGTGGCCTACCTACAACTGCATTTCCACATTCTTAAATCCTGTTCTTAGATAAGAACAAATCCCAGATAAGAAACCATTCAGGAATGCCAGAATTGTCCTGGGAACTTCGTAAGTGGAGTTAAGAAGACATTTCTTCGTAACTTTTTCTTAACTGCGTTCAGGAATGAGGACCATTCTCACCTCTTTATTTACTTAAAGATGTCCAGACCCTTCACCTCTTTATTTACTTAAAGATGTCCAGACCCTTCACCTCTTTATTTACTTAAAGATGTCCAGACCCTTCCCCTCTTTCTGAGATTAGAGTATAGTCTGATACCAAATCTGTTTTTAGGTCTGTCATCCCTGACCCTCATCCCTCTTTGAGATTACCGTCCTCCCCCATAAACCTCTCACCTCTGCCACCTGCTTTACTACTAAGGACCCTCACATCTAGGCTCTGCTGTCTCTCTATAATACTACGGGGCTTTGGGCCTCTCAACTCTGACCCACTACTTACTCTAAGGGCGTTTGTCCACCAGGAGGAGGATTTCAAAAAGGGGTCTTGTTTTTGTCATTAATCTAAATGGGAATGTTGTGTTTCACTCACAGCCTAACTAAACCCTGGCATCTTTATAAGAATACGTCCTGCTACAGGCAGGAGACAAATTAATGTTCTACGACAAAGCTTATAATAATAATAATAATAATAATAATAATAATAATAATAACAGAAATACAATTTCTATTGTTTGAATACAGGTAAAGCACATGAACGACACTTTCCACACAGGTAGGATCGAGAGGACTCATCTCTGTGTAAGACAATATTGTGTGATGTTTTGAAATGGGCTTTGTTCCCTCTTTAGGTCTCTCTCTCGCCCCTGTAAGACTATAACATGTCCTCTCTCCTGTCCTAAATCTCTGGCTACTCACACAGCTTTACAATCTAATCTGCTCTCACCTTTTCCCGTCTGTCGCTACAGGGCCAGATTCTGCAGGCTGCTGACTAAGCCAGTACGCACAAGAGCTTTGGCACCGGAGTTCATAGAACCTCGGGGGAGAGAAACCGTTCCAGTGTCACTCTGGCTTTAAATAAGCTCTGAACAACAACAGGGCCTCAGTTACTGGCTATGCTGACCATACATCCATGACTACTCTGACTTTACTGCTAAACTACTGTGGTGGTGATTATTTGGGTGTGGTTATTATTTGGGTGTGGTTATTATTTGGGTGTGGTTATTATTTGGGTGTGGTTATTATTTGGGTGTGGTTATTATTTGGGTGTGGTTATTATTTGGGTGTGGTTATCACATAAGCCCTGTTGGACTTCCAACCTCACCTGCATAGCTTTTGTCTTTCTACTGCACTCGGTTTTTAGACATTGTCCTTGAACTTTATTTCTGTGAATAAATCAACTAAAACTAAATTTAAAAAATGTTTACTTTCAGAGAGAAAACTTTGCTGAGATGCTCATTTAAAACTCCCTGATCAAAACAAACAGATGAGATGATGCAGTTGGAAAGATGCGGTTCCCAGCTACCTGGACCCGGACCTCCGGGAGGTTGACCTTCATGGCCAGCTCCTCACGGCTGTACACGTCGGGGTAGTGGGACTTCTCGAAGGCTCGCTCCAGCTCGTGGAGCTGGTAGGTGGTGAAGGTGGTGCGGTTGCGTCTGTGCTTCTTCTTGGGCTGCTCTTCCTCGCCGGGCTCCGGGGACCGGCCTCCGTCACTCTCCACACTCTTCCTCAGCTCGCTCAGGTCCCCGCTGTCACACTTGTCGGAGAACAGACCGGTTTCTGAGAGAGAGGATGGGGGGTGGACAGAGAGAGAGGGGTAGGGTGTAGAGGGAGAGAGAGAGAGAGAGAGAGAGAGAGAGAGAGAGAGGGGTAGGGTGTAGAGA
>NC_140259.1:8752717-8757717 GCF_949987555.1 Borostomias antarcticus | reverse complement strand
AAGACCCAGTGGATGTAAAGAGGAATGTGCAAACAGCTGTAGTATATTGTACCAACTATACTGTACAATTAATATTGTACAATGTACAATACGATTAAAGGCAAAACAAGGCAACTGTTCAGCCAACTTAGTCGATTAAGGATCTTAATGACAGCCTAGGCCGGTACTGTTTGATTTAAATGTTTCAGTGAGGGGAGATTGGCCCACAAGCATGTTGAATTAGACAGAAAGAACATACACTGAGACATCATATTAGTATGATGTTTTACTTTTCAAATAATAAAATATAATACAAAATAATTGAAAATTACTATGCCAGCCATATGGAATTGGCATTTGACATGAAATTAGTAAAATAGGTTTAGTCCCCTGTATAAATGTATCTACAATTTCCGATACTGATTAGGCCGCCACTCTACAGTAAGCATATTATTATATTTATGGAAATTAAGATGATGTAATAACTGATACTAAATGTTATGACAGGTAAAACATGATTAGCTGTCCTAGCTCAATATAATGTGATTATTATTTTTTTTATAAGAAAAAAGGATTAGGAGCAAATAGAGAAAAGGACCTACCTCTGAGAAGATGTGCTGCTTGCTTGAGGTTGAATGAAAGTGAGGATTCACCTGTTCCTTATATTCACCTGTTCCTTATAATAACCTGTTCCTTATATTCACCTGGTCCTTATATTCACCTGTTCCTTATATTCACCTGTTCCTTATAATCACCTGTTCCTAATATTCACCTGATCCTTATATTCACCTGTTCCTTATATTCACCTGCTCCTTATATTCACCTGTTCCTAATATTCACCTGTTCCTTCCTCCGATCGCGCGCTCCAACTACAGGAGGAACCCTCCTCTCCTCCTGGACTTTCCTTCACAAACGACTTTTAAACAACCACGAAAACAATCGGAGGAAAGCGTCTACGTTCAGAAAACCACCTTACTGAGCTATAAACAAGTGATCTCGTCTTTGCTGAGCGCGTCTCCAAGGCGCACAGAGAGGAGAAACCGGCCTGTGGACGGCAGGCGAAAGAGTGGAAATAAAAGTAGAGGATTAGAGAGGGTTATTAATTGGAATCCTTCCCCTTTAAGAATGATTGACAGTTGTTTTCTGGTCAAGTAATTGTTCTAAATGTAGCTTCCCCCCCCTCGGGAGGAGACCCCGTATGAACCTAGGACAAGACTTTCTTTCACAAATCCATTGTTTTAAAGACAAAAGACTCACCGAAAGTTTTCTCTCTAATCCCCTCATTATTCCAGTGAAAGAGTACATGAGGAACTGTGAGTGGTGATAAATGACACACGGGGGACCGGTCCAGAGAAGCTTCTGAAGATCCTGGATATAACAATAGCAGGTTAATGTTAGCTGTTAAAACAAGGTCTATCTGCTAAACCATAATGGACAGGCTAATGAAATGCTGTGTGATTAAAGATGTATAGCTAAAGAGAAGATGTGCGGGTCAGTGCATGTGGTATGTAAAACAAAGACCTGTTGTTTTCTTTCTTTTGATTTGTCAGTTTGTGAAAAAAACAAATTATATAGGCTACAGTAGCCAGGCCAATAGAGAAATATGAATGAGGATATACAGTACTGTAGGCTATGCCAAAGAGAATGCATTAGCAAGCATAGTAGCCTAGTCAGACCTACTCATACATCAATAATTACTCACCGAAAAAGGCTGTATATTAATTAACAAATTAGCACATATATAAAACAGTGGGAAAAACATAAACAGTAAAAAAAAAAAAAAAAAAACTACCAGAAATACAAACTGGAAATGTTTCTTACTATATTTATCAACAGGGCTGTTTAAACAAGTCAGTTTAGTGTGGGGAACTATAATAGTGCCATCGCGTCCAGATTCAATACTCAATACTACAAATGGTAACAGACAAACAACAAACAAACAAACACACGCCATTGAAAACATTACTCTGCGCTGTCGTTGGGGCTGAGGTAATAATTAGCTTACAGTTTCTTCTTCTTCTTCCACAATACAGTCTACCTGTATCAGTAGAGGTTAATAGTGTTTTGTGTTTTAGGTAGGCTACCTGTATCAGTACAGGTCACCAGCAGTACTTAAGCATGATTACCCCATTAAGGAAATAAGTCAACTCAAGACCAGACATCTGGTATGAATTGAACAGGTCGTTAGAGGTCTAACCCGGATCGGCTCGTTTAGACCAGGCCCTAATTGTTTGCCGGTGTTGATGTTATATTATGATGGAGCAGGACAGGCCATCAACCGTGAATTACACTGATTAATCACTGGATCCCCAGCTTGCAGTGACCTGTGATCTGCCCACCTGGTACAGGCTGTAATCACATCTGTCCACCTGGTACAGGCTGTAATCACATCTGTCCACCTGGTACAGGCTGTAATCACAACTGTCCACCTGGTACAGGCCGTAATCACATCTGTCCACCTGGTACAGCTGTAATCACATCTGTCACCCTGGTACAGGCCGTAATCACATCTGTCCACCTGGTACAGGCTGTAATCACAACTGTCCACCTGGTACAGGCTGTAATCACATCTGTCCACCTGCTACAAGCTGGAATAACATCTGTCCACCTGGTACAGGCTGATATCACTCCAGAGACCTCAGAATAATTTGATTACAAGAGATAAATATGGTGTGATTATTATTATTAACCATCCACACACCCTCACCAGTGTTAACATTCTGTAACTGCCAACACTTCCCATAGTTTCGACTGTGGGATAAATGACATGCTTGGCTACTGTAGGTCATTAATTAACTTTAACTGCTACAGTTATCAGCAAATTTCTTATAAAATAAAGCTCAGCCATAGTATTTCTTATGTTATAAACCTCAGCCATAGTATTTCTTATGTCATAAAGGTCAGCCATAGTTGAGTTCTGACAAACCCATCGGGGATATAGGGGTGTGTTTGTGTTTGTGTGTGTGTGTGTGTTTGTATTAGCGGGTGGGGTGCAGAGGTTCAGTTAACTTCCCATGTTAATACATTTTCATCCTTCAACTCTTGTTTCCTCGTTATCCTAATTGAGAACAAATTGGCTGAGAAGGAGCAGGGCAGTTATCAAGCTGCTTAGTTTTATCAGATGACAACGTAAGTCTCCCTGAGCCTATTAGACAGAAGCAGCTCACGCTTAAATGGGCTGCGTCAGCCAGCTGAGAGGTGGGGGAGGAGGGAGGGAGGGAGGGGGAGGGGGGGTGTAAGAGAGAGAGAGGAAGGGTGAAGGAATGCAGTGGAGGTATGAGAGGGGAGAGGAGGGGAGAGGGAGGTTGGGGAGGGAGGATGGGTTAGTTGGATGGTGTGAGATGAGGAAAGTCAGTGCACGTGATTCCAACTCACGCACACGCACACACACATAAACACACACACACATACACGCACGCACACACACACACAGCCCAGGTCAAACCCTCTCCTCATGATTCCAAACATTAAGCATTTCTCAGAAACCTTTAGATCGGCTCCCTCTCTTCAACCCAGAGTGTTCTGTTCTGTTCTGTTCTGTATGGACGGACGGACGGACGGACGGGGGACGGACGGACGGACAGACAGACAGACAGACAGATATAGATAGATAGATAGATAGATAGATTGATAAAACAGTGGCCCTGAAGATTTATTAAATAAGATAACTAATTTTTTCTTTCCCTTTTCACTGTTTCACTGTTTTTCTGGTCTCTCCTGCCGCTTATGGCCTTGAGGTCAAGATAGTCAGGCCGCCGCCCGGCGCCGAGGTCTCCATCTTAAACCACAGCATTAGTGTGTTCCAACCCAAGAATGTCCCCCCTAACCCATATGGGATGCAAGTCTATCGATGGGAGACACTTTTCTCTACATGGACCCCTCCGACAGACACACACTCAGGAGCTAACATCATAGTTAGAAACAGCTAACAGGATCAGGTTAAACCAAGACATGTCTCTAAAAAGGCCGCTTTCGTCAGTACAGTCATGTGTTGAACAATTTATTTACAGGAGAGACGATCATTACATTCAGAAACATCAGCACTAATCAAAATAAGCAGCATTATAATCCAGTAACATACAGTATAATAATTACATTTCAATAATAGTGGTACATTCTTTAAATACATAATTACAGATACCCTGACCATTTGTGCTGTTTGTATTGCCATTATATTGTGGGATAATCAACAATATACCATTGTTAATAAGTCAGCTGTCTGTTGAGTTGAGTCTGAACACAGTTGTAACTCTGCTGACCTGCTTCACTGCAGGCTTCCAAGCTCAGAGAAGTGATGTCATCATTACGCGACATTCGGGCCTCTGCCAGGGGAGTGTTTTGACTGTGATGTTCTCTGGTCACCTGTGTTTCTCTAGAACCTTCTCTTCTCTACCCCACACTGAGCCAAGGAGGGAGGAGAGAGTGGTACCATGTGAGGCCCAGGACCAACAAGACCCAGACTAGGACCCAGGGCCAGGACCAACAAGACCCAGACTAGGATCCAGTACTAGGACCAAAAAGACCCAGACTAGGACCAACAAAACCCAGACTAGGATCCAGGACCAGGACCAACAAAACCCAGACTAGCACCCAGGACCAGGACCAACAAGACCCAGACTAGGACCCAGGACCAGGACCAACAAGACCCAGACTAGGACCCAGGACCAGGACCAACAAGACCCAGACTAGGATCCAGGACCAACAAGACCCAGACTAGGATCCAGGGCCAGGACCAACAAGACCCAGACTAGGACCAACAAGACCCAGACTAGGACCCAGGACCAGGACCCAGACTAGGACCCAGACTAGGACCCAGACTAAGACCCAGGACCAGGACCAACAAGACCCAGACTAGGACCGAGGGCCAGGACCAACAAGACCCAGACTAGGACCCAGGACCAGGACCAACAAGACCCAGACTAGGACCGAGGGCCAGGACCAACAAGACCCAGACTAGGACCGAGGGCCAGGACCAACAAGACCCAGACTAGGACCGAGGGCCAGGACCAACAAGACCCAGA
>NC_140259.1:8740217-8747717 GCF_949987555.1 Borostomias antarcticus | reverse complement strand
GGATTATGACGTTCAAAGATTGGGGTTTTTTGGGCTATACAAAAAAGTGACCAGTCACTCAGACATGTGGTGTGGTCATGCTCTGTGGTAAAGATTCAGTTAAAAAAAGAACAGGGGAAGTGACGATGAGGTCACATTGAACATCAATTAGGAACTGTGACAGGAGTGGGGAAGCCAGTCATAACGAGCCTCACTCACACACACACACTGGTTCTGGAGAGAAGGAGAATCTCTAGTTCTTGCTATGATGCTTCCTACTCTTTCTACTCTAGTTTTTACCCAATTACAGGAACTGAGGCTAGATGATCTCCATATTGGTGATTCTTCCTAGACAAGTGAGAAAAGTCACGCCGAGGTGAAGTCGGTGGTGGTGGTGATGGAGGTGGTGGTGTTGGTGGTGATATTGGTGTTACTAGAATTCGGTCTAAATCTCATGATACGAATGAACACACACACACACACACACACACACACACACACACACACACACACAGACTAGTGTTGCACAGTGTTCCCATGGGTGTTTTCGGGGCGGTGGGGGAGGAACTGACTACCAAGGGCCCCAGTAGGGAGGGGGGTGGGAGGAACTGACTACCCAGGGCCCGAGTAGGGAGGGGGGTGGGAGGAACTGACTACCCAGGGGGGGGGGTGCACACCTGACATTGTATTGTTCCATTAGCCTACTTTTCCTGATGTTTGAAGTTTTTGCCGTGGTATCGTTTCAGTATCGGTATCAAGATATTTTTAGCAGGTAGGCTATCGTATTGAAGATATCATTTTGGTATCGTGACAACACACACACACACACATGGACACGTCACACACGGAAGCAACCGCCCCAGAATCCCATCCCTTCTGTAAACCGTAACCACGGTAACCACGGTAACCTACGGCATGAGGCTGAGGCTGGGATGGAGGCGCAGGGCCTCCCTCTCCCGGACGCAGGCGCTGGAGATGAGGCCCTCGGCCCCCGACGAGTTGTGCCTGGCCTGGTAGTTACCCTGCGCCTGCAACACAAACAAACAAACAATCAAAGCTTTATTTGTATAGCGCATTTCATACCCAGAGGCAACACAATGCGCTTTACAGAGAACAAGGGAGGTGGGCATACGACCCACCTCTACATATTCCAGAGGGAAGCAAAAAAACAGTATCACCCGGGGGCCAGATAAGTGAGCTGTAAAAACATTTCCCTCACCCCTCTCAACAAGGCGATCGAGCAAACTCCTGGAGTATGTTTGTCTACCGGCTAAGAACATTTATAAAGCAATACATTACATTAAATTACATTTCAGAGTAAGAGAGGCACAGCAGCCAACACACCTAGAAACACAACAGAACACTGCAGAATAGAACAGCCCTTATTTCTGGTTAAGTTATCGTGGATGGAATGTATTCTCAATCGAACTGTTCTGTCCAGCAGTTTGAAAAGAGGAGGTAGCACTCATAGTTACATTACAGTCATTTATCAGACGCTTTTATCCAAAGCGACTAACAATAATTGCATTTAACGTAGGAAAAGCCAAGTACTACTACTTGCCAGAACTCACAAGTGCATCTTCTCTCTAAAACAAGTGACTAAGAGCATAATCTAGTGCTGAAGGCAAAGTGCACGAATAGAAATCTAAAGTACAGTGCAATACATTCAGTTCCAAATAGTCCAAGCCCTGGTATGTGAGTTGGTGTCTGACCGTTCCTGCCTCCAGCACCGTGAGGACGTCTCCTCGTCTGTAGGCCAGCTCCCCAGCCCGAGGCTTGCTGCGGTCACTCTTCGCCACGCACTGGGTCCCACACGGCCAACTCTTCTACAGCCAGGAGAGACGCACAAACTGGCTTTTAGATGGTTGTGCTTGGTTTTAAGTGTTTTTATTGGTAATATCTGCTTTTTTTTTATCTCATCATGTATAGTATTTTATTTTCTAGGCTAGCCTACCTGTTTGTTTTCTAATTAGCATACTCCTCCAGATTTCTTAATTGTCCTAACAGGCAGTCTAGGCTAGGCCTGCGGTTCTCAACCTTTCTTGAGCTCTGGACCCCATTTTGAAAAATCCCGAAGGACACTGCACCCAACAACAATATATATATATAATTTTGTATATAAGAAGCCATGACAGTTATTATAGGCCTATTCTATTCATATTTATCATTAACGATCTTAAGTTTCAAGCTTTCTTCCCCAACACACTTTTATCGTATCATAACCCCCGCCCTGAAATGATGCCCACAGAGGTGGACATTACATACTATCTGCTAACACAGAGGTGGACATTACATACCATCTGCTAACACAGAGGTGGACATTACATACCATCTGCTAACACAGAGGTGGACATTACATACCATCTGCTAACACAGAGGTGGACATTACATACCATCTGCTAACACAGAGGTGGACATTACATACCATCGCCATCCTCGAGAAGCAGATGAGCTCACACCAGAGCAGATCACCTGTTCAAAGAGAGCAGAGCCATCAGGATCACCGTGTCTGACCATCACCTTCATTTACCAATGACATCTCGTATTCATAGCCTATTAATAGGCTTGTTTCGAGTCGCCGGGCTGCACGATCCTGTGACCGATGACTTCGTAGGATATGTGGATCTCGCAGGTGGAGGAGAGTGAACATCACGCAGATCCTACCTGTGGCTACAGCGCTAAACACGGTTGTTCAGAGGATGCAGGCATTTTAGGAAGAGACGCGAGAGTAAACAGCACCACGGGGGGGTCCTGGTTAGGAAAAATATCAACCACCTCACAAACTAAAACAATAACAACTCACCTTATACATGCATTTCTATTCACGGTGATGGATATTCCGATTCCGACGGTGGCCGATGCCGCATTCAGCCAGCCTCCGTCCGTAACGGACAGACCGTGGTTATATCAGACCAGATCCGCCGGTGAACAAAGGCAACGTTGACAGAAGACGTGACCCTGAAAGATCCCCCAAATAAAACGCTCTTAGGTCGAGTAGGGAAATAGATGCAGTCGCGATGATGATTATTCTGTAGGCGTGAGATCTGGGAGATGATGAGATCATCACTGACCCGTTGCCTCCATTGCGTAGTGCGAAGGTGTGATCAAATTCTGATCATCAGAATCAGAAATGTGAAAGATGAAATGACATGGAAGTAACGCCTCATAAAATCATTCAATGAGACTAGTAAAAAAACAATGTGTTTTAAAATGTTTATTATTTTAGGGAGCACTACAAAGACATTCGAATAATAGACAGCAACGTCCACACTCCAATACAAAGTTGATTGCAAACATTCTCTCAAAAAATAAAACAAAATAAAATGGGTGTTGGAGAGAATTTTTTTTTTTATAAACGAAAGTCAATGTGACAAGCACAAGCTCCATACAAAAAAATTCAATGCACATATTTTTGTGCATTTATCTTCAGTTTTTCAACATACACCATTGTGGATAACATCTTTAATATTGCATGATACAGTAATAACTAGTGTTCCCCTTTCCGAACCTTCAGTCAAACAGATGAACTCATAACTCATAACTCAACAGGCACAAGGAATTAAGTCCAAGACCTAAAAACCCTCAAACAAATCAGTAGATATTCACTATTCTACAACTGTCTCTCTCTCTCCCTCTCTCTCTCTCTCACACACACACACACACAACACACACACGCACGCACGCACACACACACACTCCCCATCCACTCTCCAGACTTGAAAACAGAGGATATTAATAGGCAAGTTTGAACGGTAAAATATGGCTGCAAAAATCATTGTCATCCTGTAAGTGCTTCATTCTCTGGGCATGCTAGACTGTGCAACATAAGAGCTTCCATACAGCTGATCCTCTCCTAGATCACCAGAGCATCCATACAGCTGATCCAGAGCATCCATCCAGCTGATCCTCTCTCATAGCTCACCAGAGCTTCCATACAGCTGATCATCTCATAGCTCACCAGAGCTTCCATACAGCTGATCCAGAGCATCCATACAGCTGATCCTCTCATAGCTCACTAGAGCATCTATACAGCTGATCCTCTCATAGCTCACCAGAGCTTCCATACAGCTGATCCACCTCTCATAGCTCACCAGAGCACCCATACAGCTGATCCAGAGCTTCCATACAGCTGATCCAGAGCTTCCATACAGCTGATCAAGAGCATCCATACAGCTGATCCACCTCTCATAGCTCACCAGAGCATCTAAACAGCTGATCCAGAGCTTCCATACAGCTGATCCAGAGCTTCCATACAGCTGATCCTCTCATAGCTCACCAGAGCATCCAAACAGCTGATCCAGAGCTTCCATACAGCTGATCCATCTCTCATAGCTCACCAGAGCTTCCATACAGCTGATCCAGAGCTTCCATACAGCTGATCCTCTCATAGCTCACTAGAGCATCCATACAGCTGATCCAGAGCTTCCATACGGCTGATCCTCTCTCATAGCTCACCAGAGCATCCAAACAGCTGATCCAGAGCTTCCATACAGCTGATCCTCTCATAGCTCACCAGAGCATCCACACAGCTGATCCAGAGTTTCCAAACAGCTGATCCAGAGCTTCCAAACAGCTGATCCAGAGCTTCCAAACAGCTGATCCAGAGCATCCAAACAGCTGATCCAAGGCTTCCATACAGCTGATCCTCTCATAGCTCACCAGAGCATCCAAACAGCTGATCCAGAGCTTCCATACAGCTGATCCAGAGCATCCAAACAGCTGATCCTCTCTCCTATCCACCAGTGATAACCTTTAAAAGCCTTCAAAGGGTTTTCGATGGTCCAATCCGATCGTTTACAAAGCAGGAAGTCTCTTTTCGGGTGTGTAGTCTGTCCCTACGACAAGTGGGGGGCCTAACAGCCATCTGACAAATACATGAGCATGTGTGAAGAGCGGTCTGTGTTTGGGGCTGTAGTGTATGCCTTTAAATAATGCTCTCAGTGTGGTGCAGCGGCCCTAGCAACAACGACATCAACAACAACAACAACAACACAAAATCTTGAGTCTCTCGTCCGTCTGTCACCGTCGGGTCGTCCAGGCACAACGAACGGCAAGTTTCTGAAACCTGCTCTCAACTGACCCCACGTCTTCATCTCCTAGCCTCTGTACAGGAGGGATGGACCCCCGTCACTCACATCCCTCTCAACGTGTGTGTGAGAGCACACACCAGGCCTGGTCTATGCAGGGGAGGGGGGGGCACACACACCAGGCCTGGCGTATGCAGTGGGGGGGGGGGGAACACACACCAGGCCTGGCCTATGTAGGGGGGGGGGGGGGCAAACACACCAGGCCTGGCCTATGTAGGGGGGGGGGGGGGGGACACACACCAGGCCTGGCCTATGTAGGGGGGGGGGGGGGAACACACACCAGGCCTGGCCAATGTAGGGGGGGGGGGGGGGGCACACACACCAGGCCTGGCCAATGTAGGGGGGGGGGGGGGCACACACACCGGGCCTGGCCTATGCAGGGGGGGGGGGGGGAGAGCACACACACCAGGCCTGGCCTATGCAGGGGGGGGGGGGGGGAGAGCACACACACCTATGCAGTGGGGGGGTCAACCTATAACAGCTTCTCTCCGATGACACAAGTCGGGGGGAAGGTAGAAAGTGCTTTATCTGATTAGAAGGTACAGTAGGCATCTGCAGTATGTAAGACAGCTCACAGTACACCGAGGACGAGGGTACATAACAGCGGCGCGTACACATACTGTCAACGGAGCCAAGGTGAAAGGTCATGTACGGGGGGGGGGGGGGGGGGGGTCAGGGGTCTGTACTGTACAGTAGCTAGTGTGCGAGCATTCTAGACACGATGCCACCGTCAGCGACCTTTGAACCCTCTGGGAGGTGAAAGCAGCCAATCGGCACACCTTGAAGTACAGTGCAGTACAGTATGGGGATATATATACACCCCCCCCGCCCCCCCCCCCCCCCCCCCCCTGCCTGGTCTCATAGCTACACACATACATACTGTACATACATGCCAGTTATATTCATTTGAATTAGAGTATTCTCTAAAGTCTCTTAAAGTCGGATTTCCCGGACATATATGCCTATTCCTACTGTAGATTACCAAACACGTAAATTGTTGACCGGGCCTCTTAATTGCAGACTAGGCTCAATCTGAAAGCAGGCCGTACGTAGTGAAGCATGTGACGCACCCTTCCTCCCCTCCTTGAGCTAATCTCTGATCTAACACGACTGGATAGGTGAAAACATCTGGCTCTCTTCACAGCTGATGCCATACCGCCTCATGTCAGATCAGTGATTTCGCCAAGAAAGGAGGGTCCCAGACTGCAGTACCAGCTCTGGGCCACTCAGAACACTGGTCTAGGAGTGCTGGTCTAGGATCAGTTGTGCCTTTTGAACAAAATTAAATGGACAGGCCGGACCCTGACCCTAGGTCAGCACACCCACTCTGAGACGTTGTTCCACACTGGCCCCGAGCTGGTGCTCCTGAGGAGGCGGGGTCAGACGTCCTCGCCGGTCTCTTCCTTCTTGTCCTTCTTCCCCTCCCCCTCCCCCTCGCCCGTGTCACTGCCGTCGCGGCGCCGCTTGCGGTTGCGGGCGCTGGCCTTGGACGCCGGCAACGACTCCATCCCCAGAACCTTGTGGACCTGACGGAACGCCAGCAGACGCAATGCATGCTGGAACCAAAGGAGAGAGGGGGCAGGAGGGGGGAGGAGTATTATTAGTGTAGTGTTGTAGTAGAGTAGTATTAGTAGTGTAGTACTGTAGTAGTGTGGTACAGTATTGTAGTAGTGTAGCGTTATTAGTGTAGTATTTTAGTACTGTAGTGTAGTATTAGTATTATAGTAGTATAGTATTGTAGTAGTGTAGTATTATTAGTGTAGTGCTGTAGTAGAGTAGTATTAGTAGTTTAGTACTGTAGTAGTGCGGTATAGTATTGAAGTAGTTTAGTATTAGTAGTGTAGTATTGTATTATGGTAATAGTGTAGTATTAGTAGTGTAGTGTTGTATAAGTGTAGTATTGTAGTAGTGTAGTATTAGTAGTGTAGTGTAGTATTGTAGTATTATTAGTGTATTATTAGTAGTAGTGTAGTATTAGTAGTGTTGTATAAGTGTAGTATTGTAGTAGTGTAGTATTATTAGTGTAGTGTTGTATTAGTGTAGTAGTGTAGTATTAGTAGTGTAGTACTGTAGTAGTGTAGTATTGTAGTAGTGTAGTATTAGTAGTGTAGTAGTGTAGTATTAGTAGTGTAGTATTGTAGTATTATTAGTGTATGATGGTAGTAGTGTAGTATTAGTAGTGTAGTGTTGTATAAGTGTAGTATTGTAGTAGTGTAGTATTATTAGTGTAGTGTTGTATTAGTGTAGTAGTGTAGTATTAGTAGTGTAGTATTGTAGTATTATTAGTGTATTATGGTAGTAGTGTAGTATTAGTAGTGTAGTGTTGTATAAGTGTAGTATTGTAGTAGTGTAGTATTATTAGTGTAGTGTTGTATTAGTGTAGTAGTGAAGTATTAGTAGTGTAGTAGTGTAGTATTATTAGTGTAGTATTGTA
>NC_140259.1:8715217-8735217 GCF_949987555.1 Borostomias antarcticus | reverse complement strand
TGAGATGGGAAACGTCTTTCGGGGAAACTCCTGACAGACACTTCCTCAAAGAGGAGATGAATCTATGTAGGTACATCTATATCTTTCCTATATATCTGTCCTATTATATTCTATACTGCAGCCACTGTACATACATGGATGGATGTATATACTGCAGTCCCTGATATCCCCTTGTTATGCTGCTACCCCCCTTATCTGGTGTTACTCTGTATCTAGTGTTTCTTTTCTTTCCAACCTTTCTGTAATTTCTGTTGTAAGGGCAAATTTCACCCTGGGGAAAGAAAGAAAAAAAGAAAGAAAGAAAGAAAGAAAGAAAGAAAGAAAGAAAGAAAGAAAGAAAGAAAGAAAGAAAGAAAGAAAGAAAGAAAGAAAGAAAGAAAGAAAGAAAGAAAGAAAGAAAGGAAGGAAGGAAGGAAGGAAGGAAGGAAGGAAGGAAGGAAGGAAGGACGACAGGTTGCACAGCCTCCCAGCACCGCCCACTATCTGCGCCGGCCAATCATCCCTCCAAGCATAAAAATTCAAGAAAATCCGTCATCTTATTAAACCCGCCCCATATTAGAGAAACGGTTGTGATTGGCACGAACCAATCTCGGTTCGAGTGGATTCAGCTAGAACGATTGGATATCCAGACGGAGGGAATTAGAACCCGAGCTCGCGAGATCCGGCTGGCAACGCCAGGCTACTGCAAAGAGGCCGAGAGAGAGAGAGAGAGAGTTCCTACCACCAGTTGTTTGGGCAGCTGCTTGGCGATGTTGTTGAGCAGGGAGGCGGTGGGCTTCTTGGCAGCCAGCAGAATGAGCTCCACGTTTCTGTCCCCGTGCAGCAGTAGACCCTTGGCCAGGATGCCCACCCGCATCACCCCCTTCAGCAGCCTGGCTGGGGACTCGGCCCTGGAGGAGAACCAGAGAGGTCTGCTGTAAGCTTCCTCAGAACTACCACTTACTTATTTGCTACTTTCAAGACCAGAGTAGAAACAGAGACCGGGCTGAGACCCG
Organism: Borostomias antarcticus; assembly: GCF_949987555.1. NCBI lineage: Eukaryota > Metazoa > Chordata > Actinopteri > Stomiiformes > Stomiidae > Borostomias > Borostomias antarcticus. The sequence continues at coordinate 8,734,222 of NC_140259.1, read as the reverse complement.
GTCAGTTGGTAGAGCGGGTCGTTCAACGATCGAAGGGTCAGCGGTTCGAATCCCAGCCCCGACTGTCCACATGTCGAAGTGTCCTTGAGCAAGACACCTAACCCCAAATTGCTCCCAATGAGCAGGTTAGCACCTTGCATGGCAGCTACCGCCATCGGTGTGTGAATGTGTGTGTGAATGGGTGAATGAGAGGCCAATTGTAAAGCGCTTTGAGTGCCGCTAAGGTGGAAAAGCGCTATATAAATGCAGTCCATTTACCATTTACCCCCCGAGACTGACAGAGACGGCGACAAAGTCAGACAAACAGACCCTCACCCTTTCTCCTCTCCCTCCTCAGTAACAGCAGGAGTGGTGGAGGGAGGTGGGCAGGTCTCCTCACTAACAGCAGGTGTGGCGGAGGCAGGTAGGACAGCCTCCCTCTCCAGCAGAGAGTCGGACACCAGCTTGAGGGCTCTCTCCGAGTGGGACACGATCCGCTGCACCGCCTGGAGCTCCTCCTCCACGGGGTAGATGGTGGAGTGCTTGGCCATGATGTGGCGGTCGTCGGGGGAGTCTGGCCGACGCACGGGCTGAGGGGAGGACAGGTCGGACGAACCCTCTTAGAACCAGAGTAGAGACCGTCGAGACAGCAGAGAAGAGAGTAGAGACAACAGTAGAGTAGAGAGTAGAGACCAGTAGAGTGGAGAGTAGAGTAGAGACAACAGTAGAGTAGACATCAGTAGAGTAGAGAGACGATTAAGGTAGAGACAACAGTAGAGTAGAGAGTAGAGACAACAGCAGAGCAGAGTAGAGACAACAGTAGAGTAGAGACAACAGTAGAGTAGAAAGTAGAGTAGAGACAACAGTAGAGTTGAGTAGCGACAACAGTAGAGAGTAGAGTAGTGGCAGCAGTAGAGTAGAGATAACAGTAGAGTACAGTAGAGACAAAAGTAGAGTAGAGTAGAAAGAAAGTAGAAAGAACAGTATAGCAGAGACAACAGTAGAATAGAGTAGAGCGTAGAGTATAGACGACAGTAGAGTAGAGAGAAGAGTAGAGACAACAGTAGAGAGAAGAGTAGAGTAGAGACAACAGTAGAGCAGAGTATAGTAGAGCAGAGTAGCGGAGTAGAGAGAAAAGTAGAGAGTAGAGTAAAGACGACAGTAGATTAGAGAGAAGAGTACAGTAGAGACAACAGTAGAGTACAAAGAAGAGTAGAGTAGAGAAGGGTAGGGTAGAGTACAATCTACAGAAAGTTAGCCCAGGCCGCTGAATAATGAATCTACATGCTCCGTACAGAAAAATGAAACTTGTGTCTGTTGATCAGGAACAGACATGTATTGACTGTGTCAGTCCAGAGGGGCAGAACCGTGTCTATGCCCCCGCAGTACCATATCTCACCAGCAGGGGGGGCAGCGGCATGCCTGGCCGGCTCATCAGAGGGGGCGGGGCCATCCTGCGTCGCTGCTCTCCCCAGTAGACCTGCTGCTCCTCCATCCTCCTCCAGTACATGTCCTCCTCATAGCGCCTACACACACACACACACACACACACACACAGGCGCGCACGCACACACACACACACACGTTGTCTGTGTATCTACACATGAATAAGCTACTCTCTGTAGAAGGAGAAGAAAGAGGAGGAGGAGGAGAGAGGTGGAGGAGGAGAGGAGGAGGAGGAGGAGAGAGGAGAGAGGAGGAGGAGTAGAGAAGTGGAGGAGGAGGAGGAGGAGGAGAGAGGAGGAGGAGAGAGGTGGAGGAGGAGGAGGAGGAGAGAGGTAGAGGAGGAGGAGGAGGAATGTGAGTCTGAGGAGGAGGAGGAGGAGAGAAGTGGAGGAGGAGGAGGAGGAGGAGGAGGAATGTGAGTGAGGAGGAGGAGGAGGAATGTGAGTGTGAGGAGGAGGAGGAATGTGAGTGAGGAGGAGGAGAGAGGTAGAGGAGGAGGAGGAGGAGAGAAGTGGAGGAGGAGGAGGAGGAGGAGGAATGTGAGTCTGAGGAGGAGGAGGAGGAGGAGGAGGAGGAGAAATGTGAGTCTGAGGAGGAGGAGGAGGAGGTGTGAGTCCTACCTGATCTCCTGGCTCCAGCGCTGCTCCTCGTCTCTCTGTCTCTTCAGGAGGCTCTTCTGCTTCTGCTTCCTCAGCTTCCCCTCCTGCAGCTTCCTGGCTCTGCTGCTGGGTTTGATCTCCACAGGCAGCTCTGGGTTCACCTTCTTCTGCTCACACACACACACACACACACACCAACACACACACCAACACACACACCAACACACACACACACACACACACACACAGCTCCAGGTTCAACTTCTTCTGCTCGGGGAGGGCAGGGGGCTCTGTAATGAAGGTGACTATGACTGTCTCACTCTCACACACTCACACACACACACACACACACACACACACACACACACACACACGCACACGCACACGCACACGCACACGCACAATCTTGCCCACTCTCACATTCATCCACACACACCTAGCAGCTCTTTCAATTAGAAGGTACATGTTTTGAGCCTGGCTCACATATCGCCTGACGTTAGTCTGCCCCCTGGTGGCGGGGGTCGGGTAGTGACTGGACGGTCGGCTCACCTTGTACTGCAGGCGGTGTCGGCGGCCCTTCAAGTGCATGTCCTTGGCGTTGGGGTCGTTGAAGCTGCACTCGCACAGCTTACAGTGGAAACGAATCACCTTTCCGTCGTCGTTACGGACCTGAGGAACACACACGCGCAGACACACACACACACGTGAACACAGAGGCGCACAAACACACATATACACACACACAGGAAACACTCCGATAAAATTTGATGGAACAATAGTGAACTATTAACTTAGTCACACAAAAGTTTTCCCAACACAATTACTGTACATAGCCAAAAGGTAAAACATGAAACATTTCCAGCCATGCTTGCTGTTGTCATGGCTATCATCAACTGAGGCTCCTTCTTCTACGTGTGAAGGCGTAGATGAATTATGGGATGCCCTGCGAGCTGGGAGGGATCATATTCATACGCTTGGTGAAAGGAAGTGAAAACGAGGGATGAAGAGACTGTGAACGCTCTCTTCGCTTGCTTCCATTGGAAGGGAACTGCCCTTCATATCGGCGGCCATTTTTCATTTGGGCATTTTGGGGATTCCCTCCATGAAGCAAGAGGCGGCAACATGATGAAGCAGGAACTTAAACGGAATGCACTCAACGGTCTTCGTCCAGCGACCGAAGTTTTAATATGTCCCTTGAGCTTCCTCTAGATAGCGCCAGATCTACTTCTCGTGTCACAGTCCATAATGTCCCCCCTACCTCCTCCACATAGTCATGTCCCACGGGCTGGACCTCCCCCTGGCCTCCCGCTCCGTCCCCCTCCTCGTCCTCACTCTGGGGGTCCGTCTTCTGCGGGGCAGGGGGTCTGCTCTCCTCCCCCCGGGCTACAGGAGAGGCGGCGGGCTTGGCGGCTAGGAACAAACAACCAGGACTGGATCAGTTTCAGGACAACGACACATTTTCATGTTTGGCTTCTGATGGAATGGAGATTTGTCTCATACATAGTAATAGTAATTGATCCATGTCTTCAAACCCGCCCCCTCCCGTCACTATGCTGAGTCTGAGGACCAATCAGCAGCCTCTGCCTGGCCTCCTGCTGATTGGTTGATTAGTACCGTTAGCGGTGAGAGGGAAACATACCCAGCGTGGTTGTCTTCGGTGTGACAGTCTTCTTGGCGGGGACAGGGGTCTTGGCGAGGGTGTTCGCCGCGGCGGGTTTGGGTGGCGCCGCGGGGGCGGCGGGAGTGGACGAGGGGGCGGGCGTAGAGGCTGGGACGGTGGCTGGGGTAGAGGTTGGGGCGGGGGCTGGGGCGGAGGCGGGGGCAAACTTCCCTGCAGTGGATGTAGTGTAAACGGGAGCTGAGTTGACTAAGACGGGCTCGGTAGAAGGTATGGGCTTGCCTAGCTTGGTGTGGAGCTTCACAACCTGCACAGAGCACAGAGAGAGAAGGAGGGAGGGAGAGAGAGAGAGAGAGGAAGAGGGAGAGAGAGAGGGAGAGAGGAAGAGGGAGGGAGAGAGAGAGGGAGAGAGGAAGAGGGAGGGAGAGAGAGAGGGAGAGAGAGAGGAAGAGGGAGGGAGAGAGAGAGGGAGAGAGGGAGGGAGAGAGGGAGGGAGAGAGGGAGAGAGGAAGAGGGAGGGAGAGAGAGAAGGAGAGAGAGGAAGAAGGAGGGAGAGAGAGAGGAAGATGTGGAGTTAGTTCTTCTGGCCAACAACTTATTTGGAAGAGACAAGAGTTTGAGGTGGGGCATATTTATTCTCCTACATAACTACATGACCCACAATCCCCCCATGAGTTTTACAGAGCACATGCCCTAAAATACCACAATGTCCAATTTCAGAGCTCCAGGACCACCAGTATTCTTGGTCTAATGGTAGACCCCAAGAACCGCAACCTGGGTTCGAATCCCCACTGACCTTCTGGTGCTTGGCCCCCCTGATGTGGGCTGCGTATGCGTCCACGCCGGTGCAGGAGACGTCACAGAGCTCGCAGCGCAGCTGGGTCTGGACCCCGCGTGGCCCGGCCCCGCCCCCGGCCACGCCCCCTGACTTCAGAGCCGCGTCTTTCTTCTTGTGCTTCTGGCCCTCCAGGTGCTCCCTGTACGTCTGGGGAAGCAAGAGTTACCCAATTAACCTAGAAACCAATTAACCAATCAGTCATCCAATCATTCAATCAATGAACCAATCAAGCAATACGTTTGGTCAGTCAACCAAACCATTCAACCAGTGAAATCAACCAAACATGCATATCCATACTAATATCGAGCAATACTGTATCTGACATCTGCCTTGTTCGCAGCACAGCTGATCTGGGATCTGCTCCTATCTGAGGCCCAGCACAGCTGATCTGGGATCTGCTCCTACCCGAGTACCCTTCACAGCTGATCTGGGATCTGCTCCTACCTGAGTACCCAGCACAGCTGATCTGGGATCTGCTCCTACCTGAGTACCCAGCACAGCCGATCTGGGATCTGCTCCTACCCGAGTACCCAGCACAGCTGATCTGGGATCTGCTCCTGAGTACCCAGCACAGCCGATCTGGGATCTGCTCCTACCCGAGTACCCAGCACAGCTGATCTGGGATCTGCTCCAACCTGAGGTCCAGCACAGCTGATCTGGGATCTGCTCCTACCTGACGCCCAGCACGGCTGATCTGGGATCTGCTCCTACCTGAGGCCCAGCACAGCTGATCTGGGATCTGCTCCTACCTGAGTACCCAGCACAGCTGATCTGGGATCTGCTCCTACCTGAGGCCCAGCACAGCTGATCTGGGATCTGCTCCTACCTGAGACCCAGCACAGCTGATCTGGGATCTGCTCCTACCTGAATACCCAGCACAGCTGATCTGGGATCTGCTCCTACCTGAGGCCCAGCGCAGCTGATCTTGCAGATGTCGCAGTAGTGGAGCTGGGGCTGCTTGGGCGGCCCTTTGGGCTTCTGCGGCTTGCTCTGGTGGAACAGGGGCTTCTTGTAGGAGTTGACGGCCGGGGCGGTCACCATGTTGCTGCCCGCCGTGCTCCAGCACGAGCTGGTCAGCGGCTTGGTGGGCGGGGGCTGCAGGGGGGGCTGCTGGGGCGGGGGCTGGGGCTGGGGGGGGGGCAGTTGGGCCGGCTGATAATAGGAGGGGGTGGAGGTGGTGGTGTAGCCGCTGGAGTCGTAGCTGGAGTAGCTGATGCCTGGAGATGAAACGTGGAGAGAGAGAGAGAGAGAGAGAGAGAGAGAGAGAGAGAGAGAGAGAGAGAGAGCTTAGTTATATGCTGTATGTTTCATAGGTATTGTGATGCTTCCATGTATGCCGTCTTTAACTGTCTTTTAACTGTCTTGCATGTTTGCTGATGATTTGCTGTATGTCTGTGCTGGTGATTGCTCATTGTAGTGTTGCATGTTGTTCTATATACGTGTTGTGATGTGTCAATGTATGCCGTTTTTCTTCAACTGTCTTATATTTAACCTTTTTTTTTTTTTTTCAACCCCCTTCTCTCAAGAGGTTTTTTGCTTTTTGCCGCCTTTGTAAATAAGAACTTGTTCTTAAACGCCTGCCTGGTTAAATAAAGGTTAAATAAAAATAATTAAAAAAAAAAAAGAGAGAGAGAGAGACAGAGACAGAGAGAGAGAGAGAAAGAGAGAGAGAGAGAAAGAGAGAAAGAGAGAAAGAGAGAGAGAGAGAGAGAGAAAGAGAGAGAGAGAGAGAGAGAGAGAGAGAGAGGGAGAGAGACAGAGAGAGAGAGAGAGAGAGAGAGAGAGAGAGAGAAAGAGAGAGAGAAAGAGAGAGAGAGAGAGAGAGAGAGAGAGAGAGAGAGAGAGCGAGAGGAGGCGGTTAAAAAGGGCACACCCTGTAAATGCCAAATATGCAGACTGTACTTGTATTTCACAAGGGCTGGAGGCTAAATATGGACAAGAGAGATCCAAGCCAGAGGATAGATACTCTCTCTCTCTCTCTCTGTCTGTCTCTCTCGTCATTCAATCTCTCTATACTGTCTCTCTTTCTCTCCCTCCCCTCACCACCCTCTCTCTCCTTCTCTTTCTCTCTGGGTTCTAATTCAGTCCAAGTCCTACTGTCCCCATAGTGAACTTGATTGGATCTGAGTGGATAGGACAGGTGCCATCAATATGACAGCGATCCCGACCAGCCCAGCAGAGCCAGAGCTATCAACACATCGCCCACACCTGTCACCGCGTCTCGGGTTCAAGTGCAAAGGCACAGAAGGTCTTAGTTTAATTTGGGAAAAATGACTCTCCTTCTCTTCCTCCTTTTCCTCATCTCTCCGTCCGTCTCTCTCTCTCCATCCCTCTTTCGAACTCCCATCCTCCTCAAGTGCAAAGGCACAGAAGGTCTTAGTTTAATTTGGGAAAAATGACTCTCCTTCTCTTCCTCCTCTTCCTCATCTCTCCGTCCGTCTCTCTCTCTCTCTCCATCCCTCTTTCAAACTCCCATCCTCCCCCCCCCACCCCCCCACCCTCACCAGAGTAGGAGGAGGCGGTGGAGCTGAAGGAGGAGCAGGGCGTGTAGGAGGAGATGGGTGTGGGGGGCTGTGGGGTGCTGGTGGAGGCCGCGGGGTAGATGTTGTAGGTGGTGGCCACCGTGCTGGAGGGGGCCAGGGTCTTCAGGGCCGTCACCTGCCTCTGGGGGGGGGGCGGACCCGGGGGCTGGCTGTACACCGGGCTGCTGACGGGACTGTACACACTCTTCACACCCACTACACACACACACACACACACACACGCACACAGACGGTCAGAGATATCTAATCCTTCCTACACTGGCATTAGCGGTCCAGACAAATTCCTGCTTCCGTACAGTACGGAGTAACAGTAGCAGTGGTAAACCAACACACACTCTGTGCCAACAGGCTAAGGAGATCTACTATCAAATTCAGGCTTATATTTTTAAAAAGACATTTAAATTACTGAATAATAATATAAATAAAAATGCACGTGTTTTGTTGTTGCCTAAAGACCACTGGCAAGTGTCACACTGAACCACCATGTTACTTATTTAAGTGTTTAAGTCACATGTCTTTGTAATAATTATTAATAATTTTGCAATAATGTTACAGATTATAATGAGTTTGTCATCAAACCTACATCAGCACCGCCGGTTTTGCCCATTCGGACAACGAGGCACCACCTTTAACCCTGCCTGAGGGCTGGTCCCTACAGTACAGCTGGTCTGTGTGTCTGGTAGGACAGCTGGTCTGTATGTCTGGTAGGACAGCTGGTCTGTGTGTCTGGTAGGACAGCTGGTCTGTACCTGTCTGGTAGGACAGCTGGTCTGTGTGTCTGGTAGGACAGCTGGTCTGTGTGTCTGGTAGGACAGCTGGTCTGTATGTCTGGTAGGACAGCGGGTCTGTACCTGTCTGGTAGGACAGCTGGTCTGTACCTGTCTGGTAGGACAGCTGGTCTGTACCTGTCTGGTAGGACAGCTGGTCTGTATGTCTGGTAGGACAGCTGGTCTGTGTGTCTGGTAGGACAGCTGGTCTGTATGTCTGGTAGGACAGCTGGTCTGTATATCTGGTAGGACAGCTGGTCTGTGTGTCTGGTAGGACAGCTGGTCTGTGTGTCTGGTAGGACAGCTGGTCTGTAAGTCTGGTAGGACAGCTGGTCTGTATGTCTGGTAGGACAGCTGGTCTGTATGTCTGGTAGGACAGCTGGTCTGTATGTCTGGTAGGACAGCTGGTCTGTAAGTCTGGTAGGACAGCTGGTCTGTATGTCTGGTAGGACAGCTGGTCTGTATGTCTGGTAGCACAGCTGCTCTGTACCTGTCTGGTAGGACAGCTGCTCTGTACCTGTCTGGTAGGAGGGCTGGTGTGTACCTGTCTGGTAGTAGGGCTGGTGTGTACCTGTCTGTTAACACAGCTGGTGTGTACCTGTCTGGTAGTAGGGCTGGTGTGTACCTGTCTGGTAGGACAGCTGGTGTGTACCTGTCTGGTAGTAGGGCTGGTGTGTACCTGTCTGGTAGTAGGGCTGGTGTGTACCTGTCTGGTAGTAGGGCTGGTGTGTACCTGTCTGGTAGTAGGGCTGGTGTGTACCTGTCTGGTAGTAGGGCTGGTGTGTACCTGTCTGGTAGTAGGGCTGGTGTGTACCTGTCTGGTAGTAGGGCTGGTGTGTACCTGTCTGGTAGAAGGGCTGGTGTGTACCTGTCTGGTAGTACGGCTGGTGTGTACCTGTCTGGTAGTACGGCTGGTGTGTACCTGTCTGGTAGTAGGGCTGGTCTGGTAGTAGGGCTGGTGTGTACCTGTCTGGTAGTAGGGCTGGTGTGTACCTGTCTGGTAGTAGGGCTGGTGTGTACCTGTCTGGTAGTAGGGCTGGTGTGTACCTGTCTGGTAGTAGGGCTGGTGTGTACCTGTCTGGTAGTAGGCCTCAGTGGGAGTCCTCTGGGCGGGGGCCAGGCTGGTCTGGTAGTACTGCTGTTTGTTGTCATAGCTGGTGACGACTGGGGGTCGGCCATAGTTGTAGTTATCCTGGAGGAAGAGTGAGGTCATCAGATCTACTGCTCATACCAGCTGACTGATTCTACACTAGACTGTACTCAACAAGACTCAGAACAGTGCGTTGGGTATGGTTTTAGCAGATTAATATGTCCTTCCACTTGACAAGTTTTGCTTTGGGACCGCCACTTTTTTTTTTGGGGGGGGGGGGGGACATCCACCCCCCCCCCCCCCCCTTCCAATTTAAGAGGCTAGTTTTCCAATAAGGGAAGTTGACCAATAATGGCTTTGAAAACAGAACAAAGATGAGTTTGAGAAGAAGGTACTCATCTAACGCTGTGTGTCGTGGCCTTGATATAGTGTGTGAAATGTAATGATGCAATGATCAGGCTCGTCTTCATTCGTAGACTATAGGAGAAATACACTGTGAGCCAAGTCTGCTAAATCTGCTCAAAGACGCCACCTGGTGGTGGTGCATCACTGAAATGAGGGTCGGAGGTCCGCCCCCCATAGTCTCACAAAATCCTGTGGGAAACACTGGATATGGTATTATTACCTGATGCTGCAGTGTGGTGGAGATACTGACCGTCTCTGTGTAGACCTAGTAGGTCTGTGGTGTGGAGGAGATACTGACCGTCTCTGTGTAGACCTAGTAGGTCTGTGGTGTGGTGGAGATACTGACCGTCTCTGTGTAGACCTAGTAGGTCTGTGGTGTGGTGGAGGTACTGACCGTCTCTGTGTAGACCTAGTAGGTCTGTGGTGGGGTGGAGGTACTGACCGTCTCTGTGTAGACCTAGTAGGTCTGTGGTGTGGTGGAGATACTGTCTCTGTGTAGACCTAGTAGGTCTGTGGTGTGGTGGAGATACTGTCTCTGTATAGACCTGGTAGGTCTGTGGTGTGGAGGTACTGACCGTCTCTGTGTAGACTTAGTAGGTCTGTGGTGGAGATACTGACTGTCTCTGTGTAGACCTAGTAGGTCTGTGGTGGAGATACTGACTGTCTCTGTGTAGACCAAGTAGGTCTGTGGTGTGGTGGAGATACTGACCGTCTCTGTGTAGACCTAGTAGGTCTGTGGTGTGGAGGAGATACTCACCGTCTCTGTGTAGACCTAGTAGGTCTGTGGTGGGGTGGAGGTACTAACTGTCTCTGTGTAGACCTAGTAGGTCTGTGGTGTGGAGGAGATACTCACCGTCTCTGTATAGACCTGGTAGGTCTGCGGCGTGGAGGTGGGCTGCGGCGCCGGGGGGTCCGGCTGCCGGTACCCGTAGTCCGGAGGGGCCGGGTGGGTCTGGTAGGCGGCAGGGTACGGGGCCGAGACCACGGGCCGGGCCGCCTGGGCCGGGGCGGGGGCGTAGGAGGCGGTCACCGCGTGGGCGACGGCCGGAGCCGGCTGGACACTGTAGGTGGCCGTGGACGGGTGGGAGTAGACCGGGGGGGGCTGGGCGCTGGAGGGAAGGGGGCGGAACAAAGCGTGTGTGATGTGTGGCTGGCGTTATTCACCAGTAAAAAGCACCCTCCCAACAGGAAGCTCATCTATTATACACGACCTGCTCTACACGCCAACCCGCCCGCCAGACCCTGTCCAACCTGTACAGTAGCTAGATCTGTATCCATATCCAAAAAATATCTATATGCAACACTCATTGGCTCCAACACATCATCAGGACAACGAGCCAAACCCTGATCTCCTCCTCTCATCCAAGTCAAATCTGAACAATGAAAATCTCAACTACATTTTGACTGCAGCAATGGAAAAAATCTATTTCTTGGAGAACATTATGCACTATGCCCGCCCACACACACACACACACACACACACACACACACACACACACACACACACAGACACACACACAGTTACAGACACAGTTACAAGGCGTTCTGTACCCATGGACTGAGTCAGCACCTCCAGCAGGGAGCACACAGCTAGGGATGTCAGAATGATGGAGGGATGCCAGTACATGAATATGAGAACTTACGCTTACAAAAACACATCAGTGCAGCAAGATCTGACAGTACCTAATGTACTAGTGCACAAAACACACAGCGGGAGCTGTTGAAGCTTACAAAACACTACGCAGCATCAGTAACAGCAGGTTTAGCCTAAACTATAGACTGAAGTTAAGACAAATCCTATCAATGCTATCAGGTTAAACTTTCTCGGATGTCTTGGTAGGACTACACAGAGAAGAGTGGTGTCAGACCCCCTGTGTGTGCAGGCAGAGCAGGTTATGGGATGACCAGACCAGACCGGGTCCATCGTGAGCTGGGTTGAAGTCTACGCTCTTCAATCAATCAATCAATCAATCAATCAATCAATCAATGCTTTATTTGTATAGCGCATTTCATACCCAGAGGCAACACAATGCGCTTTACAGAGAACAAGGAAGGAGGGCATACGACCCACTCTCTACATCTCTACACCCACTCTCTACTCTCTTGAATACTGGCTTTGACTTTGCCATGTCAGATACATAATGCCCTGGCTGGCTACTGTATGGGATTGTATTTCATTGCTCGTGTCCAGTGCTGGTCGAGTGAATCAGATTGACTGACACACAACAGCAAGAAAAGGAAAAGGGTGATACTCAACCAAATGGCTGAGTGGCTGGGTATCGATCTCAATCAAAGACACGACCTCGGATGTTTTCCTAAACACTACAAGCAAATTATTCGACTAAAATTCGCATTAGTCGACAGACTGACAACAGCATTAGCAGGTTGAGCTGATTAGCTTGGTCTCTGTCTTCAGTTTGCAATGATCAGTATAATACTGCAATGACAGTATAACCCACATATTCTTCTACCGTGCTCTTCTGACGAATCTAACAATTATACGTTTTAAATGTCACACCAAGTGCGAAAAAACTGCTGACATGCCAGCATATATACAGTAGCTGCTGATGCTAAGCTAACTAGCCTAGCTTCTCCATCCACTAGGGCCATGAAGCACCATCCTATCCTGCTAGCAGGGGGACGCTAATATGCAATCACTGCATTTAAACAGTAACTCTAGATACTGTAGATAGTACATGCATTAGATCCACGACCCGGTAAGTGCTGGTTTACCTGTACTGCCCACCGGCACCATGTGTAAAGCCATAATAATTGCTTGCAGCCATCTTGCCATGTCCCGGTACCGGAGAAAGCTGGGAGCCACGGGGGGTCACGTGTCCTCGGATACACTGGAGCCGAATCCAATTAATCACTAACTACTTGTATATTGTTATATTACAAACAAGTAACAAACAATAGCAATCAATTAATTACATTTAAACGATTTAAAGATTGTAATATCAGGGAAAACAATACGTTTCTTAGTTTCTAGTCTGTTGTGAGTCTAGTCTATTGGGGAGTTCAGTTCAATTCATGGTTTGTTCATACATCATCATGAAGCATACTCTATGAATTTGTACAGTACGTGGATGTATGAAAGGGTCACCCCAAGGAAGCTATTTAAAGCTTTTAGTAGGGGGCCCAGTCTCCCACACAGTGGCAAATAGTCAACAACAGTGTACAACAACATATATAACAGACACATAACAAACACATAACAGACATATAACAGACAATAGAGACAATCACAGTGTTATGGTTTCATTATTACATTAGGTTTCAACATTAGTGTAAATGATTAAATAAATAAAATAAGAATAACATTGGAGTACAGGACGATATAAACAAGATTCTTGATATAATCAGTGGATATAAGTTGATAGAAGTTGTGTTTTCATTTTTTTCTTAAAGATGGAGATAGAATGTGACATTTTTAGATGCCCTGCTGAGGGTGAGTCAGTCTGCTGGGGGTGAGTCTAGTCTGTTGAGGGTGAGTCTAGTCTATTGGGGGTGAGTCTAGTCTATTGGGGGTGAGTCTAGTCTGTTGAGGGTGAGTCTAGTCTATTGAGGGTGAGTCTAGTCTGTTGAGGGTGAGTCTAGTCTATTGAGGGTGAATCTAGTCTACTGAGGGTGAGTCTAGTCTATTGAGGGTGAATCTAGTCTACTGAGGGTGAGTCTAGTCTACTGAGGGTGAGTCTAGTCTGCTTGTGAGAGACTAGTCTATTGAGGGTGAGTCTAGTCTATTGAGGGTGAGTCTAGTCTACTGAGGGTGAATCTAGTCTATTGAGGGTGAGTCTAGTCTATTGAGGGTGAGTCTAGTCTATTGAGGGTGAGTCTAGTCTATTGAGGGTGAGTCTAGTCTATTGAGGGTGAGTCTAGTCTATTGAGGGTGAGTCTAGTCTATTGAGGGTGAGTCTAGTCTATTGAGGGTGAGTCTAGTCTACTGAGGGTGAGTCTAGTCTACTGAGGGTGAGTCTAGTCTATTGGGGGTGAGTCTAGTCTGTTGGGGGTGAGTCTAGTCTGTTGGGGGTGAGTCTAGTCTATTGAGGGTGAGTCTAGTCTGTTGGGGGTGAGTCTAGTCTATTGAGGGTGAGTCTAGTCTGTTGGGGGTGAGTCTAGTCTATTGAGGGTGAGTCTATTGGGGGTGGTCTAGTTTCTGGGGGTGAGTCTAGTCTGTTGAGGGTGAGTCTATTGGGGGTGGTCTAGTTTCTGGGGGTGAGTGTGTATTGAGGGTGAGTGTATTGGGGGTGGTCTAGTTTCTGGAGGTGAGTGTGTATTGAGGGTGAGTCTATTGGGGGTGGGTAGTTTCTGGGGTGAGTGTGTATTGAAGGGGAAATCCTCTCTCTCAGCTGCTGCTGGGCAGAACAGCGGAGCAGCAGAGAAATGAGGTCAGACTTCAGGGGGCGGGGCATGACGTGCTAAGAAATGGATGAGAGTGATATGATTGGAGGGGACTGGTGTGAGATTAGAAACGTGTTTGTGTGTTTAGGGAGCGAGGAGGGCGAATGTGTTTTGGGAGTTGTGTGCGTGCGTGTGTGTGTGTGTGTGTGTGAGAGAGAGAGAGAGAGAGAGAGAGAGAGAGAGAGAGAGAGAGAGAGATTGGGATGGAGCGAGATGCTGTTGCTAGGGAACAGTGGGTTCATAGACCATTCCCGCCCTCGCAGCAACCTGTGATGATGCTGCAGCCACACAAAGGACCCGTTAGCGTTAGCGTTAGCTACATGGGACGCTTCGTCCATAAACAGGCAGACTGGATAAACACTCACACCATCTCTCTCTTCTGCTTAACTGATCTTACAAGCTTTTAAAAGACTCGTTCTGAACTGGTTGAGAAGACAGAAGATAGAAGAGCAGAGCGTGCACGTGCGTGTGTGTGTGTGTGTGTGTGTGTGTGTGTGTGGGTGTGTGTGTGTGCGGGGGAGTTAAAGGTGGCTCGGAGCAGAAGAGGAGAGACTCTCTAAATAAGGACCCCGCTCCTACAGATGGACACGTTCACAGACAGGAGAGACCAGCGGGGAGAATCTCGGTGGCGTCCCAGAGGCATACTAATTAACCAGGACTGAGAGAGACCCGTCAGCCCAGCCCGCCCCCCCCTCACGCTGTCCTGCCCCCCAACCAGGACCCAGGAGGGGGCCTCACCAGAACAGAGTCGGCCCCTGTATTCAGACACCTGCAGCCGCTGGCTGACACAGAGTCAGAGAGAGAGAGAGAGAGAGAGAGAGAGAGAGAGAGAGAGAGAGAAAGAGAGAGAGAAGGGGGGAGGCGACTGGATTCCACCCATGCATTGCCCCAGACGGAGAGGATTATTCCAGTTTTTGCTTCAGCGATCTCTCCATCAGTGAGGAAGGAGGGAGGGCGCCAGGTTAGAGAGGAAGAGAGGAAGAGAGGAAGAGGTTCTCAGGATCTCTCACTGCTCGTGTGAGTACAGTCAAACCAGACGACCTGGCTTTCTTACTCCCCTCTACACTTAACACCTGTCTAGACCTCTGTGTGTGTGTGCGTGTGTGTGTGTGTGCGTGTGTGCGCGCGTGCGTGTGTGTGTGTTTGTGTGCGTGTGTGTAGAGAAATAGAGAGAGGGAGAGAGAGAGAGAGAGTGTAGAGAGTGTAGAGAGAGAGAGAGGTAGAGAGAGAGTGTAGAGAGAGAGAGTGTGTAGAGAGAGAGAGAAAGAGAGAGAGAGAGAGTGTAGAGAGAGAGAGAGAGTGTAGAGAGAGAGAGGTAGAGAGAGAGAGAGAGAGAGACGTAGAGAGAGTGTAGAGAGAGATAGTGTAGAGAGAGAGAGAGAGAGAGAGAGAGAGTCCAGGTATGAGTTTGAAGGAGTGAGATGCATGATAACAGCACATGAAAACCATGTGGATTTTGTGGAGAGAATAATGATCATGTGATCACATGATGCAGGTGCTGTGTCAATCTGTTCCATTGAAACATGTGATAGCATTCAGTCACACTGGAGGTTATTCCAGCTAGAACAGACACGACCCCAACGCCTTTTAATGTGACATTTCTCCTCAAGACCGTCTGGATACCGTTTCTATCTGCACTAACCTGGGCTGGGGTCCTTTGGCTTATAAAAAAATATTTAATTCATTAATTTATTTATTTTACTTATTTTCAATTCGATATAAATGTGCATCATTTGAGTCTATTTGGGTCTATTGTCTGTGTCAACATTTCAGTGAATGCATAAACAACAATCCATGGTCTTGATCGATTAATTATTAACGTATATCAGAAGTCTTCTGCCAAAAATTGATTTCCTTAGAGCATGGGTCGATCAGCACAAGCCCAAAGTCATCACTCTGTCTGAATCCTGGCTCACCAACCGTATATCTGACAATGAAATTAATCTTGCTAATTATATACTATATAGAGCCGATAGAGGCACTAGGGGCGGTGGAGTGGCCACATATGCTTCATGTGATCTAGCATCTGAGCTAATTATTCCTGCTGTCGCGCCTTTACACTTTGAGGGTATCTTTATCAAGATAACTTTACATGAAAATAAGTACTTAATAATTGGCAATATCTACAGACCTCCCTCTGCATCTGTTGACTCTTTCAAATGTATGGTCTCTACGATTAACTCTTTAAATTGTAAAAATGAACTTATTTTATTAGGTGACTTTAATAAAAACTGGTCTGCTAAATCGGCTAAGGAAATCAACACTATTAATAATCTGAACCTCACTCAGTTAATCAAAGAACCAACCCGTGTCACATCTACATGTCAATCTCTGCTCGATTGGATTCTTGTCTCACATCCAGCCAGATTCCTTAAATCAGGCGTCATGTCCGACTGCTTTAGTGATCATTCAATTGTATACTGTATTTGGAAAATCAAATTGCTCAAACTTCCACCTAAAGTCATTAAAATCAGGCAATATAAGAAATTTAACACAGATAATTTTATCAACGACTTAACAGCAATCAATTGGGACAGGTATCAATTAATCTCAGATTCTCATAACTGCTGGGATTTTCTACACTCAGAGCTTACCAAGGTCATAGATAAACATGCACCCCTGAGAACCACAAAAGTTAAAGGGAGACATCTTCCCTGGATTACATCTGATCTCATTAGCTCTTTCAGGGAGAGAGACAATGCATGGTCCACTTTCAGAAGGACTAGGGACCCGGCAGATTGGGAACATTACAGACACTTGAGAAATTCAACCAAAACAATGACCAGAAATGCCAAATGCAATTATTATAGAGATTCTCTTGCGAATGACTTTAAAAATCCTAAACAATTCTGGAGTAAAATTAAAACTTTAACCAATCCAACTGACTCAAACATAACAAGGCAGATTAAGGTCAACAACACAATATTAAAGGATCCACTTTCAGTCGCTCAGGCTTTTAACCAGCATTTCTCCTCTGTCGGTTCCGTCCTTTTGTCTGATCCCTCTCCTTCTCCTGGTGGTGATATCAGCAGCGCATTGGTCAGGAGTAGTAATTTTTCTTTCAAAAAAATAACACCTGTCGAGGTCTTCAATGCTATTGGTGATTTAAAATCTAGCAGTGGTCCAGGGCTGGATGGTATTGAAGCACGATTTCTTAAGTTATCATCACACATTCTTAGCTACCCACTTTGTGATCTATTTAATATGTCTCTATCCACTTGCGAAATACCGTCGATGTGGAAATGTTCACGCATAACACCTTTACACAAAAGTGGTGATGTACTTGAGCTCAACAATTATAGACCCATATCAATTATATGTGCTACTGCAAAAGTATTCGAAAAACTGATCTATAATCAACTATCATCATATCTTACTGAACATAATATTCAGGCTCCCTCTCAATCCGGCTTCCGTCCAAACCACTCCACGACCACAGCTCTTTTAAAGCTCACTAATGATATTTATTCTGCAACAAACAAGAACAAACTGACAGGTGCAATTTTCATCGACCTATCGAAAGCATTTGATTTAGTTGACCCCTATCTTCTACTAGATAAACTGTATTCTATTGGATTGTCACGCAAGGCATTGCTTTTGTTCAATTCTTATTTACATACTCGCAAACAATGTGTTGTTATACAGGGAACTAAGTCTGATACTTTGATTCAACAAAGAGGTGTGCCACAAGGCTCAATTCTTGGTCCTCTTCTGTTTTCCATTTTTATTAATGAAATTCCTTTAATCTTTTCTGATTGCTGTGCTCATCTCTACGCGGACGACACAGTCATTTATACTTCTCAAACTAACATAGCTCAAATTGAACATACATTACAGTCCGATTTTAATACATTACAGACCTGGCTTATCAATAACAAATTAATACTTAACAAAAGAAAATCTCATACAATGATCTTTGGAACACGCCAAAGCATCAAGAACAAAGCCTCATCATTTAATATTACCTGTCTTGATGGCACTTCTCTGCTTAGAGTTGAACATATAAAATACTTAGGAGTGTCTCTTGATTCAAATCTTACATTTAAATCCCATATCAGTCATATAGTCAAGAAAGTCAATTTTTCTCTCTCAACATTGTATAGATCTAGAAACTGTTTTTCTTTCCTTGTCAGGAAGAAACTAGCAACACAGCTAATTTTACCCATAATTGATTATGCAGATGTTGTGTACCAGTCTGCCTCCAAAACCATCCTGCTTCCTCTTAACACCATTTATAACCGAGTATGCAGGTTTGTACTTGGATGTGCTTTCACTACCCATCATTGCTCAATGTATGACTCTTTGAATTGGCCTTCCCCCACATCTAGGAGGCATCAACATTGGTTGCATTGCATATTTAAATGTATCCACCTCAATTACCCCATTTATTTAAAGCAGTTGATGATCCCATTCTCTTTCACATATCATCTACGACACTCAATGCAATTTTACTTCTGTGTCCCTCCAGCGTCAAAATCTATAGCTAAAAAAGCCTTTATGATTAAAGCTCCATCCGATTGGAATAATTTGCCTGCCAACATAAGATCTCTAATATCCTTTTACCGGTTCAAAGTGGCACTATCATCATACTATGCAAACAGCTGTATGTGCTTCTGATCTCAGATTTGTGGTAAAATGTCTCATTATGTATAGCTTCTGTAAAGTTTCAGTATCATTGACATGATCCTTCCATGGGTATATTCTGTGATTTCACATATGTATTGTATACAAGACATTATGCTTAGCTCTCATTGCACTTGTGTGTGTGTGTGTGTGTGTTTGTTTTATGTATATATGTATACTATGTATGTACTTTGAGTCTGTATATGTATGTATAGGACCCCCTTGAAAACGAGATAGTTTATCTCAAGTGGTAACTCCTAATAAAAGAATTTCAACAACAACGTGAAGTGTGTGTGTGTGTGTGTGTGTGTGTGTTTGTATGCGTGCGTGCGTATGTGTGTGTGTGTGTGTGTGTGTGGAAGCACGTCCAACATCTCCCTGAGCTCTCGGTTTGTATGTTTCTCCTGCACATCGCTAGTGTAACAGTACACCTACATTCTGGACATCACTGCCACCTAGTGGCCACAGTATGTCTGTCACCATTTATAGAGCAGGCAGACAGTCACTAAGGCCCTTCCCTCCCTGTGTGTGTGTGTGTGTGTGTGTGTGTGTGTGTGTGTGTGTGTGTGTGTGTGTGTGTGTGTGTGTGTGTGTGTGTGTGTGTGTGTGTGTGTGTGTGTAAACTAACAGTGAGCTCATTCAGCCCCTCCTTACCATCAACAGGGTGCTGGATCCCGACCAGTAGTCATCAGGCAA